>NW_024100143.1:600000-963151 GCF_016545835.1 Crotalus tigris | reverse complement strand
CATGCACAAACCTATCTCTCTGCTGAAATCTAATTGTGGGGTAGATGGAAGGAAAAAGAACAGGACAAATGTCTTAGAGAAAATCTATCTGTGGGTTGCTAAGAGTAATCACAGGGCTTTGAGTTGTAGCACGTAGCTCTCCACAGTTACATAAATGAGTGAAATTTTATTCAGTCATTGTCTATATGATCTATCACAGTGATGGTGAATCTGTTAGAGACCGAGTGCCCAAAAACCACCCCAGCCTGCCTCTGCTCCGCCCCCCTGGCCCGCCCCACCCACCTATAGGGCCACCCATTGCCTCCACAGCCCGCCTCAGCAGATCGTGCCCGTCTCAGCAGTGCCATGGCAGCCACCCACGCCACACAACATCTGCGCATTATGGGGCATGAGGGCAGAGTCTTGTCCCTGGTGCCCAGTTGCCATGTGCTTGACTGTGCTGCTCTGCATGGGCCACGCCTGGGGGCAACACTCCTCTGGGGGGGCTAATGGTGAAGAGGGGGCCGTGGAAGGAGGCAGAGCTGGGGCAACAGCGTGTGTGCCCACAGAGAGGGCTCTGAGTGCTGCTCTGACACACATGCCATAGGTTCGCCACCACTGATCTATCATCTATCTGCACACATGCACACGCACCAAATATAAGTGTATATACACACCAGATAAACATCATTAAAATGTAACATGTTAACTAACTTCAAATTTTCAGAATAAATGTTAGCCTTTTATAAACCACAGAACAAATATATTGTTTGAAACATTTTGGTAAAAGAAACTAACAGCAAATATTGCCATCAATATTGTTAACCTTTTAAAACTGTACAATAAAAATATTGTTTTTGAAACATTTTGATAAAAGATACACCAGCAGCAGATATTCCTACAATTTATCTCAGTTACAGGATGTTTAATGAAATTGAAATTAGATTCCTGTGGTTGGAGGTTTATGAAAGGATACGTTTAAAGATGGTGATCTAACATCATTTCATCTGGCAATGTAGAAAGAATAGGCATTATGCAGAAAATTTTAATGAGAATAACATTCCCAGAAAAATTTATTGTTCCATAAAAGGAATCATTTCTATGATTTCCAAATGTATGGAAAAGACTTTAATACCTGAACATCTTTTGAAAATATAGGTAAACACTGCCTAGTAAGTCATCATTATCTACAGACATACAGTAGTGATACTCTCTAAAACTTTAAAAGGCTAGAGAGACACATTTAATTTTATGTAAGTAATTTGGTTTTTTTAACAAGACCTATCATAGATACTTGATAACTTTAATAGCATTTTCCATGAGCTTATTAAAACAGACTTATTAAATTAATTAGTCTTGATCATTTCCTGGATTTCTTCGTAGGACTTAGTGTTGCACTTGCCTCTAGGGACAAGTTACATAATTTAATTAGAAAATAAGTAATTCCACATTTTAATTTTTAAGAATTCTTGGATTGATATTATCTTTATATGGCATTTCTCAATATTAGTTTGTAGTCCAGATTGCCAGTTCTTTTAGCCATGAAGGAAGCATACGTCACACTTAGAAACTATGCATACAAAAACATACTCTAGCAGCTAGCCCTCTTGATTATCCTACCACACACAAACATCCATATCAATTCCCTCCCAGTAATCTAGAGGAGATTTATTCTTCCTTTATTGTATAGTCTATACTCGCTATCCTTCTGCTCTTTGCAGACCACAAACTTCTGAAAACATGAAATAATCTTCAAAGGCCCTCTTATGTGTCCCAATAACTTCTGTGGTCTTTTTGGTTAGGCTTATGGTTGTGGGTTTTGGAGTTGCTGCATCAATTCCTCTTTAATTACAACTCAAGATATTGTGTAACAACATAAAGGTGTGCCAAAACATTTTAAATTGTAAAAGCTTTTGTATTTTAATAATAAAATAGCTTCAGTAGCTGGCATTTCACCTTAAGATGAAATTCAAAGAGATGATCTTCCTTCAATAATTCTTGGGTCCCCATAACTGAAAGAAAACCAAATTCACATATTGGTCCATCTGTGTTTTCATATGTTTTGCTGAAACATTTCCCATATATATCTCACAAACTTCCAAGAATTGTTTTGGATTGTGGTGGGATTTATTGGATTGCAGTGAGATATATACAAGTGGAGAAAGGAAAGGAGAGAAGGGAGGGTAGGGGAAAAGAGGGGAAGGAAAAATGGAGGAAAAAGGAAAGGGAAGGAAGGAAGGAAATGGAGTAAAATTTTGGGAAATGTGCTGTGCAAAAATAAAAGATAAGATTTTCTGATCACTTAAAGAATATCACCCAGAAGAAGTACTGTTGTTATGCAGAAGACAGCCTAACAAAATATTAAGGTGTTTCTGTAAAAAATATTTCCAGGCATGTTAACTTGAGCAGTGCCATAAGTGGCTGAATGTTTTCAACTGTTGCCTCCTGTTATTACTGTTTTATGAAATGTTTGTTGTGTGTATATTGCTGGCCCCAGCGTGAGGATTGCGCCGCCGCCCTCGTGCAATACTAGCAGCGCTGCCGCTGCCCGCACAACAGTTATGGCAATGGTGGCATGAGGGGGGATGAGCACATGCACGTGCACTGCCCAGCTACTCATGCAGCCTGGTGGCCAAGAGGCAACGGCCTGGTAGTGGGCCACGGCTCATAACTTGGGGACCTCTGCTTTAAACAGTGTGGAAAGATTTATAAAGTATGAAAAAAGACATTTGTCAGAATGTTGAAGTGAAAAGGAATGTGTGAAGGAATATAGTCCAGATTCCCAGGAGGAAGGGAGAACATTGGAGATGAGCAAGAGATATCTCATTTCAGATAGCTTGTGTGAGAGAAAAAAGGGTGAAGATGGCTCCTCCCTAATAGTCCCCAGTGTATCTGTCTTATGGGGGTGATAGCATACTTTAGTTGGGCAAGATTCTGTCTATAGGTGAGGAAGAGTAAAGAAACCTGCTTGGAAGAATCACAACTTATCTTTCTTGGTTTTTCTGGAGCTTGATAGAATGAGAAAAAAAGTATTTGTAAAAGAATGTAGCAAAAAAATGAGAGTGACAAAAATGTATACCAAAAAAAAATGTATAATGTGTATCAAAAAAAAAATCTAAAGAACAGTTATTGTGGATCAGTCAGATACTGAAGCTGAAAAGCTTAGCTAGGAGAGTCAGCCTGCATTAGTGGAAAAGGTATGAGGAAACACAGATGATTCAGCTGATTCAGAGCCCAGGTTTGGCAAGGTATTAAGCCCAGCAATGTATTATAAATTACAAAAGAAAGAGCAAAGAAAATCGAACCGTCTACTTAAAAAAAATGGAAACATGACTTATCAAATTAGACAAGCTGGTAGACAGGTCTATTAAAAAGATGACTTGCCTGGCTTTTTGTATCAAACAATATTCTGTCACCTGCCACTTCCAATGACTCTGTCTGTATGCTCCAAAGGATTATCTATATTACTTGGCTAATTTTTATTATACTAAGAATGTGTGTGTGTGTGTGTGTGTGTGTAGGACTGAACCTGGCCTTTGAAAGGCTAAATTCTTAAAATTAGGCCTGGAAAAACCTAAACTAAAAACTAATTTATTTGATTGGATTAATGTTAAATATAGTTAATAATGATTATTCATCAGCCACATATTAAACATTTACATAAACACCTCTGTGTGGTGAAAAATAAAAATATAATAACTTCTGAAAATCTCTGCTGGCTGCATCTAAAGCTTTCAGAGGACATATGTAGCCCTGAGTCTTCGGGTTATGTACTTTTGCATAAATAGTAGATTATGGCAAGTGGACTGAAATAGGACACCTATTTTAAACACGGTATGTTTCAAATTATGAATTAGCAATTTATTTCTAATGTATTATATAATTCTTGAAGCTTTTTTCATAGTAAAATAGTGACACATACAGGCATAAGAAGTGAGGGGAACAGTAGCATTTTTCTATACATGGACTACCAACAATTAATCAGAAGCAATTTACTTCCAGCACTGGAAGTGATATGGCCACTACTAGTAGCCACTAATACCTTTATTGTCTATTAATTAATATTTTAAAGACTTCCTCAGCTTAGTGAGTATCGACCCTTAATTGGGGTGTAAAGTCTTACCAAGATAGAAAACACCCTTGTGGATTCCTTTATTTGTTTGGAATCCCCCATCATTGTAAACTGCCTAGAATTACTTAGATGAGAAAGGTAGTGTATAAATATGATAGATAGATAGATAGATAGATAGATAGATAGATAGATAGATAGATAGATAGATAGATAGATAGATAGATAGATAATTTAGCATCAGATGGCCAGTTAATATCATTAAACAGTCTATGCTGTTTTAGTGTAATTCATATTTGCAATCTGACGGTGCAGTGGTTAAGGTGCTGGGCTTGTTGGCTAGAAAGGCGGCAGTTCAGGTTCGAGACCCAAGTGTCACGTGGTGGAGTGAGCTCCCATCTGCGCCCCAGCTCCTGCCAACCTAGCAGTTCAATAGCATGCAAATGCGAGTGGATAAATAAATACCACTTCGGTGGGAAACTAACAGTGCTCCATGACGTCATGCTTGCCACATGACTGCCAAAATGTCTTTGGACAGTGCTGTCTCAATGGCTTTGAAACGGAGATGAACATCGCCCCTTATAGTCGGCAACGACTAGTGGAATAAAATCCGCAGGGATTCCTTTTACCTTTAACCATGTTTGCAATCAGTACTGCATTGTCAATATCTTTAATTATTTTATTGGTCATCATATTGCAGTATTACACCCTTTTGTGGTCAAGAACACTGAGATGATGGCTGCCAATCGAGGTCCTTCCTTGCTGTCCATCTGTTGATTCCTTTCCCATTTCACCTGTTTGACAGCCACAAATTGATATCATTCACTCATTAGAAACAAAATAACTTACTAGCTAAAAATCTACCTCATATACTCATCAGAAACCAAATAAAGTGCCACTAAATAATCTGTCCCACATTTCTGTTCATGAGAAACAAAGCAAAATAACTTATTAGCTATTTGCTTCTCTTTTCCCTTCCCTATTTATCCAGTATGGGTAATCAAATTGAATAAGCCCTAAAATAGAAGGAGCAGAAATACAACCAAACTAAATTCCCTGAGAGTAAACCCCTTGGACATGGCCAGGAGTGGAGAAAGGGGTGGGAGATAATTGTTTGGTTACCTGTTATTGACATTATTTGGGCAACCAGTAATTTTTGTGTAAATGGAATAGGCTGGCTTATTTTCTCTGTCATGCTCCATTTTACTCATCTTTTTTCCAAGTTACAAAGCCATAGATACAATCATATTTCTTCACAGGGAGTTGTTCAATTTCTGTCATCATTTTGGTTATTCCTTTCCGCAATTTTGCCAAGTCCTTGTAAATGATAAGCTCCTAATTAGTTCATGGAGAGCCTTTTAGATATATATCTGCAGCAGCTTCTATATACTCCTCCACTAATAAGTAGGGCTGAGCTTTGATGCTATTTAACTTCTCTTTAGCACTGTCAGTGTGTGATGCACGTTTTCTGAGATGGGAATGACAGTGTCCTTGTCCTATAACCTTAATATCAAAGTGAGGCAGAAAGTATTAATGTTTGGCTTCCACAAATTGGCTTCTACAAGGGTTAGTCTTGTCTCACTGACCTAGATTTCTTTGGTCAATAGACGGGTAGATGATTGCTTTGATAGGTATCATATTTCTGAGTTTTCAAAGAAAACTCTGACAGAATTCTTCACAAAGGTCTCTCAAACAAACTTAGCAGCCATGAAATAAAGCAACAGGTGAGGTTATGGATTAGTAACTTGCTAAAGAATGAAATTTAAAAAGTAAAGAGTAGGAATAACTGGAGAAGTTTGCAAATCAAAATAAAGGTCCCCAGGATCAATGCTGGAAGAGTCCAAAGTTCGGGATGAGCAGTGTGGTGACCGCATTTTCTGTAATGCCAAACTGTTGAGATCAATAAAATGAAGAGGAATTTGTGAAGAGCTTCCCAAAAAATTTTTTTAACTGAGTGAATATGTTCCTAAATGTCAAAAGTAAGCTCCATGTAGACCATAAGAAAGGCTGAGCGCAAAAGAACTGAGGCCTTTGAACTATGGTGCTGGAGAAGACTACTGCAAGTGCCCTGGACTGCAAGGCGATCAAACCTGTCAGTCCTAGAGGAGATCAACCCTGACTGCTCTTTAGAAGGCCAGATCCTGAAGTACTTTGGCCACCTAATGAGAAGGAAGGACTCACTGGAGAAGAGCCTAATGCTGGGAAAGATTGAGGGCAATAGAAGAAGGGGACAACAGAGAATGAGGTGGCTGGATGGAGTCACTGAAGCAGTAGGTGTGAGCTTAAATGGACTCCAGAAGATGATAGAGGACAGGAAGGCCTGGAAGAACGTTGTCCATGGGGTCGCGATGGGTTGGACATGACTTCACAACTAACAACAACAAAGCTCCATGTAAGAAAGTATAATACTGTTCACAGTATCACCAAATTAATTAATAAATCCAAAATTTACAAATATATTTGGGGGAATTGAACTGGCAGTAACTGATGGGTAAAGGGACAGTAGCAGCTGTAACAAACACTGATGATGCTAATTATGAAAACCTATGCAATGAGTTCATGTAAATATTGTAAAATGTAACCTTGTAGACAAGCTGGAAAATCATCTTTCCCGGTGGATAGCTGCATGAAAATGCCCACATAATAACTAGCTTCTGTTGGTTTTTTTTTTTTTTTTTTTTTAAAGGCAAATGCCTTGTTATGAACACTTAGGAAGGATATTAGGGGAAAAAAACCATATAGCAACAACTTTATATTAAATCAATGTGAAAATGCCAGAGTAAATGCATGGTTCTGGAGATGACGCTTGATGGATGTGGAAGAAAGAAGACAAAACCAGTTAAAGCATCTTCCCAGGGAGGAAAAATTCTACCGCTTTTTGTAACTAGAGTAAAAGAGATACCGTAGAGATATACACATATTACAAAAAAATGTGACTACAAAGAACATTTTGTTCCTCATGGTATTGAAATTTAAGATCATCCTTTAAAACTAAGTTGATAAATTGGAGGTGATTACTAGACTGATAGCAGATCCCCCCTCCCCCCCCCTCGCTCGCTCCTTCCCTACTCGCCCATCTTTTATTCTCATATTGCTGTATTATCCTTGGTTTTTTTATTGTTTATTCTATTGTTCCATTACTTCGCTACTGTTAAGTTTACACTTCTTTTGATTTCTCTGCTTTTATTGTAAGCTACCTAGAGTAGCCCCACGGCAAGATAGGTGGCAAATAAATTTAACAAATAAATACATAAATAAAATTTATTAGAAAGAAATACTTATTTTATTGTTGCAGTGGGATTTGCCACGGCAGGTGTGACAGGAGCCCCCAGTTTAGATACTTTCAAAAAGGGAAGTTTGGTCTGTCTACTAATGTTAATTCACTGTTTATTATTTAACTGTTAACACTAGTTAATTAGCTAGTTTTAATTACTGTTTATTGCATCTTGATTTGGAGCTAGCTTCTGGACAGGTACCCAAGGACTATCAGCACCCTGCCGATTTTAGATTATTGTGTGGCAGAAATGCTAGATCAGAAGTATTCTTCTTGGCCTGATCCAGCAGAAAGGCTCATGTGTTTTTAAATGGAAATGCTAACTTTAGCAAATACCCTGCCTTCCCTTATCCTTATTAACTGGCAAAATAATGTTCACAAAGTAAGCCTGTAACAAACCATGACTGAGAGTAACTTTGAAATTATTAGATAACTCATTGGTGCCATTTGCTTTTTCCTGATCTCTACTGCGTCATTTTATTACCAAACTGTTGTGAAAACAAAGCTGCAATCAAGATGGTTTGTCAGGATGTTAGGATGTCAGGTTAGAACATGAAAATCTGCAAAAAGAGGGCTTGGCAAAACAATCACAGCAAATGATTTTTGCAAATGTGTGAACTCAATTTGGATATGTAATTATACAAAGCAATTACCATTTGGAAAGGTTGAAAATTGTAATTACATGCTTAGAAAAATAGCCCATGACCCAAACCCACTCAGTTTCTAGAAGTTTGCATGTCAAACAAATAGAAAATTCAACTTCTACACTCAATTAAGTATGTGTTTGTTTTTGAATATCAAAGAAGCTACTGAATATTAAACTATAAAATGTTTTAATTGACTTTTGAGATGTTCTACACAGCTTCCAGAGGAACAACTATCCCAAATCAACTGGTGACAATTCATGCCCAGTGTAGATGGGGTGGGGGCAAAGGACTGGTGACTATTGGTTGGCATTCAGGACCCATCTGATTTACTTCTTTTGAAAGATGCTTCTGGTTATAACTACTTTGGAGGAGTGTCGAAGAGTAAGATTTGGCGGCACTGCTTTTGGATGGTGTCCACTCTCTGATACAGTTTCCCTTGGAGATAACTTTTGCAACCTCTTTGATCTCTTAAGAAGCTGCTGAAAACTGAAATTTCCCAAAAACCATTTGCTGAGTAAGAAGGCCCAACTTGTTGATACCGTTTCTATTCTTTTCTCTATACCAGGGGTCCCCATCCCCTGGTCTGCGTCCCGTTTGGAACCAGGCTGCAAAAATTATGGGTGAGTGCATGTGCTGCATTTGTGAAAACAGCGCGTACATGTGTGCATGCAAAATCATCCCCTCTCCTGCTCTGCCGGTCCGCCAAGCTGGAAAGGTTCTGGACCGCTGCTCCATACCATCTTGCAATTAATCTCTTTATTTTTCTGCTTTTTTAATTGATTTTTAATTTCGCAACTTAGTTCCTTATTCATTTATGTTTACGGTTCCTTAGTCATTTATGTTTATTTGCTCATTTGTTGACTCAGTACGGGTGTGTGTTTGTATAGTCTTGGTGGCTGAAGAGGGAAATCAGTGAGTGAAAGGATGAGTTCACTGGTTCTTGTTCACTATGAAGTGTGAATGCTTTGTGGCAGTATACAAGCAAAACCAACAAATAGTTATAAGCAGGCATTACTAAGGAGATGTGGGTGGAGATTCCTCTTCCTTTATTTCTAAATGTTATTTCCAAGTCATGCCTTGTTTTATTTTATTTTACGTTATTTCCATTTCCACACCTTCCCACTAGACTCACAAGCTGCAGAACTTGTCAGAGGCCTTGCCTTTCATTCCTTTTCACATTTCTCCATCCACCATCTCCAGTTTGAAGACTTTACTTGTTCGTAGCCCCAGAATCAATAAGAACATCCCTGCCTGCGACTCCTGCCTAAAGAAAACTTCAGGAAGAACATAGAAATCAGGAGAACAGTGGGACGGTAGGGACTGAAACACACAGAAAGGATGTGGGTAGTCCTTGACTTAACGACCACAATTAAGCTCAAAATTTCTGTTGCTAAGTGAGACATTTGTTAAGTGAGTTTCACCCCTTTTTACGACCTTTCTTGCCACACTTGATAAGTGAATCAATGCAGTTGTTAACGTTAGTAACATAGCCATTAAACGAATCTGGTTTCCAATGGACTTTGCTTGTCAGAAGGTCTCAAAAAAGTGATCACATCACACCAGGACACTGCAACCATCATAAATATGAACCAGTTGCCCAGCATCTGAATTTTGATCATGTGATTGTGGGGACGCTGCAATGTTTGTAAATGTGAAAAAAGGTTGTGTCACTTTTTTCAATGCCATTGTAAGTTGTACGATCATTTTTAGTCAGCGAACAGTGAAAGAATATTTTGTCTCATCCTTTCACTCATTTATTTCTGCCCAAATTTTCCAGCCAACAAGCAATTCTCACATTCTGCCAGGAGGCTGTAGCTACAATTTATAAACTTCTTTTGATTAAGGAGCAGAATATGGGCTACCTGTCTGGAGTGGGGTTCCCCCCCCCGGCCTAAATCACTTGATTTCTGGCTTAAATGAAGCAGGAAGCAAACTGAAGCATTGCCCATTCTGGCTTGCAATAGTTTCAGTGGACTAAGAAGAAGCCATAATTAGTCCAGAGAGAGTAAAAGAAACAGAAGGTAATTTTTTTCCGAGACAGAGAACAATGTGTGTCTCTGTCCCAAAAAGTTATGGCAGTGTCCTCCCTGCCTTTTAGGCCGCAAGCCTGGTCTGAAATCGCTAGAGAGTTTTGTGGCACTTAAAAAAGACTTAGAGGTTTATTTTACAGGAGATATTGAGGATAACATTTTGCTTCATTACCGAGGGGAGGGAAAAAATAACGGTATGTCAGAAACATGAGGCTTACAACCATTAGTTTAGTGACCATTTGAAGTTACATCAGTAATGAAAAAAGTGACATATGTTCAGTTTTCACATTTGTGACTATTGTAGCATCCCCATGGTCACATTATCAAAATCTGGGCACTTGGCAACTGACTCGTATTTATGACAGTTGCACTGTCCTGGGGTCATGTGATCCCCATTGGTAATCTTCCCAGCTGACTTCCGACAAGCAAAGCCAATGGGGGGGGGGAAGCAAAATTTGTTCAATGACCACGTGATTCACTTAACTGCAGTGATTTGCTTAACAACTGTGGCAAAAAGGATCATAAAATGGGGCAAAATTCACTTAACAACTGCTCAGTTGTGCTCATAAGTCGAGGACTACCTGTATAGATAAAACCTGTGCTGCTAAATTAAACTTTCAATATGTCTAATATATGTCAGTATTCGAAGTACATTTTTGAATAAATTTATAAATGTGTATTAGTTTACTCGCATGAATAAATACGACATTCAGTGAAACTTTATGCCAGTCTTACAGTCATCAACAGATTGTTCATCTGCAACAGGTCACTTTATAAGCCCAAGAGCAAAATGGAATGGACACCTGCCAATAAATTAAGGAAGAGAAGCCAACAAAATTAATTAGAAACATAAATAGCTGAAATCTTAGTTATAAATAAGCTGCTCCTGGAAAAGGTTCATTAGTTAAATATTGTGCACATTTATATTCATTATAGGGCTTTATCCATATTGGACAAATTAAAAGCTGTTTTGCAGATTACATATTTGATTCTGTATCATCTGGCACAGTTTTCTAGAGCTTGGCTAAACAGATCGTCTTTTTATAAAACTGAATATACAGAACAGTTTAAACTTGGAGAAACTGGAATTAGGATGATCTATTCAACATATTTTGAGTCTTCTATTAAGAAGATTGTTATATATGCAAGCAATAAAGAGAGACTTATCAGCTGGAAGGGAAGCTTTGCTATGGAAATCTACTTGGCATAAGAGGAAACCCAGAATAAGACTGAAAAAAAGTGAAACTTAAAGTTTTATGTAATGGACTAAAGGCAACCCAGAACTATGGACTGATTTAAGGACTAAGATTATGAGTTAGATGTAAGAGAAACGGGCGACTAATGGAAGATATATAAAGTTTATCTATATGAAAATCACTATTTTTAACAAGATGATTTATTTGTTTGATGTTCAATGAATTGAAATAATTTAGGGTTTGATGTTATCTTGTCATCTTAAAGAAATTGATTGATGGATTAGATAGGTCTAGGATAGATCAATATTTTAGCTTTAAAAAGGAGATATTTTTAGGTAATGTATTAAAGGTAATCTAGAATTATGGGTTGATTTTAGGATTAAGACTATGAGTTAGAAATAAGAGAAAGGGGGGTGATTAATGGAATATATATTAAATTGATTAAGAGTGTGGTTTTTTTTTCTTTTTTAGGATGATAGGGTTACTTGTAAGAAAATTATTATGTAATGTTGAGTTAATCTAATAAGATGATCTGTTTGATAACACGGATGTTATTAGTTATGACAATTAATTGGATGGATTGAAATGACTTAAGGTCTGATTTTCTTCTGTCAGCTTAAAGAGATTGATTAATTGATGGACTAGATACGTATAGGATAGATTAATATTTTATTTTAACTAAGGGATATTAGTGGAAGAAGAATTAAATAAGATTTATGATAAAATCAAGGAACCAGAATATATTTGGAAGGGATACCCGAATTGATAATGTTTGTACTCAAAGTTAATTTAATTATGGTTGTGTAAATTTCTAAAGCTTTAAAAACAGGTATAGATTGAATAAACTTAAGCTAGAATTGGACTATTTTAAATAAATTAGGTTACCTAAGGGGAAAAGAGAGGGAATATTAGATGTATTGATTGAATTATATATATATATATGTTTTGTCTTTGGATGTTTGTCTACCCTAACACCACAGTGTGTCTTGACCACTTTGTTTTAAAAACTAAAAAAAACAATAAAATTTCTTTTAAAAAAAAATCACCACGGTTTTCAGTCACGCCCAGACAGTTGTGTTGTGTGTCGGCAGCTCAACTGTGCTGTGCCAACCCACTGGTGCAAAGGCAAGGTTGACAGAAGGACACTCTTTCTGGTGAAAGCAACATTAAACAGTGGACACTTGGCACGGGATGACAGGTGGGACTATGCGAACAGTGGCCGGCTGCGATCCTGAGCTTTTCTGGAGCACCGATGGAAGTATATTATGCAATGGAGTTGGGGGACATGTAGAGTTATTTTTGAGGATTTTAATTGCTATCACCAATGGTTATGGGATAGGATGAACACCCCCCCTCCCTGTGGCTGTGGCACTGTCCTTGTAGCCTTACCCATTTGATTCAATAAACTTTGGATTTTAAAGGGGAATTGGAAAGGGGAGACCCCAACACATTTTTAGTTTAAATGAAATATATATATATACCCTGTGGTCTTGGGAAAAAAAGAAGAAAAAAAAATGAAAGTCTTCAGCTGATCTCAAAATGTTAAATATGCTCAAAAAATTCTAATGAAATCCAAAACTCCAATACTTGAAACAAGAGATGTTAAAGATAATTTGTACCATTGGCATTCAAAAACATTATTCATGACCTTAGGAAACAAAAGAAAAGATGGGCAGGAACCTGCAGTTTTGATCCACAATTTTGTGGCATGTGTGTGATCCTATCTGAAAACAATTTATCATGCCTTTGCAGAAACCATGATTGTAGTGGTCCTTCAAAAAAAGAATAAAATACTGAATATTCAAAAAACTTCGCCTCCCCCAATGAAAAAGAAGTAAAATAGGATATTGTACATCAAATTGCTAGAAATATTGGCTCTCCAGAAGGAAGAGAAGGCCAGTGAATGAATATGAATATTTGAAGCAAGAGATGTTGAAGATATTTTGCATCACTGGTACACAAAAACAGTTTTCATGTCCTTGTAAAAAAAAATGGTACAGTCTTACGAGGAAGAAAACAAAAAGGCAATTGTAAGGGACAGAAGGAGTGATATTGAAGAACAGGGGAAGCAACCCAGCCAAGACAACAGATAAAAGAAGCATACAGATATGTAAGCCAAGTAAGCATCTCAGATGAGACCATTCCTGCTTCTGATAAAAATGAAAGCAGTGGGGAGGTTCATTCAGACTTGCAAGATTCTGTTACTGTAAGCGTATAATAAAAGTAGCATTAGCAACCATGATCACAAAGACTGATAAAATATATCTAGGTGAAGCATGTGAGTATATTGGTAAAATGGGGCTACTTGGCCAAGCATTGAAAAAATGGGAACAGTTTTGGCATGGTCTTCATTATCTACTCATGTTCAGAGCATGAGAAGATTAACATGAACTCCAAGTTCAGAGAGACAATTATGGTTTAATAAATCTGGTCACATGTCTTCCTTAATTAAAATAAAGCAGTTGAAGGATATAATTTATTCACAAGGAATAAATTAAGCAATAGAAGGGAAACAGATGTTGCATTCTATGTCAGAAATACATATACCTGCTCAGTAATCCAAATGAATGAACTTGATGCTATAGAATGCATCCGTCTTAAATCACTCCCTTTTTACGACCTTGTAATCCCTTAGTTTGGGGTAGAGTCTGGGCAGCTGGATGGAGCTGAGCAGATAACTTCCCTGTTGCCACGTGGAGTTCGCAGAATCAACAATGTAGTTGTATACTATCGTCTACCTAACAAAACAGAAGATATGAATGTATTTCCCCTGAGAGGTAGGCGTGTTCAGGAAACAGACACTGCAAACACCACAGGGACACTACTCTATTGTTATAGGGCAGTGGTTCTCAACCTTTCTAATGCCGCGACCCCATAATACAGTTCCCCATGGTGTGGTGACCCCCAACCACTTATATATCAGTGGGTGCCAGGGCATGGCCAAAGAAAAGGGGGGAAAATGGCGGACAGCCTTGTTTGGTGACCCCCGTGAAATGGTCGTTCGACCCCAAATGGGGTCCTGACCCACAGGTTGAGAACCACTGTTATAGGGTGTAATGACAGAATATTGAAAACCTATCAGAGTGTCCCTTTGCCCTTATTTATACCGAATTGGACAAGGCAAGGCTGTTCTGTGTTTATTTTTCACACTTTCCTGTTTCTAAGGGTATTTATATATCTTTGTTAAGGTTATCTCCAAATTCCTATACAGAATCAGGCTTTCCAAAAGGAAACTGCAGATCTTCCAAAGAAGCATAGAGTAGTAGTGATTGGAGGTATTAATTACTGTCAGTTTCTATTGAGAAGTGAATTTTGCCCCATTTTATGACTTTG
This sequence comes from Crotalus tigris, assembly GCF_016545835.1. Lineage (NCBI taxonomy): Eukaryota > Metazoa > Chordata > Lepidosauria > Squamata > Viperidae > Crotalus > Crotalus tigris. The sequence goes on along the minus strand of NW_024100143.1, from coordinate 948,623 downwards.
CCATAAACCTTGCAGGGCACTTTACCAAACATCCAGACCCCAGTTTCTTATCCAAAAGACCACTTCCTGATAAGACTATTAAACAGTCCAGAAAGATACCAACATCAATGATATCAGAAGCTGCCTGGCAGAGTCACCTCATAGTTTTTGGATTAAGTCATTCATTAAGGCAATCAAAGTAGCTTCAATACGATATCCCAGCTGAAATCTCAAAGAAAATGGATTCACATAATCACACCATTGAGATGCACTTGGAGCTCTGAAGCTAGTTGGTTCATACTATTTGTGGGGGGAATGAAATCTGATTTTACAGTTTTCCTGAATCTTCATCAAAGGTCTTATTACATCTAGGGAGGACTAGGGAGCCAACACATTTCTCTTGTAATGAAACTTGTTCATCTCCATTAACCTGGTAGATTAGATGTGTCTACATTCTAATTATTCCATTGGCTTGCTCCATTTTGCTTTTTTCTCCTCAAAATTTCATTGCATGGGAGTCTTCATTGGCTACATTGGCTCTCACTCCTGCTTAAAGGATTGTCTGTGGAGATTCTCAGTCATCCAGGTCATGGTTGTCCCAAAGGTGCTTTTTCAAAAGGCAACTGGACTTCCTTTATTTTTCTTTGAAGACGTTTCACTTCTCATCCAAGAAGCTTCTTTAGTTCTGACTGAATGGAGGACAATGGAAGGATTTATATTCCTTACAGTCATCTAGTCGTTAGCACTCTTTCTGAGAGTCATTGAGGCCACTTGGAGGTTTATCTGTGCTCGCAGGGTCATCTGAATAGTGCAAATGGGTGTGGAGCCTTCTTGGAACTGCTGAAAGGACTGTTGTAAACAGGAGATAGTGGTGTCATAGCTTTTCCCCTCTGTTGAGAGAGGATTGTTCAATCTTAATGAAGATGGCCTCTTTGACCCTTCTTTCAAACCAGCGATCCTTTCTGTCCAGAATGTGGACTTTGCTTGTTCTCCTATGTTGTGCCATGCGTTTAAAGGATTATTTTTCTAACTACTTCTTCTATTTTTCCAATAAGCTGTCCCAAGAATACTGCTACCTATCAACTGGTAACTTTTAGACTAAGAAACAGCACTTTTAGCTTAGATAGAGGAAAATATTCTGATTGCTAAGACTTGTCTGTTTATCAGAAGGAAAAAAGCAAGCAATAGAAATTGCTAACATGGTGAAAAAGGGAACTTAGTAAACTTATAAGTCTAAAACTTTACATTCTGGTAGAATAAAATTTTTCAATTATGAAATTAGAAATTTAGCTAGTTTGAAATTTTTGGAAACAGGAAACAGCGTATTAGGAGACAAAACTCTGACTGTAGCCTGTTAGTGATGTTCAGATATAGTTTCTCAAGCATTATTGGAGAACAGCTTAAATGGCAGTAAGCATGTGGGTTTCATGCTTGGAAGTAGGGGATCAGAAGAGGAAGCTGACATGTTAATGTTTTGGATCTGTTTTTAAACAAAGCCCATATGATATTACAGATGCATTTTTAGAAAATGAAAAGATATAATGATTTTCCTTTTTAGAGATGCAATAGCATTTTCCAAGATTACACAGGCTGAAGGGAGCTGAGGGAAAAAAACATGATTATTGAAGGCTTGTGGTTTCTCAATTCATGTAAATTGAATTCTTTCGTAACTTTGAAATGCTATGGAAATCAAGTGAAGAGTGCATAGCGTTGAAATAAAATTAACATGTAAAGTGATTTTATGTATTCAGCTTGAAGCGACTCTGAATTTGAGAGAGAAATCTCATTACTTATCTTGTAGAAGGATAATATTTAACTTCTCCATTTGCTGTCCTTGATATAAAGCTTTTACATGTGAATGATGGTTTTCTGTGGCTGCCCAGAGAGAAAGATTTTTGAATTGATGGAGATCAATTTCTGTCGTCTCCTTCTCACCTTTTTTCTCTTGCAGGATAACTGATTTAGGAAATATTAAAAGAAGATTGTATTTATCGACGATTCACAAAGAATTGTCTGTAACCCCTCTGCATGCAAAAATCCCTCTCTTTATGATCAAACGCAAAATTGTAAGTATATTTCCTTCCTTGTTCAAATGATTATTATCATGTATGATTCTCTTCTACTTTCTATTGCAATGCTTAAATATTTGGTCATTCCTACCAGTGATCCCAGCATATCAGGATGACAAGAAATTGTCTTTCTGGTTAATTTCACATATTTCTTCAGAATTAATAGGACAGCAATGCACGCAACGTAGTACAAACTGGATCATCATTAGACACTTCTGTGGCATGAAGATTAAGTAGATTCGTGGAACACGAGATCAGTCATGAATCATACAATCATACTGACATGAATCATACTGACAATTTCCAGATGCTGTTTCTTCTGCCGATTCCTATTCAATGAATGAGAACCAAAACAGTGAATGAGTGAACCAAATCAGTGAATGAGAACCAGGCATTACAATAATGCTTTGTTATTAATTCTGTGTGCATAACACCTTAACTGCTTGATTTAGATAAAAAGATATGATAGAAATTAAATAAAAAACATAGAACAGTGATGGCGAACCTTTTAGAGACCGAGTACCCAAAAATCATCCCCCACCACTGTCCCCACTCCGCCGTGCCTGCTGGATCACCCATCACCTCCATGGCCCACCACAGATCACCCAGGCAGCCCAGTAGTGCCATGGTAGCCACACCCTCTGCCTGTGCCCGGCAGCATCATCTGCGTGCGATGGGATGTAAGGGTGGAGTCTTGTCCCCTCTGCCAGGCTACCATGTCCTTGGCTGTGCAGCATTGTGTGGGCCGTGCCCAGGGGTGACTCTCCTCCAGAGGACTGCTGGTGAGGAGGGGGCAGAGGTGGGACGGTGTGTGTGCCCACAGAGAGGGCTCCAAGTGCCGCCTCTGGCACCCGTGCCATAGGTTTGCCACCACTGACATAGAACAAAGTATGCCAAATATTATGAGAATTAGGAGAAATGATCCTGCACTATGACAATTTGGTTATCTCTGCAATTACATCACTGGCAATTAATTCCAGCTAGAACTAGTGCATTCCTAAGAATGATTCCAGATTTCTATGTGAACTTTGGTGGAGGGGGGGGTAAGGGAAACCAAATAGAGTTTTTAGATTCATGTATATAGAGAAATAAGCTTCACATTTAATTTACAAAATTAAGATATCCTGGAAATATGTAGGAGTGTGGGTCTATACCAGGGGTAGGCAACCTTGGCTCTTTTATGACTCGTGGACTTCAACTCCCAGAATTCCTGAGCCAGTCCACAAGTCATAAAAGAGCCAAGGTTGCCTACCCCTGGTCTGTACATATGTTCAGGGCTTTTTTTGTCATAGAACACCCAGAACGGAGTTCCGGCACCTTTTTGGGATGGAACCTTGTAGGGTAGGCAAGGTCGGTTGTATAACGTGTGTGAGTTCCAGCAGCTTTTTTTTTTACAAAAAAATGTTGTATAAAGTATGTTTTTTATTTACTTTATATGCTGTATAAAGTATGTTTTTAGGGTGTGTTATGTATGTGTTTCAGTTTGAGAATGGGAAACTAAATTTCATTTGATGTGTGCTGTTGTGCCCACAGTAAAAAAAAAAAAGACAATAAAGGTTATGTATCTATCTATCTATCTAAATCATGCATTTCATTTCATTCAAGCAATCTGTAGTAAAAACAGCTAGTACTTACTTCATGACTGCAGTTGGTCCAGCAACTTGGTTGCTAAGCAGCACAGTTACTGAATGAAACATCACAGGACCACAACAGGTTTATAACATCACTTCCACTGGGGTCAGTTTGTCTTGGATGCATTATGTCATTAATTATCATATCCCTTGTTGATGGTATCCATGTTTTTGGATATCCGGATATTCGGATATCATGTTTTTTGGATAGTTTAATGAAGAGAAGGACGAGGGGGGACATGATAGCAGTGTTCCAATATCTCAGGGGCTGCCACAAAGAAGAGGGAGTCAAGCTATTTTCCAAAGTGCCTGAAGGCAGGACAAGAAGCAACAGATGGAAACTAATCAAGGAGAGAAGCAACCTAGAACTAAGGAGAAACTTCCTGACAGAACAATTAACCAATGGAACAACCTGCCTCCAGAAGCAATGAATGCTCCAACACTGGAGGTTTTAAGAAAAGACTGGACAACCATTTGTCTGAAATGGTGTAGGATTTCCTGCCTGAACAGGGGGTTGGACTAGATAACCTTCAACGTCCCTTCCAACAATTATTATTATTATCGATCATCGCACAGTCAGCCAGATGTTCAGACTGGATTTGGCATTTTGTCTACCTATCGAGTCCTTACCCAGGACCTGGGATAGGCAGATGTGGATGTTTGATGGTATTACAGATATCGTCGCAGGATGGAAGCCAGTTCCTAGTAAGGCCGCCTTTTGCAATTGACTAATAGCGAATTTGTCAATGCCAATGTGTTCAAGTGGCGCTCCAGTTGTTTTGGGATTGCACCCAAGGAGCCTATGACTATTGGTACTACCCTTGCTTGCTTTTGCCACAGTCTTTCTATTTCTATTTTGTAGGTCTTTGTATTTTGTTATCTTCTCCAGTTCTTTCTCTTCTATTCTGCTATCTCCAGGCACTGCCACGTCCACTATCCAGACTTTTTTGTCTTTCTTATCGACAATTGTTAAGTCTGGGGTGTTATGTTGCAGGTGCTTGTCTGTTTGAATTCTGAAGTCCCAGAGCAGTTTAATTTTATCATTTTCTATGACTTTCTCTATTTTATGATCCCACCAGTTTTTGCTTACAGGCAAATGATATTTTTTGCAGATCTTCCAATGCACCATTGTTGCTACTTTGTCATGCCGCTGCTTGTAATCAGTTTGTGCAATCTTCTTGCAACAGCTTACCAAGTGGTCCACTGTTTCTTCAGCTTCTTTGCATAGGCGGCACTTACTGTCTGTTGCTGTCTTCTCAATTTTGACTTTGTATGCATTTGTCCTTAAGGCTTGGTCTTGTGCAGCCAGAATTAGTCCCTCGGTCTCTTTCTTCAATTTTCCTGCTCTTAGCCATTGCCAGGTTTTATTATTATCTGCTTTCCCAGCTATTTTTTTCATGTATTGGCCATGTAGTGCTTTGTCTTCCCATGCCTCTATTCTGTTCTTCATTTGGTCTTTCTTGTAGGCCAGTTTGGTCTCTCCAGTAGTCAGTAAGCCTTCCTGATATACTAATTTCAGTGCATCTTCATCATTGTTCTTCAGATATTCTTCCAAAGCCATTTTTTCTTCTTCAACCATCTGATGTACTTGTAGCATTCCACGCCCACCTATTTGCCTTGGTAGATAAAGTCTATCAATGTCACTGTGTGGATGAAGGGCATGATTCATTGTCATTATTTTCTGGTCTGCCTATCCATTGCTTTTAGTTCTGCTTGAGTCCAGTCCACTATTCCAGCTGTGTACCTAATGACTGGGATTGCCCAGGTGTTGATTGCCTTTATGGTATTTCCTCCATTGAGTTTGGACTTTAAGATCTTCTTCACTCTCTTGATGTATTCACCTCTAATCTTTTTCTTGACTTCAGTGTGCTTGATGTTGTCAGCTTGAAGGATACCCAAGTATTTGTAGTACTCTTCCTCATCCAGACTCTTAATGTTATTTTCGTGGGGCATCTTGATTCCTTCAGTTTTCACTATTTTTCCTTGTTTGATAGTAAGTGTGGCACATTTGTCCAAGCCAAACTCCATTACAATATCTTGGCTATATATACGGACAGTGTTGAGCAGCGATTCTATTTCAGATGATGTTTTTCCATACAGCTTCAGATCATCCATGTAAAGGAGATGGGATAGTCTGGCAGATGTTTTTGATGTTTGATAGCCATGTCCTGAGTTATTCAGTATTGTTGACAGAGGAAACAGTGCAATAACAAATAGTAATGGTGATAATGAATCTCCTTGAAATATTCCTCTCTTGATATTAACCTCTCCCAGCTTTCTCACCATTGATCTGCAACTGTGTCTTCCATTGTGCCATCGATCTTTGCACAAATTTTCTGATGTTTCTACTGACTCCTGTTATTTCTAGGCACTTGATTATCCAATCATGTGGCAGAGAGTCAAATGCCTTTTTGTAGTCAATCCATGCCACATTCAGGTTGGTCTTCCTTCTCTTGCAGTTTTCCAAGATCATTTTGTCTATTAGGAGTTGATCTTTTGTTCCTCTGCTATTGGGGCGGTTTCCTTTCTGCTCAGGTGGAAAGAGATTGTTTTCAACTAGATGCTGTTGTACTGCATCAGCTACCACACCAGTTAGTAATTTGAAAGTTGTTGGTAAGCAGGTAATTGGCCTGTAGTTACCTGGTGTTGCCCCTTTTGCTGGATTTTTCATTATTAGGTAGGTTTTCCCAGTTGTTAGCCACTTTTCAATTTCTCCTCCTTGTAGTATATTGTTGAACTGTTTGGCAATGAGTGGGTGTATAACAGTTAGATGTTTCAACCAAAACCCATGCAGTTCATCTTCACCTGGTGCTGACCAATTTTTGATTTTCTTTGCTCTTTTTTCTACCATTTTTGTTGTTATTACTAGTTCTTTCATTTCAACTTCTGTTTTATTTGCATCCACCTCTTTTAACCAAGCCGCATCCTTGTTGTATTTCTTTGGGTTATCCCATATCTGCTTCCAGAACTGCACTGTTTCTTCCTTGTCAGGTACTGACTGATTCCTTGCAGTTTCTCCATTGATGGATTGGTAGAAACGTTTCTGATTGGATTGAAATTGGAGGTTCTGCCTATAGTTTGCAATTCGAGCTTCATATCTACTGATTTTCCTGGCTATAGCTGTTATTTGTTGCTTTATTATTTCCAGTGCTTCCTTGATCTTCCTTGTTTCTAAGTGGTATTTCTTGATTAGGTATTCTTTGGTCTTCTTGTTCTTCAGCTTCTTTTCTTTCATCTGTTCTAGCTTGCTTGCATGTGATCTTAACTTGCTGATCTTATTTTCTAGTCTAACCTTCCATTTTTGTGGTGCACTGTTTGTTTGTTTTTCTTTTTTGTTGATTTTGCATCCCAGGTATTCTGTTATAACTGCAGCTGTGCTGTACATTAGTTGGTTTGTTTCTTGCAGTGAATTGGTGCTTATACTTGATATTGCAGTATTTGCATCTTTTAATGCTTGTGCTAGCTGTTTCTTTGGAACAAGCTTCAATGCAGGCAGCCTTATTCTGTTGTTTTTGTGATGTTCTAGATGCTCAATTATTCTTTGTTTCAATTCTTTTATTTCTTTAGTTAGAGGGTTTTGTTCTTCATGAGGAAGAGGTGCCTGGTTTCCAAATGAGAACAGTTGTATATCTCTGCTGGATTCCTTCACTGCCAACTCCCCCTGGTTTGCCTCTACATTCTGAATTACTTCTGGTAAGGCTTTGATTTCTTTGCCCTGGGTAAACCTTTGCAGTTCGTCCAATTCTGTTTCTGTAAATACTTTATTGCGTGTTATAAATCGGCGTTGATCTGCTAGTCTCTGTTCTGTTATTTCTGATTCTGGATGTTGTTCTTTCCAGAATTGGTGCATTCGTTTTAGATATCCTCGCCTTGTTGGACTTGATCTGTAGTAACAGATCATTATTTCTTTGTTTTCCATCACTGTGTACCTGCGACGGGTAAACACCTTTTCTTACAGTAGTTCTGCAGCTGCTAGCCCTGGTTGCTCAGCCAACAGTCCTGAGTCCTGTAACCCATTTTTCACCAGATATCCAGGAACTCCAATATCTAGCGTGGACCTTGTTAACCCGGGCGACGTCCGAGCCGGTATGGCATTCTGAAATTTACGTCTCACCATATTTTTATGGGAGAGACACTCTTTGTCTGACTCCTCTGATGAGACCTGTCCAGTATGGTTGAACCTCTGGCATAGCTCTCATCTTCCTCAGAGTACACAAGCCCCACAACCACGTCAAGGTAGTGCCTCACTGGGGGTTGTTGTTGTTGTTGTTGTTGTTGTTATTATTATTATTATTATTATTATTATTATTATTATTATTATTATTATATCTGTGAATGTGAGAAATAAAATTCCAAAAACATTGAACAGACAATGTAATGAATAAAATATGCAGCATATTATCAAATTATAAGGTGAGAATATCTATCTATCTATCTATCTATCTATCTATCTATCTATCTATCTATCTATCTATCTATCTATCTACCTACCTACCTACCTACCTACCTACCTACCTACCTATCTATCTATCTATCTATCTATCTATCTATCTATCTATCTATCTATCTATCATCGTCCATCTGTCTGTCTGTCTTACTATTATATGGGATTTGCTTTATATTCTATTTTGGGAGCCATTAAGAGTTACTTTTCATTCTGTTGACATAAAAATTGAAAAAAAAAATGTAAAAGAGTGGAGCTTCACACACACACTTGCCCAGTTTCGAACATGTTGGGGACCCCTGGGCTAGAGTATATTACAGATTTTGTAAAAGAATTAATTTTCATGGATATAGAACAATATAGAGAGAATAATCTCGGTCTGACAAACAAACATACATACATAAGTTGATCTATATATTAGTTCCTTTAGGAAAAGAGAGATTAGTATGGAAAGCAGTGTTACAGTATAATAAGATATAGACTACATCTTCAATGATTACGAACTGCCCAAATTTTGATATAAGATGGAAGGTTATATTAATCTTTTGAATAAATGAATAAATGGCCCGATAACCAGAATGACTATCAGAATAATAATGTGAGAACCATAGTATACTGAATCAAGCATTTCAAGCCTCACTGTATACTAGTAAAATTCTGTATTAAAAATCTAATGTCTGAAGAGCTAAAGCCAATCTATGCTGGTGGAATTCAAAATACGACGCTGCTATATAGACATAGTTGAGGAATGCATTTTTAGTAAAGTGATATTGCTAAAATAAGCAGTATAAGGAAGGCAAATGAGAAATACGCAATACATCCTAAATTCTCTGATCCAGTCAAGTGCCTTATTTTGCACTGGTTCACTGTTTTATTTCAAACTGGTACAAAAACTTCTTGTCCCACTGTCAATTGCTCCACTAATAAAAAGTAATCTTATGCTGCCTCTTTTAAATCTCCATCTTTATTCTGATTAGTCAAAATCACTCAAAGCACAAGTATAAAAAGATTTACTACATTATGTAATGATAACAAACTAAAATCCTATTTACTTTTGGCTTTCACCTGAGAACAGCATTATCATGGACATTACTTTTAGATGATTTCCTTAGAGTTTACAAAAAATGTAAACTCTAATTTAAGAAAATGACTGGAATGTTTCCTTTTGAGTGCTTGGTGCTTTCTGAACTTGGTTGCTACCTTGCAGATGTTTCATTACCAACTAGGTAACATCAGCTGAGCACTGATTTATTTTGTAATAAAAAGTCTGCAAGCAAACAAAAAAAGTTCAGAGAGCACCATGAACTCCACAGTTCAGTCCCGAACTACAGATATTATATTATCTTCTTTTGAAACATTTCTTTCACAAATCTATAGCTAATGGTATGATGAAGTCAGCACTAGTATTTATTTTTAGTGCACTGGATATTTTACAGTATCACTCAGTGAATGCAGCTGGCAAGAAAGTAGCTTCCAGTTAGATATTTGCATACAGTTTAGCATAATTTCAATGACTACAAGTTCATAAAGTGTTTAAAACTTCTATCAGCACAGATTTTATTTTATTTTTCACAGTTGTTCCATTTGAAAGTACACAGGACCTTACTAACATCCTTCCCATGCTAACACCAAAACTCAATTTGAGCCTTATATGAAGGCTAGTTCACTAATTCTGGGAAAAAAATTATACGTAGAAATGATACATATTATGAACAATTATTTTTTAATATAATTTTATTAAATTTATCAAAATATAAATGAAAATCAAACTAAAGGGAAAAGGGGGGAGAGGAGTGTAAGATAAAGGGAATAAGAAAGAAAAGCATTAACTTCTATTTACTCTTTTCAGTTAAGTAGAATAAAAATAATAACATTACAGCCTCATCTTTTAACTTTTGCATATATAACATTCACTAGCTATTTCTATAACAACAAATCCCAAAGTCAAAGTTTCATTTTTTTCTATCGCAAGTACAAAATCCAGGAGCGGTTTCCAAATAGAAACAAAGTTAGATGTGCTCTTTTCTTTGATTAAACAGTTAATTTAACCATCTCTCCTAATACCATCAGTTTTTCCAGCCATTCTATCCAGTTTTGCAAATACAGCATTCTCGCAGCTGTCAACATATATGACCACAAAGTTCTGAATTTTTTTTTCAAATTCTTTGTCCATTAAGCCTTAAAAAAAGTCTCTGGTTTGATGTTTATATTCATTTTGAAAATCTTCTGTATTAAAACACGAATCTTTCCCCCATATTTATTTCTTTGTGCCAAGTCCTCCAAAGATGATAAAAAAGTTCCTTTTTTATGTTTCCAACATATGTTTGAAACATCTAGCTATATCTTTTGACACTTTGTCAAGTGTTAAGTAACATCAGTACTTCACTTTATATAAAAAAAATCTTTAAGTTATAGTTCAATGTAAATTTTAAACTCTTTGTTCACACTTTCCCATTGTTCAAGCATTACATCACACCCAAATTTCTTTGTCCATTGAATGATACAACACTTCACATATTCATTTTCCAAATTAATTTCAACAGAAATTTATAAAGCTTGGCATGTTAATCCTCGTCATCCGAATTTCGAATTCACTTTTTACAAAGCTAAACCCATTCCTGTTGGTGTCTAGTTCAAATCTTTCTTTCAACTAAGTACATTGAAGTAAGTATCTAAACCAATGACAGATACATCCTTCTAATAATCTATTCCTTAGACCTAAGAGTAGCTTCACCTTATTTAAAAAGTATTGTTTGCCCTAAGTCTACCAGTCTGGCCTCCCCATTGTTTGCTTTTTAAAACAGCTTCCAGAGGTGACACCCAAAGACCTTTGTTGAGAATCTTGGTTTGCATTTATTCCAGACCCTTTGTATGGCACATATAACAAAATTATTCTTAAAGCCAATATTCATTTTAACTTTATCATACTATAAGTAGGTGTGCCATCCAGATTTTAGTTCACACCAATTCTAGTTTGACTAATTTCTTATTTTGAAGAGTCACCCACTCCTCCCCACCAGGTATTAAAGAAGAATTTAATATCTGGTAAATCTAAAACTCCTATTTCTTTAGCATCTTGCATTTTATCAATTTTTATGAAATTATTTTTTTTTCTTTACCATATGAATTTAGAAATATCCTTTTGCCATTGTTTAAATAGAGAATCAATTATCAATATTGGTAATTGATGAACAATTCTTAAAGTTGCTCATCTGTTTCCTAACTCCATAAAATGAAGCATTTTTACGTTAAGAATGAATGACAGTCAAATGTTCAATAAATAGTAAATAAATAAATGGAAGAATTTAGATCTAATTTTACTGAAGAAAAAAGTATACAAGTTCATTGTTTCCCAAATTAGAAGAAATAACAAATTGTGATTAATCATAGAATAGAAACTTTAATTGCCTTCTTTTCATAAAGGAGATCTTTAAGTTTATGCTTTTTTTGTCAAGATTCACCATGACTGTCACCTTTGAATTGATAAAAATTATCTTTAAGTTGTTAGTATTTATTTATTTCCTCTACCTTTTTGTGATTGTCTGGATTTTGGTTATGCAGGTAAGGTAGCTGTTATCTAGTATAGTATCAGGTATTCTGGAAGCTACTTATTTTATTCTAAAAAGCCTGCACTCAGAATGAACAGCATATTGCCCCTTTAATGCAAATGTAACTAATACGAATACATGTTAGTAGTACATTTTTAAAATCTTTGTACTGAGAACAACACAAAATAATTTGTAATTTCTTAATAATGAATATATTATTTATTATAAAGTAACTGGTTCACTTTTTAAAATTTCAAATTCTCAGTAAAATAATTAAACTTTAATAAATATCTGATATTGTTTTATTAATAGGCCTTCTTTTAACTGTCATTCCGATGTAAAAGTCTTGTTATTTCATGTTTATTGCCTTTCAGCAATCTCTGTAATCTGGATGGATCAAAATATTTTGCATTTGCCACAGTGACACGTGCTATGTAAAGAAAATATGAACAGCTGCAGGTTTTACTAATGGGTAGAACTATCAGATAACAGGCTTTTCATGAGTATGGTAACTGATCTTTCTCATATGAACCAATAATTGTCATTCTATTTTCTTATGAAATAAAATAGAATTCCAACCTCTGAAACTGGATGAAAATTGAAAAAAGTGTACGAATTCACAACTTCTACATATGTAAATAACTAAGTACATTTATTTCATAGCTCATTTAGCTTTAAGCACTTTTTAAAAATATAGTAAAAAGTCATCACTTTTTTGAGTTTAGCTCAGTGTTTTATATTAATACATCCATTCAATATAAATTGCTTTTGTTCCTTTAACTCCTATCAGCAAAGTGTTAGAACTAACCACCCAGTTATAGTTGATGAACAGTTGAAAATATAGAAGTCCACTATTGATCAAAATTGCAATTTAGCATATTCAGCCTAAGATAATTATTTAGAAATTCAAGCTGAATGCCCTTTGGGTTCAGTGAGTCTCAAATCCATAACAGCATCCTAGTCAGACACTCAAATTCATCCTTAACCTAAACATGCCCCTCTTTAGAAGTCAATGAAGAGTCTTCCTGAATCAACAAAAGGAACTCATTTTTTTAAAAAAAAATATCAAGCTTTCCTTTGAACAGGAAACAATACACACACAAACAAATATTAGAAGTAGTGGGATATTTTTAATGCAAATGATTAGGAAAATATAAACAGTCACAGTAATTCTTCACAAGAGTATGATATATTTTGAACTGCAAAAGGCAAGCATATACTGTCTGTGTTCTTAGTTTTTAAACTTTTACAATTTTTAATTTTAATGGTTTTATATTTGTTTTTATAACATTGTAAACCACCCAGACTCACTATAGATCAGTGGTTCTAAACCTTTTTAATGCCGCGACCCCCAACCGGTCGTAAGTCGAGGACTACCCAACTGGTCATAAGTCGAGGACTTTCCCTACCCGAGAGCGCCACGCATGCGTGGCGCCGCCCCCTGTGCCGGCTGAGGTGTAGCTAGCAAGCGGCAGAGACGGCGCAGGCCAACCACCGGCTGGGCCACCAGCTGGCCCAGCCCAAGGGAGGTAAGGCACCCGCCGGGCCCCACGCGCACCAGCAACCCTCCCTGTGCCCGGCAGCCTGCCACCTCTCACCCCTGGCCCTCTTTTACTTACATTTTTAGTAGTTGCTCAGCAGGGAGGAGTGGAAACTTCCAGACAGCTCGCCTTTGCTGCAGACAACTTGCAGCACCGTTTGCAGAATGGGACTTTTGGCGGGCTCAGCAGGGCAGATATAGCCTGGACAATTCCTATTGGCTTTTGAAAGCCAATAGAATTAGACTCTCTTCAAGAGAGTCCATTCTATTGGCTTTCAAAAGCCAATAGAATAAAAGGGAGTAGCACAGCTAAGGAAAAGGGGAAAAAATGGCGGACTGCATTGTTTGGCGACCCCTGTGAAATGGTCGTTCGACCCCAAATGGGGTCCCAACCCACAGGTTGAGAACCACTGCTATAGATAGTGGGATGGACAGCATATACATTTAATAAATAAATAAATGTTGTACAAAGTATTTGTATTGAACAATTGTCATTAAATTGATAAATACTTGAATTAATCAAACTGATTACATTTTATTTAATAAAAAAGGTATGGCTATGAATGAGTGACTGGCCCAACTGCTTTGTGTCTAAGGACAGTCTAGAACTAATGGTCTTCCCGTTTTAGCCTGGTACCTTAACAATTATATCAAACGCTCTGATTTAAATATGTATATTTGTATACAATAAATAAATATAAACACATCTGATTAATTAGTTAAGATGTATTTAATAAAAAGGCATTACTTTTTTGTTAAAGAATCTACAGAAGATATGACTTAATTTATGTATTTTTTTTCTTTTTATGCCCTTGTAGTCCCTTAATTTGGAGTAGAATTAGTACAATAGGATGGAGCTGACCATTTACTGGATGGATGACCTTCCTGACACCTACATGGAGTTTGCAGCAGAGATTTTTTCTTTGTTCCATGAGACAGAAACATCTGCTACTATCTAGGATTGAACTTCCCGAGTGGGAAGCAAATATCGTTACTACTACGCCACCACATCACACATATGATATAATTTAATCAATATTTATATGATTTTAAAATTGCCTAAGCAAATAACCATGAAAAATAGCAAGCTTTCTGTCAATCCTTCTTTAAGCAGAAGAAACCAACAACACCAAGGAACAGCTGAGAAAATCTCTTTGCATCTCCTGATCCAATATCTGTTCTTTTATTTCTTGGAATACAGCCAACTTGGCCATTCATAACAAGACAGATCTAGCTAAGAATCATTCCTTCCTGGATTGTTTGGTATCCTGCTACTGGCAAATATGATGCAGAAGGTACTTCGGGATGACATAAAGACAAGGGACCCCTTTTGGTATTGTGTGTTGATGAAAATATATGACAGATTATGATTTATCCAAGGAGACCTAATGGGAACTGGATAAGGATTTAAGCCATATCTAACCTCCTGGGGAGATGTATATTCATTGGTAAATATAAAGTAATATATATATATACCCAGTCTACCTGGTGTTGAATTAAGAAGTTCCCTTTGAACGTATATCTGTGAGTTGATGTGTATGTGTTAAGGCTGATCACTGTTCATATAAGTATTGACTATGAGAGAGGAGACATTTGTCAAGCCCAGGGAAATCAGAAAATCCAGGCAGTTCAAATGAGTATAAACGTTTATTATAAGCTTAAGCTTTTTGCAAGAATCTGCAAAGCAAATTGGCAGTAGATAAGAGTTGAAAGAATTCAGATCTTTTGACTCTGGATTTAGTTCTCTTGTGGGCATGAAGGAATTCATGACCTCAGGCTCAGCCTGGTCATTTCCTATACATTTAGTCTTTTGAGACTTTTTGGTTTTTCCTTTGAGTGATATGTAGATGTTTGTTTATTTATCAGCCACAATTAACACTAGACCAACAATCAAGAAGTAAAACAATACTGTAATCAAGTACCTGCCAATGCAGACAAACAAACTAACAGTAAGCAACAGTCTAATCAAGGAACCTCCAACACTGACAGGGCAATCTACTAGTATATAAAGTAAGAAACCCCCCTCTCCTTTCTAGCACTGATATTATTACTTAAGTTTGACAATGAATGCCTGCAAGAAAACCACCAAAGCTCAGAGAGCACCAAGGACCCCTCAGTTCAACCCTGAGCTACAAATATTTTCTTGCTCTGATGTGGATAGAAGGGCTGACTGGAAATGTGCTAGATGCAAACTAAACTGGAGATTAACTACAGTATTTTTTTTTTTCAAAATTTCACTAGGCATATATTATTGAAATGAGCTGGTTATGTAAATACCCAAATCCTGAAACTTTAAAAGGCCTTTACAAATGACAATAATATATTGAGTTATTATTGTTGTTGTTGTTAACTGCGAAGTTGTGTCCGACCCATCGCGACCCCATGGACAACATTCCTCCAGGTCTTCCTGTCCTCTACCATCTTCTGGAGTCCATTTAAATTCACACCTACTGCTTCAGTGACTCCATCCAGCCATCTCATTCTCTGTCGTCCCCTTCTTCTATTGCCCTCAATCTTTCCCAGCATTAGGCTCTTCTCCAGTGAGTCCTTCCTTCTCATTAGGTGGCCAAAGTATTTGAGTTTCAACTTCAGGATCTGGCCTTCTAAAGAGCAGTCGGGTTGATCTCTTCTAGGACTGACCGGTTTGAACGCCTTGCAGTCCAAGGGACTCGCAGGAGTCTTCTCCAGCACCATAGTTCAAAGGCCTCAATTCTTTGGCGCTCAGCCTTTCTTATGGTCCAACTTTCACAGCCATACATTGCAACTGGGAAAACCATGGCCTGGACTATACGCACTTTTGTTGGCAGGGTGATGTCTCTGCTTTTTAGAATGCTGTCTAGATTTGCCATAGCTTTCCTCCCCAGGAGCAAGCGTCTTTTAATTTCTTGGCTGCAGTCCCCATCTGAGGTGATCTTGGAGCCCAGAAAAATAAAATCTGTCACTACCTCCATTTCTTCCCCATCTATTTGCCAGGAATTGAGAGGGCCGGATGCCATGATTTTGGTTTTCTTAATGTTGAGTTTCAAGCCAACTATTGCACTCTCCTTCTTCACCCGCATCAAGAGGCAAATTGGCAACCTGTGCAGCTCTGTTAATTCTATTAAACAGCTGTTTAAAGCTTGTTCCAATCATTTTAATTATTTGCTACCTCACCTATTTGGAAAGTACTCCCTGCACAGGTCCTTGACATCTTTGTTAGATTTTTTTTAAAAAAACACATATCTTTTTGTACATGTTTTTAACTTTTATTGATTTTAATTGTAACTGACTATGGTAGCCAATGATGTATTAATTCTTTTTGTACATGTTTTTAACTTTTTTTGATTTTAATTGTAACTGACTATGGTAGCCAATGATGTATTAATTCAAGCAGAATTTATTTCCCTTTCCAAATGGAATAATAAAACTGAGCAACATGAACCTTATTTTAATTAGTTCTTGAAAAACTACCAAAACTAAGAAATTGTAATAACTTGAATATTCATTGAAGCAAATTTCTTATTTTTCAGAATGGGGCATAGTTATGGACTTCTCAAAAAATTATGATTCTGACATAATACAGGTAGCAGCCAGAACAAATAATAAGTAATTATAACCTTGAGACATCCCAGGCCTTAAAACACACCAACATATTTTAGTAACAGAGATTGGCACATTTCCTTGAAAAGAAATAGTAATTAATGCTAATTACTCCAAAGATGGAACTTCTTCCACGTAAGTATTCCCCACTGAGTATTACCTGGTTATGAATGGTGTGATGCTGTCTGTCCCACATTTTTCTATTTTACCAAGAAGCAGATTGCGGTCTACTTTGTGAATTGCCTTAGGCATTTGAAGTCCTAGTATACTATGTCCAGAGCATTCCGCTGATCCCTCTAATTTAGTCACTTTGTCAAAAAATGCAGTAAGATTTGTCTGGCATAATGTGTTTTGACTTCTAGTATATGTAGTACTTGACTTATAACAGTTCATTTAGTGTCCATTCGAAATTGGTCTCTGAAAAACCTCTGAAAAAAGTGACATGCCCATTTTCACATTTACAACTATTGCAACATCCCCATGGTCATGTGATCAAAATTCAGATGCTTAGCACTAACTCATATTTATGATGTTTGCAGTGTCCCAGGATCATGTGATCACCTTCTGCTACTTTCTGACAAGCAAAGTCAATGGGGAAGTCAGATTCACTTAATAACCATTATTAACTGAACAACTGCAGTGATTCACTTAACCAATGTGGCAAGAAAAGTCGTAAAATGGGGCAAAATTCACAACAACTGTCTCAATTAGCAACATAAATTTTGGGCTTAATTGTGGTCATACGTTGAGGACTACTTATAATAGCTTTGCTTGTTTCTAAGTGTTTACAGATTTGTTGCTTGATTATGGTTCCCAGGATCTTTTCTGGTACTGATGTAAGGCTGATTGGTTTTTAGCAGTGGTGGCGAACCTATGGCACGGGTGCCTGGGACAGCACTCAGAGCCCTCTCTGTGGGCACGCGTGCCGTCGCCCCAATCCTAGGCCTTCAGTTGGGTTTTATAAAACCTTTTCACTTTAGGCCTCCGCCGCTGTGTACAAAAAGAAAAGGTTCAATCAATCAGTCAATTTCAACTTCTTGCGGAAAAAAAAAGATCTTGCAAAGTTGGAATTGATTGATTGAACTTTTTAGTCCCACCCAGTCTGCTGTTACCACTGCAGCCATGCCCACCCAATGGGCCACACCCACCCGGCACCCAATGATGCATAAGTGGGTTTTGGGTTGCAGTTTGCGCACTCAGTCTCTAAAAGGTTCGCCATCACTGGTTTATAGTTTCCTGGGTCCATTTTTTTCCTTTTTGAAGATGGGAACCACATCAGCTGGTTCCAAGTCCTCTAATATAGGGCTTTTCAACCTTTTCACCAATTATACCACTTTTAGAATATGGCAATATTCAAGTATCACCAGTCGCCTAGCAAGGTGTCAAAAACTTGACAAAAAAACAAACAAACGGAAAAAAGTGATAAAGTACAGGTAGTCCTTGATGTACAACAGTTCGCTTAGTGACTGTTCAAAGTTACAACAGCACTGAAAAAGTAACTTGTGACCATTTTTCACACTTATGACTGTTGCAGCATTCCCAGGGTCATGTGATTTACATTCTGATGCTTGGCAACTGATTCATATTTATGATGGTCACATTGTCCCAGGGTCATGTGATCCCCTTTTGCAAACTTCTGACAAGCAAAGTCAGTGGGGAAACAGATTCACTTAACAACCATGTTACTACTTTAACAACTGCAGTGATTCACTTAACAACTTTGGCAAGAAAAGTCATAAAACAGAGCAAAACTCATTTAACAAATTTCTTTCCCCCCTTTTATATTCTCTCTTCTCTCTCCCCCATTTATATTCTCTCTTCTCTCCCTTTTATATCCTCTTCTCTCCCCTCCTTTTATATCCTCTTCTCCCCCCCTTTTATATCTTCTCTTCTCTCCCCTCTTTATATCCTCTCTTCTCTCCCCCCTTAATATCCTTTCTTTTCTCCCCCTTAATATCATCTCTTCTCTCCCCCTTTTATATTCTCTCTTCTTTCCCCCCTTTTATATCCTCTCTTCTCTCCCCTTCAACAGGATCCAGGTAATGCTTGCACAGCTCCAACTGAATCTCTGCCTGAAGACTGTGTGAGGCTGCCTGCCAGCCCAATCAGCTGGAGCTGTGCACACTGATCCTGGACTCTCCATAGGACCCAGGCAGGCAATGCCTTGCACAGCTCCAGCTGACTCTCCACCCGAAGATTGTGTGAGGCTCCCTGCCACCCCCAAGGCCACCGCCAATCAGCTGGAGCTGCGTGCTTTAATCCTGGGCTCTCAATAGGACCCAGGCAACTCCTTGTGCAGTTCCAGCTGACTTTCCCCCAAGTTTGTGTGGCACTTCTGCTGCTTCACGTCATCCACTTTTACACTTTTTTTACACTTTTTTTACAGTGCTGTTCAACCCCGTCGTACATGTACCACCTGCCAGGTGCCGACATGCCACTAGAGGTATGCGTACCACTGGTTGAAAAGCCCTGCTATAATAGTTTCCCAGTGCTCCAGGATCTTTGAAAGATATGGTTCAGTGGTTCTGGGATCAGGTTTGCCAGCTTCTTCAGAACTCTGCAATGTAAAATAGAAAAGAATAGAGCTTGAAGGGACCTTGGAGGTCCATTAGTCCAGCACCCTGCTCATGCAGGAGACCTAAACCATTTCAGACAGGTTTCTGTCCAGTCTCTTCTTTAAAACCTCCAATGATGGAGCACAACACTGAAGGCAAACCATTCCACTGATTAATTGTTCTCACTGTTAGGACGTTTCTCCTTAATTTTAGGTTGCTTCTCTCCTTGATTAGTTTCCAACCATTATTTCCTGCCCTATGGTGCTTTGGAGAATAATTTGACTCCTCTTCTTTCTGGCAGCCCCTCAAATACTGGAATACTGCTATCATGTCACCTCTAGTTCTTCTTTTCTTTAGACTAGCCAAACCCAAACCTGCAACCATTCTTCATATGTTTTAGTATCCAGCCTCTTAGTTGCTCTTCTCTGAACTCTTTGCAAAGACTCAACATCCTTTTGTAGTGTGGTGACCAAAATTGGTTGCAGTATTCCAGGTAAGGTTTTACTAAGGATTTAATAAAGTGGTACTAATATTTCATGTGATTTTGATTCTATGTCTCTGTTTATACAACCAAGGATTGTATTAGTTTTTTTGGCTACTCCCGCATACTGCTGGCTCATTTTCAAGTGATCATCCAGGAGGACTCCAAAGTCCCTTTCAAAGTTATTGTTTTTGAGCCAGGTCTCTCCTAATCTGTACTTATATTTTTGGTTTTTCCTGCCTAAATACAACACTTTGCTTTTCTCCACATAAAAATTCATTTTGTTGGATAGGACCCATTGTTCAAGTCTGTCAAGATCTTTTTGGATCCTGAGCTTGTCTTCAGGGGTGTTGGCAATTCCTGCCAGTTTAGTAATTCATCTGGCCTTGATGATTTGAACTCATCTATCATGAACAGGTCTTTTCTTACTTAGGTTTCTTTGTCCTTTATTAATTCTTCCTGCTGTATGTATTATATTTTGTCCATGACAGTGTGGCTCAGCTTCTGTCTGCTGGAAGGGTGCTGATAGTTCTTCTTTAGGATTTTGAGGATTTTTCTGTTCCCCAGATTAAATTTATTCTGATTCTGTATTATTCTAGTCTGTATTATCATTGTGTACTTTATGTTTTCTTGGGTCTTTCTGGCTAGTTGCTAGATAATTCTAACTAAATACTAATGAACTCTAACCTTCTCTTCTAGGCAATTATGAGGCTGGGATGTGTTCTGGTAGTTAGATATGACTATAGTGCTAAAATGTATTACCAGTGCTGGCTCATGAGTTTAAATATGCAAGAAACTGTTATGATTTACACCTGCTAAAAAACTGGTTCCTTTTTTCAAGAGCTACAAGACAATAATCTAAATCCAAATGGTTTTGATTTGAATATTTTAAAGATAAAAGAATGAAAATATTACAAATATTTTTAAAATGTATGCCTTTCTGTACATAATTATTTCTTTCCAAATTTATATAACCACATTTGTTTTAGTTTTCTTTTCATATTTCCAGAGCAAACTGTTGCATGGTGCATTCTTCTTTTTTCTTATAATAGTTTTTTTAAAGGTATGATTGTGACTGGCATTATTATAGAATGATGATAGTTAAATGTTTTATAGCTAGAATAACTGAGGGAGTATGGCTAATGGAATGCAAATTAAGAAGTTGAAGCAGATTACAGATGAAACAATTAAGGAAATAAGCTCTTTTTTCCTACAAAAGGTTTTAAACAGTTACTGAAGAAAGGCTAAATTATCTAGCTAATTTTCAAGCTGAATCAGTGGAAAAAAATCATCTAAGGGTTTGATTTCTGATGTTCATTCATAATCTTTCTTGATATCTTTTCAAAAGAGCAAAATTAATAGAAAAACAAACAGAAGTGAATGAAGCAAAAAGAAACAATAATGAATTTAAATGGAAAACCTTCAAATGCTTAAGTAAACCAATTTTACTAAATAAGCTGACTCTGTAAAGTCTGTGTGGGAAGCAGGGTTTAAAAATGTAATAAACTTCTAGGAAGCTTTAAGTTATCATACGAGTATATATATATATCTGAAAATGAAATATGAGGTTTTATTCATTTAATCAATCATATTTCCATTTATACATCCACATAACATACAATTTTTTCTGTATTTTCAGTTTTGAAATAATCCCGAATCAAATCTAATAAAGAAAAATCCCAAGATATTAGCAGCTGTGACTGAAATAGTAAATGTGAGAGCAGTTCTTCATAAATCAATTTTTGTAAAAAGTTTAAATAGTGAAGGCTAAAGAATAATTTATAATCCACAGTCTTAAGAGGTTTTGCCTCTTGCCTGCATATTTCTTACCTACTTCACTGTATGGAAATATTCTATGACATTCAACAAAAAATGTCATTCACAGTCAATGACAAAATTCTGCTGCAATAAAATAGTTTTGTATTCTTGCTCTGATTGTGCAGATTAGACCAAAAGCTAATTAGCGTTTGTAGATATTAAACTCTGACTTTCCACAAAACTTTGTGTCTTTTAATAATTTTTAGTTGAAAATGTACCATCAGATTCTTCTGACTTTTTGCAGCCATAGATTAATTTTATTCTCCTTTAACTCTTCCCAAACTGTAATTGTCCCAGCCAATAGTTGTCAGGTATGAATAAGTAACCTTTTAGTGATATTCACTGAACTTAAATTAGTCTATCTTTAATATAATGATGATAATGGCGATGATGACGCATAATTCTGAACTCATAAAAACACATTTCCTCAGAAGGTAAAACAGAGTCCCCCCAAACTACTAATCTACATTTTTTAGGATTATAAAAATATGTCCAATGTAACTGAAAATGCATACTATCTGCTCCTATTTACTGTAGATATAGTGTTGCATAAAGTCCCTGAGATTACCAATCCCTTTATTCATTTAACAAGTTATCTGTTTGTTTGTTTATAACTTTATTTTTTATAAATAACTTAAGGTAGTGAACATATGTAATACTGCTTCCTTCTCATATTTTCCCTACACCAACAACCCTGTCAGGGGGTCTTGGCTAAGAGAGAGAATGACTAATACAGATGGCTTTCATGCATAAAATGGGATTGGAATTCACAATCCCGTTTCTAGCAGAGTGCTTTAGACCAGGGTTCCTCAACTTGGCAACTTTAAGACTTGTGGACTTCAACTCCCAGAATTTCTCAGCCAGCAAAGTCTTAAAGTTGCCAGGGTTGAGGATCCCTGCTTTAGACCACTAGACAAAACTGAGTCTTTTTTTTTTTTTTGTAGAAATCCTCAATAGAGACAAAATAAAGAAATAATTACATAAATCAAAAACCCTCAGAATGAGAAGAGTAGATCTATAAGATACTGGACTAATCACTCAAGGCTAAGCATGAAAATGTCTACATTTACTAATCCTTCTTGGTGAACCAACTAGGAATAATATAGCAATCCAGAAACATATAGAATAAATGTAAATTGGAGAAATCTATTTTTAGATATATATGCCAAACCTAACCTTGCCCACATGATGCCAGGAATGGCCCAGGAAAGATAAATTATCTAATTGCATTAGCTAACCTAAAATAGGGAGAATGATCAAGCTGAGTATTTTGATTATCAGAAGGAAAAATAACAGAATACTTGTTCCAGATAAAATGTGGAATGCCAGGAAAATCTATCTATCTGTCTGTCTCCAATCTCCCTATCTATGTGTATCTCATTTATGTATTGCCTCAAATACACTGCCTGTGTATTAAGGAATACTTGGATTGCTTGTGGATTAAAGAAAAGAAATACTGTACTGACTACTCTATCAAGAGGATTATTGTGGATATGAAGTCATATGTGTTGCCTTCAGTCCTTTGAAGGGATTAAAGAATAAAAGTATAACATGAAAGACCTGAGCCCTGAAGAACCCCACAAAGAAGGGTGTCAATGCTGCAAATACTGTATATTCTTGCTTTGACAATATGCAAAACTGTCTGGCATTTATTGGGTTAATACTTAGCTTAGACTGGGCGGGGGAAAAAAGCCCGGGAAAGAAAGAGGAAGTAAACGTTTGACCTTCTCACTAATTGGATAATGTGACCTGTGACTGCATGAGAAGGGAGGGGTTGAGCAAGGAAAGCTTGATGCCAGCGACAGGAAGTTCAGATTCTGGCATTAACCAGTCCAACATGGTGACGGCAAAATTTGTAGCTCTGCAAATAAAGACTTTAGGAAACATGCCTGAAAGTTCTTTGAAGTGCTTCATTAGTCGGAACATGTGACATCATGCCAGAATCCACACTCTTTTCAAACGATCTACATCCCGATTTATCAACAGCAGCCTCGGGGGAGATCTCATTATGGAGAAAAAAAAAATTGCCTGAAACCAGCCCCGTAGCTGCAGCAGTTTCCCCGGGGGGGAAAGCGACAGCCAGCAAGCCGGGGGAGGGAGAAATTTGGCAGATTTCCCAGCTGAGAGCGAAGACTTCAAAAGCAGCATGGACAGATAACACAGTTATGGGTGAGTCATTGGAAAGATTTCAAAACCTAGAAATGAGAAACAGAAAACAGTCCCTACAAAGTGAAACCTTCATCCCTAAGAGAGAGAATCCCAGTTTGAATCCTCTGCAACAAAGGGGAAATTGGGTTCCCCAGCAAGTGGCTGATCCATGTCCTCTGAACTTACCACAGCCAATAGAGGCCTTGCAATGTCTTGGGGTGGTACAGAAGCCAGGAAATCAGCAGCTGGGGGGAGAACAGCCACAGTAAGGAGGTTGGCCACAGCCCCCAAACGTGCAACCCCTGGGCATAAATCTGCAGCCAGGTTGGGGCCTACAGCAACTGGGGTGGCCATAAGAGCGATGGGGAGCCCAGCAGGAAGCCTGTCAGACCCTGCCTTTGCCAGCCAGAGACCCCAACCCTGAAGAGAGGGTGAGTTCCAGTCTGAGGCATCTGCAGCAATGGGTAGATGGGTTTCCCCAGCAGATGGATGATCAGCAGCAGCAGAGGGCACCACCACCCCTGCAGTCCAACAACAGAGAAGACCACTACAACCCCCACTTGCGCAGCCACCATTGGGAGGCCTACAGCAGCAGGGGGTACCATCCAACCCCGCTGGCCAGCAGCCATGGAACCAGCCCCAGTGGGGGCCACAGCAGCCTGTGTTTGCACCACCCTTCAATGCAACGTTCGATGGGGACCCAGAGAAGCTGATTTTTTTTCCTCAACCAAGTGCGTTCTCATTTAAATCGCTGGGCCTATCTCTATCCGGAACCAGGGGCCATGGTTGACGTCATTGGGGCCAACCTGGAGGGAGAAGCATCTGAATGGCTGAACAATCTATATAGCGAGCAAGCCCTCGAATTGGAGGATCCCCATCTCTTTCTCTTAGGACTGAGAGAACGATTTGAAGACCCATCCATCGGCCTCAAAGCAGCAGGACAAATTCACAAGATAAAACAAGCAGGGAGGCCTGCCCTAGAGTACGTGCAAGAGTTCCGCAAGGTGGCAGGTCGAATAGAGGGGTGGCCTGAGCAGTCCCTCATCCATCACTTCATCGAGGGATTAGATGATCACCTCTCCCAGGCTTGCATCTATCGAGAAGTACCTGATCGGCTGCAGGAGTGGTACCAGACGGCCGTGAAGCTGGATGTTAAGCTCTCTCGCTATAAAAAGCCTCCCCCACAGGAACCCGAACAGCAACCAGAGCTACCTGAACAGCAATCACCCCCACGAAAGCCTTCAACCACTGCAAGGGCTGAGAGACCCAGGCCACCTGCACGCCCTTCCTTCGAGTGTTTCCGGTGTGGACAAGGAGGACACCGAGCGGCCACCTGTCCAGTCCCCTACCCTCGACTGCAGAGCAAGCCAGGACCGGCGATGCAAAAGAAACCTGCTCAGCGGCTACCAAGAGAAAAATCTAATCGACTCACGCAAGAACCAGTCGCCCAGGTTACACCCCACACACAGGAGAATGCCAAGACTCCAGGTGGACCTGCCCCTGCTCTTCCCTTCTTTGATAGCAACGATGAAGGAGAAAACGACCCAATGGTGAGTCAACAAATCCTGCCTTTTTCACTGCCCGCCAAACTTGTAATCCCTACGTCTGGGGCACAAATAGACTTAAACGTACTAATTGATTCGGGATGTACCCGCTGCATTATTAGTCTGGCGTTTGCCATGAAAATGGGCATAAGGGCAAAACAGCTTTCCAAACCGATGAGATTTGAGCAAGCCGATGGCTCCCTGATGGGAGGGACTCTTATTACACAATTAATGGAGCCCTTACGCCTAGAAATAGGTGCACACTGGGAGTTTATTCGTTTCCTGGTGGCTCCAAAGATGACCGAGGCAGTGATCCTGGGACTAGCCTGGTTGGACAAATGGAAGCCATTTATCTGGTGGGAGAAAGGAATGAGAATTGTGAGACTACCTATAGGGCCTGATCCCCCCATTGATTCAACAGATGTTACCAGGCATCTTAGGCCACCCAATGAGCGAGCGCACATGGCCGTCTCACTGACCCCAGGTGAACCAGTCATCCCCAAAGAATACTTGGACCTGGCGGAGGTGTTCAGTGAAAAAGAATGTGATGCCCAACCCCCTCACAGACCCAATGACTGCTCCATCGAACTGGTGCCCGGAGCCAAACTCCCACATCCGAGGATGTATGCTATGTCCCCCCTCGAAATGGAGGAGATGCAGCGATATGTGAACAAGAACCTAGCGAGGGGGTTTATTGAACGGGCCAAATCTTCCGTGGGAGCCCCTGTGTTGTTCAAAGAGAAAAAAGATGGGTCTCTTTGTCTCTGCGTAGACTACAAGGGACTCAATGCTGTAAGTGTGGAAAATAAATACCCCCTCCCCCTCCTAAAGGATTTATTGACCCACCTGGCTAAGGGGAGTGTCTTCACTAAGTTAGACCTAAGAGAGGCATACTACCGGGTGAGAATAAAAGAGGGAGACGAGTGGAAAACTGCCTTCAACTGCCCTATGGGGAGCTATCAGTTCAAAGTCATGCCATTTGGACTACAGGGGGCCCCAGCTGTATTTATGCAGTTGATTAATGAGGTTCTACATGATCACTTGTACAAAGGGGTTTTGGTGTATCTTGATGATATCCTGATATACAGCACAAACATGAATGATCACATAAAGCTAGTGAGAGAAGTGTTAAAGAAACTATTGAATGCCAAGCTTTATGTCAAATTGTCAAAATGTGAATTTCACCGAACCCAATTAGACTATCTTGGCTACCGAATTTCCAATGAGGGTATTGAAATGGATCCGGCCAAGGTAAAAACTATAATCGAATGGCAACCCCCAAGGACTCGCAAACAGCTCCAAAACTTTCTGGGTTTTGCCAACTTTTATCGTCAATTCATCCCTTCTTTTGCCGAGATTGCCCTTCCTCTTACAGAACTACTCAAAACAGGCAAAGGAGGAGGGAAGCCACGACCGGGCCAACCACTAGCATGGACAATGAGCTGTCAAACAGCTTTTGAGAATTTAAAGAGACTATTTGCCGCTGAACCGGTTCTAAAGCACCCCTGCCCAGGGGAACCCTTTGTGATTCAAGCCGACGCCAGCGATGTGGCGGTTGGAGCAGTGTTACTTCAAAAGAACAAAAATGGGATCCTGCAACCCTGTGCCTACACCTCTAAGAAATTCACGGAGACCGAGCGAAGATGGGCAATCTGGGAGAAAGAGGCCTTCGCAATTAGGTGGGCGCTATTGAACTGGCGACACTATCTAGAAGGGAGCAAGGTGCCATTTGAGGTATGGACTGATCACAAGAACCTAGAGGCACTGAAAACTCCTCGCAAATTGTCACCAAAGCAAGTACGGTGGGCACAGTACTTTAACCGCTTCAACTTCACTCTAAAGTACATACCAGGAGGAAAGAACTTTCTAGCTGATGCGCTATCCCGATTACCCCAGTACAAAAGTGAGCGAGAGCAGGTTAACGAGGCAATTATTCCCAATCCACAAACTGTCACTCAACTTACACCTCGCAGGGTCCCCAATCCGGATGACCCTGGAGTGAAGAAAATAAAACGAGAGCTCCTCACTGACCAATGGTTCAAAGATAATCAAGCGTCCCTAACATGCAGGGATGGCTTGGCTTACAAAGGGGGGAAGTTATATTTGCCAGAAGCGCTCCGTCTAAATGCTCTCAACCACAGCCACGATGTAAAGCAGGCTGGACACTTCGGATATTTGAAAACCCTACACCTCACCCGCCGGCAATTCTGGTGGCCGGGGCTGAAAAAGGATGTGGAAAACTATGTAAAAAGTTGTACAGTATGTGCTACAATGAAAAGAATCCCGGGGAAAACTCCTGGGTTACTGCAACCCATGGCAGACCCTTCTCAACCCTGGGAAGAAATAGCTATGGACTTTATAGTGGACCTACCTGAAAGTAAGGGAAATACTGTCATTTGGACTGTGATAGACCTGTTCTCGAAACAAGCTCATTTCATCGCCTGCAAAGGACTCCCATCCGCCCAACGCCTGGCCAAATTGTTCCTGAAACATATCTACCGGCTGCATGGTGCCCCTAAGCGAATAATCTCAGACAGGGGGGTGCAATTCACAGCGAAGTTTTGGAGAAATTTCCTTACATTGATTGGATCATCTCAAGGGTTATCATCTGCTTTTCATCCAGCCACCAATGGGGCCGCTGAAGCCGCTAACAAAATGGTGGAGCAATATCTTAGGTGCTACGTTTCCTACCAACAGACGAACTGGACTGATCTCCTCCCTTTTGCGGAGGTGGCATACAATAATTCCGTGCACAGCAGCACCGGCTACACGCCTTTCAAAGTAGCCACAGGGAAAGAATTCAACCCAATACCTGAATATCCTCAGTTGCCCTCCGCTTCACAGACACTTGATCAATGGGTGAGAGGATGGGAAGAAGTTTGGAAAAACACAAAAACTGCTTTAAAAAAGACTTTTGAAACCTATAAAAAGCAGGCTGATAAAAAGAGGGCTCCCCAAAGAACATTCCAAGTTGGGAAAAGGTCTATCTGTCAACTAAATATCTACGCCTCAAATTGCCCAGCAAGAAATTGGGACCAAAATTCTTGGGGCCTTTCCCCATAGTAAAGGTCATCAACCCAGTCACAGTACAACTAAAACTCCCTAAACTGTTAGGGAAAATTCACCCAGTTTTCCATTGTAGTTTGTTGAAGCCTTATCGGGGCTCCACTTTGAGACCTCCTCCAAAGAAGGCACCTGGACCCCTCGTAGTGGCAGGGCAGACCCACTATGAAGTGAAACGTATTCTTGACTCCAGAATCTTTAGAGGGAAATTACAGTACTTGGTACAATGGAAGGGATACCCATTGTCTGAAGCCACCTGGGTGAAATCTAGTGAAGTGAACGCTGACAGATTGATCGAAAAGTTTCATGTGAAACACCCCAGCAAACCGAAAGATAACCCTTAACATATGCTTTTGTTTCCTTACAGGATCTGTCCTTCTTGTAAGGGGGGCCGGACGTCAATGCTGCAAATACTGTATATTCTTGCTTTGACAATATGCAAAACTGTCTGGCATTTATTGGGTTAATACTTAGCTTAGACTGGGCGGGGGGGAAAAAGCCCGGGAAAGAAAGAGGAAGTAAACGTTTGACCTTCTCACTAATTGGATAATGTGACCTGTGACTGCATGAGAAGGGAGGGGTTGAGCAAGGAAAGCTTGATGCCAGCGACAGGAAGTTCAGATTCTGGCATTAACCAGTCCAACATGGTGACCGGCAAAATTTGTAGCTCTGCAAATAAAGACTTTAGGAAACATGCCTGAAAGTTCTTTGAAGTGCTTCATTAGTCGGAACATGTGACATAGGGATTATTTTTATATTCATATTTTTTCTGTACATTCAGTTAGCTCCAGTTTTTAACTTGCATCAATATTTATCCTTGGCTGTCTTTTCTTAATCAGCCAATGTTGATACAAAAACCAAGATGCTTTTCCTCTTTGACAGTTTGTTTAATTTGAAGTAGACTTCTGCCTCCATTCCTGCAGGGTAGTATAATATATCAATATCACTATGGAACATAGGTTTTTTTTGGTCCAATCTGACCAGTTCACCTTGTGTCCAGTTAATAATTCCAGCAGTGTATTGTGTCACACATATGGCCCAAGAATTGATGGCTTCATGGTCTAATCATTACCTGGGTATAATTTTGAATATAAACTTGGAAAGCAGTTTTATTGCTGGGTTATAAAAATAATAAAGAGAATAAAATATTTATTTCCCAGATTAGATTTGAATCAAATCAAATATCACCTCAATATATGAAACCATGAAAGGACATATTTCTGCACTTTTTAATGAATACTTTGTCTGCTATTAGAGATATTGCAAGGGCTATAAAAGCACACTGATTTTGGAAGTAAGAGATTAAATGAAGTGTTGAATATATGTTATCTAACTGCTGAGTCTGCAAACTAAAGCTATTGTAAGGCTTTCTATTTATGAATCTTCTTTATTTGTGCTGATGCTGTATCTTTCAGATTTTGTACTTGTTTTCTGATTTGTATTCCTAGTGAACTATGAAATTATACTTCTCTTTTTTATTTCTTTTCTTACTACCCTTATTTTCTCTGAATTTATTCCTTGTGGCACCTAAAGAAATGATTAATAGAGTAAATTAGACTTGCTACATATTGGCTGAGCTAGGCCTAGAATTCATGCATGTTTCATGTCACAGCTGCATTACATAGTTTCTATACAAATGGGAAGGCAATCATCACAAAACAGCCACAAATCATTCTGTCCATCTTCCTGTTATATGGTTTAGCATTCTATTTATAAAATTATAATGCTGAAGTGATAATACAATTGTCATAAATTTAAGGAGAGTTAAGTTGTAAAGTGAACATTGAATATCTGAATCTGTATCTTAATTCTGCTATTTTAATGATTAAACTTCTTTCTTTGTTCTAAGACAGAGGTCCCCAACCTTTTGGGAACCAGGCCCTGGTTCCATGGAGAGAGGTTTTTCTGTGGACCGAAGGGTGCATGGTTTTGTGTGCTGCCTGCATCCCGCAGATGAGGCTTTGCTTGTTTGTGCGGACCAGTTGCTGGCATGACATGGCCCAATACTGGTCCATGGACCAGGAGCTGGGGACTCCTGTTCTAAGAATATCCTGATATTATTATATATATCAATTTCACAATAATAATATAAAATAGTTATTGCTGAACTCATATTCTGTTATATATGTGATTTGTATCTTATACTGTGCAGTTTCTGGATTCCTCATTGTTTTTCCTGGTGCCTTTAACACAACTGCTGCCTGCAAGATTTCTAGTTTTAGTACTGATTGGAAAAAAGCTCAAGATGTGGGCATGCATATATAAGCCTATATTTTAAAAGGTAGAAGAATATTTTTAAACATTTTTTCACAAATTATTTAAAGATAAGTAAAATAAATAAATTGCAGAAAAGCTGAAGCAACACATATTCTTAAATTTTTGCTAATCCCTGCCTGGTAAAATTTCTTTGAGAATTGCTAGCGTATAATTGAACTCAGTTCTCTGTCCTGAATACTGCCCCAGTATTCTGATAACTATAAGTAAGGAGGATGGGCATGAGATAAATGTAAACAACAATTATTAGCACTAGTATGATATTTTCTATTATTGCCATGGTGCTCATACTTGAAACATTCTTGGATTATATTTTGTTCCACTTATATACCACTGAGTTCCTTATGGCTTCTGACCAGTAACAATGTTGTTTCCATATAAAATATCCATAGCAAACTAACAATAAACCATAGCATATACTTGGTGAATTGACAATCAAATAACAACAATAAAAATCATTTTTGAAAATTATAAAAACACACAGCAATTCGTACTATATAAAAAACACAATAAAATAATACATTTTTAATCCAGAAATACAGTTATAACCAAGATGGCATCCAATCAATAATACTCTGCCTTGAAATGAAATTTTAAAAAAGAGTCTGATATTAGTGCAATGTTCATTTAAAGATCAGGTGCTACTAATAAAAGCAATGCCTCCAAGTCTCAGCTCAGTCAGTCCAGGTGATTCTGTTTGAACATACAGCCCTGAAGGAATCTAAGTGCCAAGCCACAGCTTATTTTATAAATAGTGTCATTATAGTATTTAGATACCATTGATACTAGATTTAGTTGTATATAGACAGTCTGCAGGTTTTCTGTTACAATTTTCATTCTTACATTTTGAGTGTATAGCTTTCTGACTGATTCATCCCCTGAGCCTTCTATGATTACCAGTTTTGAGAAAAGCAATATTAACAGAAGTCATTAATATATTGTTTGTTGTTATCGCTGACAACATTCTAGGGTTCCAAATCTATATTGCAATATTTAATTTTCTGATGCAACTCTAGAGCAGAATTCAACTTAATACAGGGTGTTAGATGGCATGATGAAGAAATTCATTTTTATACTCAATGGAGTGAAGATGCAAACAAAAGAGATAACAGTATCTAAAGCTGCACTTTTACTATTTAGCTGTACAGTACATGTATCTGAGAAATATAGAGAAAATATGTTTGTAATAGAATTTCTGCCATATCAATTCTGTAGAATGTTATGCATGGAAGAAACAGAATTCAGACAGAAAAGAATGGAAAAGAGATCTTTTTCTATGTGATCACAATATTATGAGTCTAATAACAAAAGCAGAATACAAAGACATACAAAACAAAAACCTGTTCATCTCAAGAATATTGTTTCAGAAGAAATCTTACTATCTTGCAAAGCTGCTTGTAGACTTTCAGTTGTAAACAATAGTTGAATTCCCAACAATTCAAAGCAAAATAAAACAAGCCATGTTATAGTTTTGTAGTAATATTTCCAAAATAGCACCAAGGATATCACTGTGATTCTGGACCCTCTTGATACAGTATCTGTCAGATTCCTAGCTACAAGTAACTTCTAATATGTTTTCCAGTTTGTTTGTTTTTAGATAATGTAGTTGATAAATGTGTGGAAAAACCTTCTGGAATGCCCAAATTATATATAAAATTTAATTATAAAATTCTTTTCTTTCTGATAATGTGTCCCATGACATATATCCCATGACAGTCATGGGCAACTCCCTTACAGTTATTTTGCAAGAAGTCACATACTTGTCTATCATGTGCTTTCCAGTCCAAAAAACAAGAATTCTTGGCTGAGCATTAAATGTAAATTTAATCATACAGTTTAGTTTTGACTTGGCAAACATATTGTGTGCTCCACTCAACTGTTCAATCAGCCATATTTAAAGTAAGCCATAATTTTACAATATGTGAGAATATTATACTAACAAAGAGCAAGTTTCCAAAGAATGTTTTAAGGACAATATTTAACATTGTTCACATATGGTGAGGCCCAGTAATTTAAATCTGGATGAACAGCAAATACGTAATCAGTGAAACTGAAATAAGGTGCTACTGCTGACATGAATATTTTAGATATTGAATGTGATACAGGGATTTGATGTATTTTTGAAATGCTGGTTTTCTAAGCTTTTTTAAAGAATAGCACTATACAAAGAGAACCGAAGAATTCTAATCTGGAAGTAACTATCTTAGATAACTGCTGCCAGATTCATTATACTGTTGATCCTTACTCCTTTATTCTTAATAATTCTTATTCATGAATTCTACATTCTATCTCTAACATCTAACATATGTTATGATCTTGTTTAACTCTTCATTTTATTGGCATCATCTGGAATTTTTATTGGTATCATCTGGAACGCTGACAAACTAGTATCATCCATTAATGTGATTTTTAATAAGAGTAATCAATAAATATTTTATATATGCTTTATACATATACATGCAATTCTTCTACTGGTGAAGAGTTGGACATTTTCATTTCAGAATTTATAGTACATAATTATTTTTATTTTATTTCCTTTTTTATATGTTTTCATTGTACCATCTTTTAGATCCAACAGAAATATTGAAAGCATCTGTGGGCACATTACCAAAATAGCTGTAGTTGGAAAGAAGATTCAAAAAACGATTGCCAGATTAAATGTGGCAGTCATCATTTCATCAATGAACTTAAATAAAAAATATCCATCTCCAACATTCAAATTTAAAATAATATAAAAAACAAGCAAACAAAATAAAATTGGGCAAAAGTTCTTGGAAGGAATCTGTAGCACATTGCAATCATGCTAGTAGACAGCTGAAGGAATAAACATTGCATATTTAGGACGCAATATAACTGAAAAAAAAAATGGTTTCCAGACACTACTTCATAAAAAGAGAGCAGGATCACATGATGTATATTTCAGCTATTTATGTAATGATCTTACATTTTTTCAGTGCCTTTTACTCAATATAATAAACAAATACATTTTTACATAAATACATATTTACAAATATTTAAACATTTGACTTGACACTCTGTATTCCTGTCAGAAAAATAACTTTCTGATAACTTACAGAACCAAACCAAATTTAATGTGGAGGAAATATTGAAGTTTAAAATTAAAAAATAGGCTGTATATGGCCAGCAGCTGGTGAGAAAAGATTCCAGAGAATATTGTTCCAAAGCATTCCTAATGGTGACTCACATAATAATAATAATAATAATAATAATAATAATAATAATATGGGCGTGGAATGCTACAAGTACATCAGATGTTTGAAGAAGAAAAAATGGCTTTGGAAGAATATCTGAAGAACAATGATGAAGATGCACTGAAATTAGTATATCAGGAAGGCTTACTAACTACTGGAGAGACCAAACTGGCCTACAAGAAAGACCAAATGAAGAACAGAATAGAGGCATGGGAAGACAAAGCACTACATGGCCAATACATGAAAAAAATAGCTGGGAAAGCAGATAATAATAAAACCTGGCAATGGCTAAGAGCAGGAAAATTGAAGAAAGAGACCGAGGGACTAATTCTGGCTGCACAAGACCAAGCC
Organism: Crotalus tigris; assembly: GCF_016545835.1. NCBI lineage: Eukaryota > Metazoa > Chordata > Lepidosauria > Squamata > Viperidae > Crotalus > Crotalus tigris. Next base: position 914,387 of record NW_024100143.1, on the reverse strand, counting down.
TTAAGGACAAATGCATACAAAGTCAAAATTGAGAAGACAGCAACAGACAGTAAGTGCCGCCTATGCAAAGAAGCTGAAGAAACAGTGGACCACTTGGTAAGCTGTTGCAAGAAGATTGCACAGACTGATTACAAGCAGCGGCATGACAAAGTAGCAACAATGGTGCATTGGAAGATCTGCAAAAAATATCATTTGCCTGTAAGCAAAAACTGGTGGGATCATAAAATAGAGAAAGTCATAGAAAATGATAAAATTAAACTGCTCTGGGACTTCAGAATTCAAACAGACAAGCACCTGCAACATAACACCCCAGACTTAACAATTGTCGATAAGAAAGACAAAAAAGTCTGGATAGTGGACGTGGCAGTGCCTGGAGACAGCAGAATAGAAGAGAAAGAACTGGAGAAGATAACAAAATACAAAGACCTACAAATAGAAATAGAAAGACTGTGGCAAAAGCAAGCAAGGGTAGTACCAATAGTCATAGGCTCCTTGGGTGCAATCCCAAAACAACTGGAGCACCACTTGAACACCATTGGCATTGACAAATTCTCTATTAGTCAATTGCAAAAGGCGGCCTTATTAGGAACTGCTTCCATCCTGCGACGATATCTGTAATACCATCAAACATCCACATCTGCCTATCCCAGGTCCTAGGTAAGGACTCGATAGGTAGACAAAATGCCAAATCCAGTCTGAACATCTGGCTGACTGTGCGATGATCGATAATAATAAAAATAATAGTAGTAAAGTTGGAAGGGACCTTGGAGGTCATCTAGTCCAACCCCCTGCTCAGGCAGGAAACCCTATACCATTTCGGACAAATGGCTGTCCAGTCTCTTCTTAAAAACCTCCAGTCTCTTAATCATCTTTGTTGCTCCTCTCTGTAGTCTTTCTAGAGTCTCAACATCTTTTTTACATCGTGGTGACCAAAACTGGATGCAGTATTCCAAGTGTGGCCTTACCAAGGTGTTGTAAAGTGGTATTAACACTTCACATGAGGTTGATTCTATCCCTCTGTTAATGCAGCCTAGCACTATGTTGGCCTTTTTGGCAGCTGCAGCACACTGCTGGCTCATATTTAGGTGATTGTCCACTAGGACTCCGAGGTCCCTCTCACAGTTACTACTATTGAGCAAAGTACCCCCTATACCAGTGATGGCGAACCTTTTATAGACTGAGTGCTGAAACTGCAACCCAAAACCCACTTATGCATCATCGAGTGCTGGGTGGGTGTGGCCGATTGGATGGGTGTAGCCAATTGGGTGGGTGTGGCCAATTGGGTGGGCAGACTGGGTGGGACTAAAAAGTTCAATCAATCAATTCCAACTTTGCAAGAAATTTTTTCCCGCAAGAAGTTGAAATTGATTGAACTTTTTTTTTCTTTTACACATGGCGGCAGAGGCCTAAAGCAAAAAGGTTTTATAAAACCCAGCTGAAGGCCTAGGACTGGAGCAATGATTCACGTGCCCACATAGAGGGCTCTGAGTGCCACGTCTGGCACCTGTGCCATAGGTTCGCCACCACTGCCCTATATTATATCTGTGCATTTGGTTTTTCTTGCCTAAATGTAGAACCTGGCTTTTTTCACCATTGAATTTCATTTTGTAAGATAGCACTCAGTGTGGACTTCCGGTGGCGCTGTGCTGTGCCGATGGCAGCTACTTTGTAGCCATCCGCCTGAGATTGTGTAAAAACCACGGTGAAAGCAGACATATTTTCCGGGCAAAGGGAGAGAGGTGAGTTTTTATTTTCTTGGATAGTGGTAGAGCCCTTAAGATCTCAAAGATTTTTTTAAGGGTGAGCTCCCACGGAGTCTGAGGCATTCTCCGCATCTCAGATGCCTTTGTCCCTTTTTGTTTTGGGACAAAGCAAGATGCAGCTTCCACATCCGCAATTTAAGTGAACTGGTGAGTTAATTTTGAAGCAGACGGAGCTGATTAGTGGAACGAATTTATATGTTTAATTTGAACTTTAACTCTGGAGAAGAATAATCTTTTCCTTTTCTTTACTTTAAGGGAAAGTAAAATGGCGTTGAGAGGTTTTTTTTTCTCATGCGCATGAAAGGAAAATGAGGAGAGGATTTTTATTTTATTTTTTTGTTATAAAGTAGTAATTTTTGGGATTCTGAGTGTTTGCATGAGAAGGATAAATATTTTTTCTTCTTTTATAATTAGAAGAGGGTTTTTCTTTTTCCCTCTTCTTTCTGTTCTGTTTTTTTGGTCTTTTGGATCTTTTAAGAAGGAGAAAAACTTTTTAAAATGGCTTCGAAGCGTCAAGCGATTTCTGCTGTGCCTAAGGTGGCTTCCTCTCCGGCAATACTCACAGCTCAACAACCTAAAGTTAGATCACCACCACCCTCTCCGCCTGTACCACCACTTACGGTAAAAGATATTCAAGATGTTATGGGTAATGTTGTGTGCCAAATTAGACAAGAAGTGAAAGAACTTTTAGAAGAGAGAAATAAAGTTATGAGGGAGGATATAGTACAGGCTTTGCAAGGACTTGCCTCTGTTGTTGAAAAGCTGGACTATCGCATTGAAGATGTTGCTGATAAAGTGGATTTATTGGAAGATCGTGTTGAAAATGTGGAAAAAACAGTGGAGATTTCACAGGATGAAATTGTTATGTCTCAGTATAGAGAAATGGAGTTCGCTTTAAGAATCAGAGGTTTGAGGGAAAGTATGCAAGAAAATCTGAGGGAGGTGGTGGCAAATGATATTGCTGTGATATTGGAGAGGGAACCAGAGGAGATAATGAGAGAAATAGAAAAAATATTCAGAGTTAATTCGTGGATTGCAAAGCAGAGAAATTTACCAAGAGATTTATTTTGGAAAAAGATCTTTACGCAATGAAATCATACAAGCATTTTACAATCAGATTTCAGATTGCTACTCAGGATGTGATAATTTTAAAGGAGATTCCATCAAAAATTTTAAGAAGAAGGAAGGATTTTGCTTTTCTATCAGATGAACTTAAAAAACGGCAGATGCCGTTCAGATGGGATATCCCGATTGGAATTGTGGTGAGCCATGCGGGGACACGTTATAGACTTAATACCATTTCAAAGGCAAAAGAGTTTTATATTTCTGTCCTGGGACCTCGCTCACCACCACCCTTACAGTTTAAAGTTCTTGATGTGAAAGAGGGAGAGCAGTTGGTTGAAGATGTTGTATCAATGAAAGCTGGAAAATCACATGCTGAGTTGTTACAGCAGTCTGCTGAGATAAAAGAAGAGAGAATGACCTGAGCAGCTCATAGACGAAAAGAAAAGGAGCAACAGAAGATGGAAATAAAAGAATCTACACAAGAATCTGCTTCTGAGCCTGTGGGAGGAGCAAGACCTAAGAGATCTTCGTTGATTCGATCTTCGATGGTAGATCTTCAAGCAGTCTTCTCCAGGCTTGCAGCTGGAGGAGATGGCAAAGCTCCTGACCTGGAATGTTAATGGCCTCAATTCTCCTCAAAAAAGAAAGAAAATATTTCATTATTTGAAGCAATATAATAATGATATTGTTTGTTTGCAGGAAACTCATATTATTTTAAAGGATCAAAAATATTTGATTAATGCTCGATTGGGTTCTCATTTTGTATCTTCTGCTCCTGGGAAAAAAGGGGGTGTTGTTATTTATGTTAAGAAAAATTTGTCAGCTAAATTAATAGATTCTGATTCTCAAGGAAGATATGTTATGATTGAAGTGGGATTATATGGCAAGAGACTGCTTATAGTGGGCTTGTATGCTCCTAATCAACAACAAAAACAGTTTAATAAGTTTTTACATCAAAAATTGATTTTATTGGATTATAAATCTGTTATTTTGATGGGAGATTGGAATGGAGTTTTGGACACACATAAAGACAAGAAAGGATCCTCTACTTTCTTCAAGCAAGCTAAATTACCTAAGGCTTTTTTTGACTTGAAAGATGACTTGGAATTGAGAGATATTTGGCGGGAACGTAATATGGAAGAGAGAGATTTTACATTTTTTTCTGATAGGCACCAATCATTTTCAAGAATTGATTTTTTTTTGACTACTACGGATTTATATTTCAGTGTTAAAAATGTAAAAATTTTCCCAAGGACATTGACTGATCATAGTCCTGTATGGTTGGAATTAATTTCTGAGAAGGAGGAGAGAAGATCTTGGAGGTTGAATGAAAATTTATTTAGATATGAGATGAATGTACTGAAACTTAGAGAACATTTAAAGGAATTTTTTATTTTAAATATGTCTAAGGGAACTTCAATGGCAATGGTGTGGGATGCCAGTAAGGCTTATATGTGAGGGGTTTTGATTAAAAATGAATAATGTTTATAGGCGAAAACAAATGCAAAAACGTAAAGAATTGGAGGATGAGATTAAAATAAAAGAAAAAGCATTAATTATGAATCCTTTGGATAAGAATGTAAAGGCTTCTATAAATTTGCTTAAAACACAATTTAATATGTTAATGGCTGATCAGGTTGCAACTAATTTATGTTATATGAAACATAATACATTTTGTGATGCAAATAAACCGGTTGGTGGTTGGCTTATCAATTAAGGAAGAAACAGAGGTTGAGAATTATAGATAAAATAAATTATAATGGTAAAGTGGTTTTTCAGAAAGAATTGATAAAAAAATCTTTTTTAGATTTTTATACAAAATTATATATGGGTCAGAAGGTACAGAGTTTGGATATAGATAAATATTTACAAGATGCTCATTTTCCTAAATTAACAAATGATCAAAGAGATGAGATTAATGGGTTGATTACTTCACAGGAAATTATTAAGGCAATTAAACAATTAAAAGTTGGTAAAGCACCTGGTACTGATGGATTGACATCAATCTATTATAAAACTTTAAGTGAGGAGATGATAGAGCCTTTAAAGGAACTTTTTAATAGTATTTTATTGGGTTTAGAGATACCTCCATCTTGGAGAAGGGCTTTTATATCTTTGATTCCAAAAGAGGATCAAGATCTTACTTTACGTAAAAATTATAGACCTATATCTCTTTTGAATATAGATTATAAAAATTTTTCAAAATTTTTAGCGAATAGACTTATGATTGTATTGAATCAAGTGATCCATACTGATCAAACCGGTTTTATAACCGGGAGATATATGAAGAATAATATTCTATTAATTTAATAGAATATTTGGATAAAAATAACCAGATTCCTACAGGTATGATTTTTTTAGATGCTGAGAAAGCCTTTGATCAGTTAAATTGGCAATTTATGTTAAGGTTGGTTGAAGAGATGAATTTTGGGGATAAAATTCTGCAAGCTCTTAGAGGTATTTATCAAAAACAATTGGCGCAACTTATAATTAATGGAGGTTTATCTGAGGTTTTTCAAATTGGAAAGAGTACAAGACAAGGATGTCCATTGTCCCCTTTGTTGTTTGTTTTAACATTAGAAATTTTGTTGATTAAAATTCGTGAATCACCTAAAATAAAGGGAATAATGATTAATAAGAAAGATTACAAATTAAGAGCCTTTGCCGATGATTTGGTTGTTACTTTGTCTCAACCAACCTACTCGGTATTAGAGCTGTTACAGATTATAAATCAGTATGGGCAAGTTTCTGGTTTTAAAGTTAATAATAATAAGACTAAAACATTATCTAAAAATATGTCTAATTTGGATAAGGAGATTTTAGTTAATTTGACAGGTTTTGAAATTTTAAAAAAGGTAAAATATTTGGGGGTTTATATAACTGCTTCCAATGTAAAACTTTATAAAAATGATTATAAATGTTATGGTTTAAAATGCAGAAGGATTTGAATGATTGGAAAAAATTGCAATTATCTTTGTTAGGGAGAATTGCTGCAGTTAAAATGAATGTTCTGCCAAAATTTCTTTTTTTGTTTTAAATGATACCTATTTTAAAGAAAGAGGTAAATTTAGAAGAATGGCAGAAGGGTATTAATAGATTCATCTGGGCTGGGAAAAAACCAAGAGTTAAGCTTAAAATTATACAACATGTTCGAGAGAGAAGAGGACTCAAGGTGCCGAATTTGAAACTGTATTATGATGCGGTGGTCTTAACTTTGATTAGTGATTGGGTTAACTTAACAAATTCAAATATACTTTTTTGGGAAGGATGGGATTTATTATTTAGATGGCATGCGTATTTAATTTATAATAAAAAGGTGGATAGGGTTTTTAAGTCCCATGTTTTAAGAATTGCTTTATTGCGTGTCTGGAAGAAATATTATAGATTAAATTCTAGAATACCGTTGTGGGGAATTCTTGGGCATGCTATAGAGGGGATAAGGAAAGGAGTGAAAATGGATAGGATTTCTTATAAACAATTGCTTAAGTGGGAAGGGAATAATTGGCAATTAAAATCTATGGAGGAATTAACGCAAGAAAATATTATTTATTCTTGATTTCAGTATAGGCAATTAATTATTAGAAAGATGGAGTAGAGATCAAAAAGTGGATTTTATTACGGAAGATGTGAATTTGATGAAACAAATTAAAGATCAAAGTCAAGCTCATATAAAAAAAGTTTATAATGTTTTAGTGGAATTGTATTCAGAAACAGAATTAGTTAAGGATTGTATGGTTAAGTGGGCTCAAAATTTTGAGGAGCCGATTTCATTAGATACATGGGAGATAATTTGGGTGAGGAATGTTAAGTTCACCCAAGCTCAAATTTTATGAGAAAATTTTTATAAAATGTTTTATAGGTGGCACCTTGATCCACAAAAGATGTCTCGTATCTACAGCCCGAATCTACAGCCCAAATGTTGGAGATGTGGTTGTTTGGATGCAACGTACTATCATATTTGGTGGTCATGTAGAAATATAAAGGCTTTTTGGATTAAGATTTGGTGGAACATTCAGAAAATTTTTAATAGAAGGATAAAATTTACACCACAATTATTTTTGTTAGTTATTATTGAAGACTGTGATGGTAAAGAGATTATCTTAATGTTGAATTTTATTACAGCGGCAAGGTTATTGATTGGGCAATATTGGAAGAAAGATTCCTTGCCTACTCTAGAGGAATGGTTTCTTAAAGTTTCTTATTTATCAGAAATGGCTAAAATTTCGGCTTATCTGAAAGACCATTCACAAGAGAGATATAATTCTGTGTGGAAAAGATGGGTAAATTTTGTACAGAATAAATATGGGATTAGAAAGTATTATTTAGCCTTTGAATAATTTATAGTTTAAAGTAGCTATGGTTAGATTTGTTGTTTTTAATGTATTGGAGTTAAAGTATTTTTAATCTTTTTGGATGTATGTATAGTTGATTGATGTTCATTTAATTTGTATGGTTTTTTTTTAACCCTGTATTCAGCGCTGGGAAGGAGGGGGGAGGGTTATGGGGGGTAGGAGGGGGAGAGGTATCTTATTGTAAAAATTTTATAAAAATTTCAATAATAATAATAAAAAAGATAGCACTCAGTGTTCAAGTCTGTCCAGATCATTCTGTATCTTAAGCCTGTCTTCTGGAGTGTTGGCTATTCCTGCCAGCTTGGTGTCATCTGCAAATTTGATGAGTTCCCCATCTATTACCTCATCCAAATCATTGATATAGATGTTGAAGAGCACTGGGCCCAGAACAGAGCCCTGGGGCACCCCACTACACACTTCCCTCCATGTAGATGCAGCTCATATTTAAGTGATTGTCCACTAGGACACTGAGGTCCCTCTCACAGTTACTACTATTGAGCAAGGTACCCCCTATACTATACCTGTACACATTTGGTTTTTCTTGCCTAAATGTAGAGCCTTGCTTTTTTCACCATTGAATTTCATTTTGTTAGATAGTGCCCAGTGTTCAAGTCTGTCCAGATCCTTCTGTATCTTAAGCCTGTATTCTGGAGTGTTGGCTATTCCTGCCAGCTTGGTGTCGTCTGTTCCCCATCTATCCCCTCATCCAAATTGTTGATGAAGATGTTGAAGAGCACTGGGCCCAGAACAGAGCCCTAGGGCACTCCACTACACACTTCCCTCCATGTAGATGTGGTTCCATTGAGGACCACACGCTGAATATGGCCGGTCAGCCAGCTATGGATCCATCTGGTGGTGATGCTGTCTACCCCACATTTTTCTATCTTGTCAAGTAGTAGGTTGTGATCTACTTTATCAAATGCCTTACTAAAGTCCTAGTAAATTATGTCCACAGCATTCCTCTGATCCACTAATTTTGTCACTTGGTCAAAGAATGCAATAAGATTTGTCTGGCATGATCTGTTTTTGACAAATCCATGTTAGCTTTTAGTAATGACTTTGTTTGCCTCTAGGTGTTTGCTGATTCGTTGTTTGGTTATCTTTTCCAGGATCTTCCCAGGTACTGAGGTCAGGCTGATAGGTCTGTAATTTCCTGGGTCCATTTTTTCCCCTTTTTTGTAGATGGGAACTACATCAGCTCTTTTCCAGTCCTCTGGTAGTTCCCAGGATCTTTGAAAAATATAGTTCATTGGTTCTGAGATCACATCTGCCACTTCCTTGAGAACCTTGGGGTGTAATCCATCTGATTTGAACTCGTCTAGGCTGGACAGGTGCTCACTTACCATTTTCTTGCCTATCTTAACTCGTGTTTCTATTCTGTTTTTTATGGCACTATTTTTGATAGGTTGGTCTGTTTTTTCCCTTTGTGTAAAGACAGATGCAAAAAAATGAGTTAAATAGTTCTGCTTTCTCCCTGTTGCTGTCACCTTCTTGCCACTTTCACCCACTAATGGACCAATCATTTCCTTCACTTTTTTCTTGTTTTTTACATGTTGAAAGAAGCTTTTTTTGTTATTTTTGACTTGGTCGCAAGCCTTAGTTCATTTTGAGCCTTGGCTTTCCCCACTTCATCTTTGGAGGCTTGGGCTATTTGCTGATATTCTGACTTAGTTATGTGCCCCTCTTTCCACTTTCTATACTTGTCCTTTTTATCTTTCAATCTGTCAGAGAGGCTACAGCTTCTTTCTATGCTTTCTTCCTAATCTTGGAAGCCATGTTTAGCAGGATTTCCCTACCGTATTCTTCTACCACAACCATGTGTCCTTTCAACATTAAAACTCCTAATGTATTTAAGATGCGATATACTGCTCTAAATCTTTTTTACAATACCAGTATCAGATCAGCTGTTAGACTTTCATTATTTGTATATCTAATTTTTTCCCTGCATAAATGAAAAATGTATACATGTTTCTCTTTGATGGATATAATTTGTCACATTCAATAATTATTGGACCTTGGACATCACCTAACCTGTGGACCACAGTCCATTACTGGACTGTGACCTAATTTCTACTGGGCCATGTGAGTGGCTGGCTGGTGTGCATGAATCTGCACACTCGTGCATGGCCCTACTCTAACCCAATCCCCTGCTCAGTTCAAGAATCCACACATAGTAAAGTTTTCCATTCTGTCAAGATCATATAGAATTCTGTTCTGATTTATAATATTCAATATATTTGATTATATTTATTAAATTTATTTATTAAATAATTCATAATTTTAATAGTTTTTGTAAATTTAACACATCTACATATGTATATATACATACATATATTATTTTAAACTTGATACATCTGACTTTGCCTGTTTAACTTGTGATTAACACCGTGTCTTTAATATCTGACAACTGAACTAGGAAACAGCTGTGAGTCCCACACTGAAACTAAGTACCATTGAGCTCTGCTGATTTATGTTAACTCCTGAGAAAACAATGACATGAAAAATGAATTCCACTTGTGAACCATTTCTGTAAGTGCTAAAATTATTGAAAAAGAAAATCAGATCACATTATTTATAAAAAAACGTACACAATTTCTGAGAGAAGCTGAAAGCAATAAGTATGGTTTTTCTGGATCTGATACATATGCTACACAAAGTGTTGCTTTGTGCAACTAGATTTAATCATTCACATATTTGCTGGAGGATGAAAAAAATCACAATCTGTTTATAAGTACCAACCAAACTTAGATACACTTTCTGAAATGTTGAAATAAATCTTGGGGCATATTAGAGGGAGCTGGTCTGCAGCAGGCATCCTCAGATTTCTTCTCCAGGTGATTTGGAACATTTGCATAGGAGGCTTGTTTCCACAAGATCCAGATCCATACTTTGATCCAGTTTTAGCTTACCTAAGTAGGTAGTCTGGCCCTAAAATGGAGGTTGCAGCATGAAGCTCCAGTGTCATATATGGACGGCATTACAAAACCATATTAAGGCAACTAACAGGATGAGACCATACTATTGCTGATTTATCACTGTGTTGTTCTTCCATGTTATACAATGCTTATTATTCCATGATTACAAACTTGATTAAGCAATGGTCTGCAAAAAACATACAGGCAATAGTAAGAATGCAGAAAATATGTAAAACATGTTTTAAGAATCCAGAATGGGCAGACCTTAGGAAAACTTACATCTCATTGATAAAATACCATAGTCATTTTCATGAGAATGTGGGTTTCAGGATGTAAGTTTGTTTCTATGTTTGTGGCTTCAAAAAACGTATTTCAAACATGCCTACAGATGTTATAAATATATATTTTATAAAATCTTACAGAGCTGCTTTTAGAGATTTAGACTAAATCTGGTTCAGCACTGTCTACTCTGAGTGGATCTTCAAAATTTCAGATATACAATATAACATTTTCAGATCTACTTAGTTATATAGATTAATTTGAAATAGAAAATATTTGCTGTTTCCAGTAGGATATGCATATTTCTTTTTTTCTTAAACCTAATTAATGAGAATTTGAGAGTTTATTATTCAGTATAGATTTCATATAAATCAGTAGAATATAGTTAATATAATGTAGTCAACGTATGTTGATATACTATAGAAAACTGCTTAACTCCCAAAGTGTAGCTTTTAGACCAATTTTCTAACTAGCATAATAATAGTTCAACTAATAATTAAGTATCTTATGCAAAATCTGGTGCATATTATGATACATTAGCTCATAAATATTGGTGCTGGCAATTTCATTGGCAATTTCTAAATAATACAATAAATTCTTATATTTAATTTATAATAGAACAAGGCAATTGATTTCTGTTTATTTGATTTTAGGTACAGCTCAATGTGTGTTTATTAGCTTGCAACTTGCCATGATCAGAAGCATAATTAATAATTGACATTTTAATTCTTGAAATTAATGGATCTATTTGCAAGCTGCAAAATAGGTTGTCTCCAATGTTGCTTGTTTTATACTTATACTGATATAGTGAGGACATTCAGTTATCTATGTAGGTGGTAATTATAAAATATAGGGGAATACCTCTGGGACAGAAAGGAAACAAAATCTTTTCATACCCTTTTACATATAAATCACTGTTAATATCCTTTTGTTACGTACATTAAATTATTGATTTATTTTCAAGAAATTTTATCCTTCTGCACATGTGCAGTTTTCATTAAGCATCAAAAATATTTTCTCTAGGTTTCAAAGGGAGAATAAATCTAAATCTATACACTAGGCATTCCATAGTAATTTTGATACAGAATTTGTTTTAATGCTGTGAATGAATGCTTTGTTTATTATTTAAAATTGAACTTTTTTTTCCTGAAGAATAGAATGTGCTTCTAGAATAGTAGCTAAGAGAAATATATTGTGCTTTTGGCAGATACTTAAAAACATTTATGCAAGTATTAGTATTAGCAATATTGAAAATATTTGTGTCATCCATTTAATATAACTTTTAAGCCACATAATTCTATCTAGAAAAAAAATAACTTCTGCCTATATGTAAATTCTGCTAGAAAGTATCTGGATGCTGTAACATTAGGGGCATTGAAACTGAAATAATAAATTGAACATAAATCACATTTCCCTGTTGCCTAAAATCTGTAATCATCAAGAGCCCTTACAGAATCGTAACATCTGGGACAAATAAGCAAACATAAACCGACATATTCAATTCTACTAATCAATTTAGTGTAAATAACAACAACATAAAAATACTTTAAAATGAAATATTTTTGCCATAACTATATTATTTCATTCAATACCAAAGAACAATATTTTTTCATTAAAACATCTAACATTCTATAGTTGGACTATAGAATGGAATATTACTAATTTGTTATTTTCCTATGGCTCAGATAAGAGGACTACCTATTACAGTAAATGCTGGGGAAGGACACTGTTCAGTGCAGTATCCATACATCCTCTTTGCCATGCTTGAAAGAATAAAGTTGCAATTTAGAAAACTGATGCCCTAGAATGCATAAATAATGACTCCTGAACCAATAAAAATGTAAATGTGAATTTAATGGGAGATTAAATATACTGCAAAATTACCATTAGATCAACAATTTGATCTTGCATATAATACATTTTGTTTCATTCTAGGAATTTTAAAGCATACAAAGAAAGATTATTATAAATTTAAATTATTCTTGCTATAAATTTAAAGATAAGACTATTGCCCAGGTTTGTACTCTTTATAAATTTACTAGCCTAATTGATAGCTTTTTTGCATGTTAAGTCCCTTAATTTCATCTGCCTGAACTAAGCTTTGTACCTCCATAAGTTGTGGGTGCTCCAATATTGGAGGTTTTTAAAAAGAACTGTAGAACCATTTGTCTGAAATGGTATAGACTTTCCTACTTGAACAAGGGGTTGGATTAGAAGACTTCCACAGTCTCTTCGAACTCTGTTTGTTATTCTGTTGACACTACAAGATTAGTGGAATCTGTTTTTTGTTGTTTTTTAAAAGAAACTGTTCTGCTTTTTATATTCCAAGTTTAAAAAAGTATTCTTGATCTTTTAAAAAATATTCTTAGGAATTATTTCATACAATGATTCTTTAAACAATATTATAGCAACAGCAATAGCACTTAGATTTATATACAGCTTCACCGTGCTTTATAGCCCTCTCTAAACGGTTTACAGAGTCAGCATATTGCCGCCAACAATATCTCTTTTTTATGAATTTAATTTAATGAATATGCGTATCTCTCTAATAAATTGTTTTTAAATTCATATGCAGGAATGGCACATAATATGATTAACAAAAATCAAAAAAGAGTGTCCTACATTTTCAAAATACAGTGAGTTAATTGTGACTCCAAAAATAAAGAAAGTGAATTTAGGACTTTTAAAATATTACACAAAATACTTATTTGTAAATCTAGAAATATCATACGTCAAAAATTGTTGCTAAGCTTATTATGCAACCTGTCTCAAATTGAAATATTTATTTACTACATTTCTATTGTTCCTTTATATAGGTTTTCCTAATTTTACTGCCATAATAACCATTTGAAAAACACTTGGCTGAAAAAGACCAATTTAATCTATTTTTAAACCTTACAGCAGGGGTGTCAAACTGCCAGCACACGGGCCAGTTGCATCATGCACAGTATTTGGCATTACAATATTATATATATTTAATTGCACAATTATAATGTTATAAAATTGAATTCAGAACTTGCTAAATATTATGTATAATTTTATAAAATGATATATATAAAGGTGACATGATAGCAATGTTCCAATATCTAAAGCAGGGCTTTTCAACCTTTTTATCGATTGTACCACTTTTAGGATATGGCAATATTCGAGTACCACCTAGGTGTCAAAAACTTGATGACCCCCCAAAAAAACCTGTTCAAAGTTGCAATTGCACTGAAATGACTTATGACCATTTTTCACACTTATGACCATTGCAGCAGGCCCAGGGTCATGTGATTTATATTTGGATGCTTGGCAACTGATTCATATTTATAATGGTCACAGTGTTCCAGGGTCATGTGATTCCCCTTCTGCAACCTTTTGACAAGCAAAGTCAATGGCAGAGCTGCTGGTGGCCAAGTGCTAAGGCGGACTTCCTTTCTTCCCTCCCTTCCCTACCTCCCTTTTTCTCATTCCCATCTCCTTCTGAAGGAAGAATTTGAACCCCTCCCCATATTTTCCCTCTTCCATATATTGATCAAACAAGGAAAGGCCTCCAGAGACAACAAAGACAAGCTGCTGAGTGAACTATCTTAAAAAGGCACATTCCCCTTTAAGAATTAGCTACTGGCTAGAAAGAAAAGTAAGGAGCAAAGCCAGCACTTAAGGAAGAAAAAAAAATGTAAGTACTGGCTGCTGGCTAAGACAACCTCCCCAAATGGCTCCATTCATAAGTAAAGAATGCTGCAGGCAAAATCCATTCAGGAGAAAAATACTTCACAATCCCTTGCAGCAAAACTTACAGCTAACAACAGCAGAGCAATAGAAGCTAACATGAGACATCAGCCAAACAGAAATTGCCAAATACTCCTTAAGAATACAAAGCCCTCATCGCACAAATCCCAGAACTTCAAAGTCACATAAGAATCCTTCCACTCTCCATCTCCTTCCCTCCTCCATGCCTCACCTCCAGCCACTGCTGCCTTTTTTCATTCCTCTTGGAGGGCGACCTCTCCCCCGCTGTATTTCTTGCCTGTTTGCTGCTGCAAGCACAGATGGCTGCCACAGCAGTTGTAGATCGCCATATAGCCAGCCTGCTTGATTTCCTCTCCCCCTCCCCCTCCTTCTCCTTCTTCCCCTTCGATGCAGCTGACTCTGCTTCCTCCCAAGGCTGCTGCTTTTTTTCTCTCTCCCTCTCCTACCCAAACTGCATCCTTTTATAGGCTCTCCTGTCTCTGCTCCCTCCTCCTTTCTCACGGGGGAGGGTGAGCCAGAAATGAGCCTGGAGCCTTTGCAGCTCCAGAGGACTCTCTCACTGCAAGTCCTTGCCTGTGCTGGCTCTTTCCCTCCCCCACTACACTTGGCTAGGCAGGGCTGCTACTACCTGCCACTCATTAATGTACCACAAGTGGTACGAGTACCACTGGTTGAAAAGCCCTGATCTAAAGAACTGCCACAAAAATGGGGTAAACCTATTGTCCAAAGCGCCTGAAGGCAGAACAAGAAACAATGAATGAAAACAAATCAAGAGGAGAATAAAACTAGAAATAGAAAGAAATTTTCTGACAGAACAATTAATCAGTGGAATGGTTTGCCTTCAGAAGTTGTGGTGCTCTATCACTGGAGGTTTTTAAGAAGAGACTGGACAACTACTTGTCTGAAATGATATAGATTTCCTGCTGAGCAAGGTGTTGGACTAGAAGACCTCCAAGGTCCCATCCAACTCTGTTATTCTGTTATTATTTTATGCCATTAAATAAAATTACAAAGACCATTTGTTGAATTTGTAATTCCTTTCTATAGAAAAATTATTCAACATTTTCTATTAACACATATGTTGGGACATATGTTGGAACAATGTTGGGACAAATTCTAAAGATATGAAGTTCTCAATAAATTACGGTAAATAATAATAATAATAGTAGTAAAGTTGGAAGGGACCTTGGAGGTCATCTAGTCCAACCCCCTGCTCGGGCAGGAAACCCTACACCATTTCGGACAAATGGCTGTCCCGTCTCTTCTTAAAAACTTCCAGGGTTGGAGCATTTACTGCTTCTGGAGGCAAGCTGTTCCACTGATTAATTGTTCTCACTGTCAGGAAGTTTCTCCTTAGTTCTAGGTTGCTTCTCTCCTTGATTAGTTTCCACCCTTTGCTTCTTGTCCTGCCTTCAGGTGCTTTGGAAAATAGCTTAATTCCCTCTTCTTTATGGCAGCCCCTGAGATATTGGAATACTGCTATCATGTCCCCCCTTGTCCTTCTGTTCGTTAAACTAGACATACCCAATTCTAGCAACCGTTCCTTATATGTTTTAGCCTCCAGTCCCCTAATCATCTTTGTTGCCCTTCTCTGTACTCTTTCTAGAGTCTCAACATCTTTTTTACATCGTGGTGACAAAAACTGGATGCAGTATTCCAAGTGTGGCCTTACCAAGGCATTGAAGAGTGGTATTAATACTTCACGTGATCTTGATTCTATCCCTCTGTTAATGCAGCCTAGCACTGTGTTGGCCTTTTTTGGCAGCTGCAGCACACTGCTGGCTCATATTTAGGTGATTGTCTACTAGGACTCCGAGGTCCCTCTCACAGTTACTACTATTGAGCATGGTGCCACCTATGCTGTACTTGTGCATTTGGTTTTTCTTGCCTAATGTAGAACCTTGCTTTTTTCACCATTGAATTTCATTTTGTTAGTTAGTGCCCAGTGTTCAAGTCTGTCCAGATCCTTCTGTATCTGAAGCCTGTCTTCTGGAGTGTTGGCTATTCCTGCCAGCTTGGTGTCATCTGCAAATTTGATGAGTTCCCCATCTATCCCTTCATCCAAATCGTTGATGAAGATGTTGAAGAGTACTGGCCCAGAACAGAGCCCTGGGGCACCCCACTACACACTTCCCTCCATATAGATGCAGTTCCATTGAGGACCACTCGCTGAGTACGGCTGGTCAGCCAGGTACGGATCCATCTGGTGGGGGTTCTGTCTACCCCACATTTTTCTACCTTGTCAAGTAGTAGGTTGTGATCTACTTTATCAAATGGGACAATCAACTCTGTAACTAAGCAAAATGGTAATAAAATCTATGCCAATTTACAATAGCAGTTGCAGCAGTTCTGGCTATTGTAGTAGTGATTTGTAATTTTTAATCTGAAATAAATCTAATTTGTTCTTTATTAAAATTAATCTCTAGATTTTATTATGTTAGCCCTTCTACAACACGTCAGCTATTATATGTATTCTGGGGGTCTTTGATGCTCTCTTCTTTTCTTACACACATTTCATTCCAAAACTAGGTAACATCATCAGTGCTACTACTGGTCATCAGGACATCATTACTAGTTTGGGTAATGAAATGTCTGCAAGAAAATAACCAAACTCAGAGAGTACCAAGACCCCTCATTTCAATCCTGAGCTACAAATATTCTCCTTTATTGGTAGAGTGTTTTCTCTCTGGCACACCTACCATATAGAACAGCATACCTCCAGATATCTGGATGGTCCTGATCCAGTTAGCCTTTGAACAACACTGAAGATTTTCTCAGGCATTTGGGTCAGATGGTTAGGTGATTATTTTATTTTTAATGTTGAGCTGATTTGTGGCTTTAGGTTGTAGGTTATAATGATTGTTGTTAATATTTTCTTTTTAAACTTTCTAAATTTTGTTCATCAGTCAATTTTGTGAGATAAGTTACCATAAAGTTTGCTGAAACAGATTGTACAGCTGGGACACTGAAACAAATCATTTTGTGCTACAGACACATTATTCTTGGCAATAAAATTCTGAAAAACTTCATGGCAGTTGTTTCTGAATAGATATATACAGGATTGCATATTTCAGGATATATAGTTACATATTTATCTACAATCTGCAGAAAACAAGTTAGAAATAATACAGATATCAATGGTATGAAATTAGAAAAGAAAGAGAAAAATAGTTAAATCAATTTCATACCAAACTATTAATTATATTTCTCATTTTATATCCTTCCAAACCATCCTTGCTTCTGCTATATCATAGCATATATAAAGTTGACTGATATAAATGCCAAAAACTATTGTGAAAACAATAAGATGCAACTTGCACATTATTCTAATTCACTGAAAGATTATTAGAAAGAGAATTAATCTGTCCTAATATGGGCATAAGGATTTATTAATTGAAAATTTAAAGTAGTTCCATCACTAGTGTACATTTTAATACATCCTGTAAAAAAAATTCTGAGAATCATGCATGAGAAATAATAATTTGTACTTGTGAACTCACCACTTCCTTGATCTTTTCTTTTGTCTTACCCCATTCATTCTCTTTTGTATATTTGTGTCCCAATTCACTCCTTATTCATTCCTTTCATGTAACCCAAACACCTCAATGTTATCATTAACATTCCTTATTCAGCTTTCATTAATATATTAATTATCACGGAGTCATTACATGTACCATTTGTTACACTTTCTGTTTATTCTCAGACATGCATTACTCCAATCATAAATTTATCCATACAAAAATCTTTTTAGTGCAAAATGTTACATTCATTCAAATATATTCATTTTTTCCTTATGCTTTGTGAACATATCACCCCTATAATTTTAATCAGTTGTAGTTTAACACACAGTTGTAGTCTAACACAGGTTTTGAAAGAGGTCAGGTGTCTTCCAGGTGCTACTGCCAGTAGGGACAAGAAGCGTATTTCTAAAATTATCAAGAATGGCAGCAAGGACTGTGATGTGGAGGCTATTGTACATCTTGGCCCTAACGATTTGTCCCAAAAAGATGTATTCTCTGTGCAGAATGATTTCCAGAGCTTGGGGCAGGAACTTAGCAGAATAGGCTATAGGCTTACTTTTTCAGAGTGTATAAGGAGCAAAATAGAAAAGGCCAGCGTATAGCAGAATTCAATATGTGGCTAAAGGAGTGGTGTAAAGGGGAAGGCTTTGGATATATTAGTCACGATATCTGTAGCTGGTCCAATGAAAAGATGTACAAAAGAGATGGTTTGCATCCATCAAAGAAAGGGACTGAGTTACTCGGCTATAAATTCACAGATTTTCTGGAGAAAAATTTAAACTAAACAGCAGGGACAGTGAGTTAATTGATACAGAACAACCCTGTCCCCGGCAATCTAAAAATTATAGGGCTATCAGTGCATGTAACATAGATGTGTGTGTGGACAAGAATATCAAGCTGTCAAGCAAAACCAAGCCTCTAATAGCGAGTGCCACACTAAGTGCACTAACCAAATAGGTGGTAAGACAATAGGGGAACTCAGAAACCACACAGGTTATGTAGAAAGTAAACACAGGGTCAGTCATAAAGGACTCAATGTTGCCATTACAGAAACATGGTGGGATGAAACCCACACATGGAACACACAGCTAGAGGGATTTAAATTATTTAAAAGAAACAGACCAAATAAAAGAGCAGGTGGAGTTGCTCTATATATAAGAAATAACAACATCTCTACAGAAATAGAGCACAAAAATGATGAAAACTGTCTTGAACGCATTTGGGTCAATATGAAAGGGGGGGGGGAAATGACATTGCCATAGGTGTATACTACAGGCCACCCAACCAAACAGAGGAAATAGATGAACTTTTTGCTAGTCAGCTAACTAAGCTATGTAGGAAGCACATCACAATAGTAATAGGGGACTTTAACTACCCTGACATCAACAGGGAGACAAACTCTGTACCATGTGGAAGATCAAACAGGTTCCTGGCAAACCTAGCAGACAACTTTGTCTCCCAAAAAGTAGAGAAGGGAACTAGGGGATTAGCCATTTTGGATCTAATTCTCACTAACAGAGATGAAATGATAGAAGGTGTTGAAGCCATAGGAACCTTGAAAGGAAGTGATCATGCAATATTGGAATTCAACATTATGGAAGCACAAGCAATAGAACACAATAAACTAGAGTCTTGGACTTTAAGAGAGCTAATTTCAATAAACTTAGCGAGGGCTTGGGAAGGATTCCATGGATGAGAATCCTCCAAGGGAAAACAACTCAAGAAGCTTGGGAAATTTTGAAAAATGAGATAATAAAAGCCCAGTCTAGCACAATAGCAACAAAGAGGAAAAATAACAGCTCTCAAAAGAAACCAGCATGGCTGCATAAAGAACTCTCTGACAAATTGAAAGATAAAAAGGACAAGTATATAAAGTGGAAAGAGGGGCACATAACTAAGTCAGAATATCAGCAAATAGCCCGAGCCTGCAAAGATGAAGTGAGGAAAGCTAAGGCTCAAAATGAACTAAGGCTTGCAACCAAAGTCAAAAATAACAAAAAAAGCTTCTTTCAACATGTAAAAAACAAGAAAAAAATGGTGAGTGAGTACCTGTCCAGCCTAGACGAGTTCAAAGCACCAGGAGCAGATGGATTACACCCCAAGGTTCTCAAGGAACTGGCAGATGTGATCTCAGAACCAATGAACTATATTTTTCAAAAATCCTAGAGCACTACCGGATGACTGGAAAAGAGCTGATGTAGTTCCCATCTTCAAAAAAGGGAAAAAAAATGGACCCAGGAAATTACAGACCTATCAGCCTGACCTCAATGCCTGGGAAGATTCTGGAAAAGATAATCAAACAACGAATCAGCAAACACCTAGAGGCAAACAAAGTCATTACTAAAAGCCAACATGGATTTGTCAAAAACAGATCATGCCAGACAAATCTTATTGCATTCTTTGACCAAGTGACAAAATTAGTGGATCAGAGGAATGCTGTGGACATAATTTACTTGGACTTAAGTAAGGTATTTGATAAAGTAGACCACAACCTACTGTTTGAAAAAATAGAAAAATGTGGGTTAGACAGGATCACCACCAGATGGATTCGTAGCTGGCTGATTGGCTGTACTCAGCATGTGGTCCTCAATGGAACTGCATCTACCTGGAGGGAAGTGTGTAGAGGAGTACCCCAGTCTTCTGTTCTTGGCCCAGTGCTCTTCAACATCTTCATCAATTATTTGGATGAGGCGACAGATTGGGAACTCATCAAATTTGAAGATAACATCAAACTGGCAGGAATAGCCAACACTCCAGAAGACAGGCTTAAGATACAGAAGGATCTGAACAGTGGGTGCTATCTAACAAAATGAAATTCAATGGTGAAAAAAGCAAGGCTCTACATTTAGGCAAGAAAAACCAAATGTACAGGTATAGTATAGGGGGTACCTTGCTCAATAGTAGTAACTATGAGAGGGATCTCGGAGTCTTCGTGGACAATCATTTAAATATGAGGCAGCAGTGTGCTGCAGCTGCCAAAAAGGCCAACACGGTGTTAGGCTGCATTAGCAGAGGGATAGAATCAAGATCACGTGAAGTATTAATACCACTTTATAATGCCTTGGTAAGGCCATACTTGGAATAGTGCATCCAGTTTTGGTCACCCCGATGTAAAAAAGATGTTAAGATTCTAGAAAGAGTACAGAGAAGAGCAACAAAGATGATTAGGGGACTGGAGGCTAAAACATATAAGGAATGGTTTCTGGAATTGAGTATGTCTAATTTAATGAAGAGGACTAGAGGTGACATGATAGCAGTCTTCCAATATCTCAGGGGCTGCCACAAGAAGAGGGAGTCAAGCTATTTTCCAAAGCACCTGAAGGCAGGACAAGAAGCAACGGATGGAAACTAATCAAGGAGAGAAGAAACCTAGAACTAAGGAGAAATTTCCTGACAGTTAGAACAATTAACCAGTGGAACAACCTGCCTTCAGAAGCATGAATACTCCAACACTGAACGTTTTTAAGAAGAGACTGGACAGCCATTTGTCTGAAATGATATAGTGTTTCCTTCCTGAGCAGGGGGTTGGACTAGATGACATCCAAGGTCTCTTCCAACTTTATTATTATTATTATTATTATTATTATTATTATTATTATTATTATTATTATTGTTGTTGTTGTTGTTGTTGTTGTTGTTGTGTTGTTGTTGTTATTGTTGTTGTTATTGTTATTATTACTACTACTATTACTATCTACCTGGTAACACTTAAACAGACTAATATCTTGCATTTTTATATTTGTTTTTGAATATATCCCATTCTTTAGACAGATCAGTTTTGTTGATATGGCAACATCTTTACTAGCTAGGAGATGCCATAGTTTACTATTTATGCCATAGTTTGCTATTTGCATATCTCTTAAAATACTTTCTATTTCCAACACTGTAGTTGGATAGTAAATAGTAAAACTTTACTACTACTACTACTACTATTATTACTATTATTACTATTATTATTACTATTATTATTATTATTATTATTATTATTATTATTATTATTATTATTATTATTATTATATAACCCTAATCCTAACCCCAGTAGACTGTATATTTCCTGATTGACAGGTTAATACCTATAATGGCTATGGCATCTTCTTATATTTCCGTCCAGCAGCACTGAAGGGGGGCATAATTTAATAATTGGTCAATAATTCAATGTGGCCTGTTGTATTCTGATCTCCACTTTTATTGTTTCTGCCTCCAGGAATAAAATGGAGGAAACTTTGAAGATTGCTCTTTAAGAATTTGGATTACAATTTCAAGAGGCACTAAGTTGAAAAATAGTGCTAGTTAATAGTAAAAGCAATATCACTTAGACTTTATAGTGCTTTGCAGCCCTCTCTAAGTGATTTAGAGAGTCAGCATATTGTTCCCAAGAACAGGGTCATTTTACCAACCCCCAGAAGGATGGAAGGCTGAGTCAACCTTCAGCTGGTGACAATCGAACTTCTGGCATTTGGCAGAAATAGCATGCAATACTGCATTCTAACCACTGTGCCACCACAGCTAAATTAAGGGTTTGGCTTCAAATTAATTAATAAGTGCAAGTATATACTGCCTCCTCCTCCTCCTGCTTCAGAATTATTGAATCTTGAAATAGCAGCTGAATATTGAATTACATAGTTACTTTTAACCATTTATTGTCATTGGCCTGGATAAGAATTAGATTTAAAATAATTAATTTTCATTTTTCCTCTTTAAATTTCCCAAGGCTCTTTTTTTTGTTTGTTTATAGGATTCCTTCAAAGGATTACTGCATATAGCAGTTTTACATTAGTTTGGGAGAGGAGACATTTGTATTGTTAAGCTGATTTAATATATAATTTACAGGTACTCCTTGATTAACAAACACAATTGGGACCAGCAATTCCATTGCTAAACATTGCAATAGCTAAGCAGAAAATCACATGACTGTTTCAGAGTTGTGATGCCTTCCCTTATGGTTGTTAATCAAGTCACAGTGTTTGTTAAGCCAAATATAACTTGTTATTTTATTTCTGAATTGTCCATTAACTATGCTTGTTGCAAACTGGTTGGGAAGCATGTAAATGGTAATCACATGACCAATGGATGCTGTGATGATCATAAATTCAGGGATTGGTCACTGGTGGATTTGAACTCATCTAGGCTGGACAGGTGCTCACTTACCATATATATATATTGATGTTGTTGTTGATGATGATTTTGTAAACTGTCCAGAGTGACTTAGGTGAAATGGACATTGAAATAAATAACACAAATATTTCCACTGTTATCAATTTCACAGTGAACCCTACAGAAATTTAATTATTATGTTTTAGAGTAATATTCCAGGACTGAACACCCCATAATATAACAGCTCCTGCTCTCTAACACCAACCCTGAGAAGCAAATATTGCAAAATAAAATAAAACTGGAAAACTGCTGGATTATGATACTGCTAGATAAGATCCTAGTACCAGGTTTAAGACAAACTTGCCTTTTATTAGATAGAATTGCTCATGTTTTTTCTCTTTAAAAATTCTCTTAGTTAAATTTATGTTTATCATTCTCTCCTGTTATTTATTTTAATTCTTTATTCTCACTTTTGTGTTGGATTGTTCTCAAAATCAGTGGAATTTAAAAAAAATAGCATAATTGCAGGGAGGGAAAGCATATTTCAAACTTTCTGCCAATTTCCTAGCAACAACTAGGAATGCTTCTGTCTTCCTGACATTGCTCAGATAATGGTCTCTTTATTTTCCCTCTCCCCCTAGAATTAAAGTTTTTCTATATTTTTTTGCAAAACACTTAACTGTAATTAAGTATAATTTCCATCTAATCTACCAATTTCAGTAATAATGAAGAAATACTTCTATCAGCTTTTTACTATAGAAAAATCAGACTTAAAATTTGTTAGTCCAGAGTTGTGTGACTGTGAGATGGGCAGTATATAAATTAAAATTTTAAAAACTATAGTTTTTATTGTATGAATCTGCTCTTTCTGACAACAATATTACCTATTTTAGATACCTCTCACAAATTTCATTTTAATTTGGAAGATTACTACTGTCTTTCACACCATGAATAATTTTCATACAAGTATATTTTGTTTCAATGTTTACAATAAGTATTGCTTGTTGAAATGATAGAATAGTATTTCATATTTATATTCCAAAGGTTAATGTAAAACAAGACTCTTACATTTAGAATAGTCTTTAATCATATTATTTCTAGGCTGAAATGGGATGATTATTTGAGGCCAGGGGTCCCACCCGCGGGCCATGGACTGGCACCGGGCCATAGTATGCCAGAAACCGGTCACGCAAACAAGCAAAGCCCCATCTGTGGGATGCAAGTAGTACATGAAACCATGCCTCCTCTAGTCTGCAGAAAAAGCTCTCTCCACAGAACCGGTCCCTGGTGCCCAAAAGAGAGTATTTAAGTAGAAGATTCCAGTAGAACTACCTACAGTTATATTTAAATATATTTCAATAATTATGCATGCAGTAATTATTGCACCTGGTGAATAGAATTTTCAAGTTCATATTAATGAAATACTTACTCGCAAGCACACAAACCTTTGTATACACACAGACACATTGCATTCACATTCTGCCATGTTCAAAGTGATTACTCTGGGTTATTTGATTAATATTTTCAAAGTATTTTCACCAAGTGACAATTAGGACATTCTCTAACATGGCTCTTAATGTAGGACCTTATTATGGACATTTCAAGCATGCCTTTTAATTGCAAATCATTTTTAGACATGAACACTGGTAATGAGACAGTCCAAGTGATAAACCAAAGCATACATTAAAATTTAACTGTAATCAATATATACACACCGGTGCCCTTGTTCACAACCTAACAGTACAGAAAAAGCTTCTATTAAAGCATATCAATGTGTTAAGGTCAGATAACAATACCAATTAACGCAGGAGAATGCTAAACACTGAATCAATGAGCTTCATCCACATCTACTCAATAAAAAACAAAGTTCTTTAAAATAAAACTTGAAAATATAAGCCTAGGCCATGTTGCCCTCTAGTGGAATTTTTTCTTTCTTTCTTTCTTTCTTTCTTTCTTTCTTTCTTTCTTTCTTTCTTTCTTTCTTTCTTTCTTTCTTTCTTTCTTTCTTTCTTTCTTTCTTTCTTTCTTTCTTTCTCCTTCTTTCCTGCCTTCCTTTACTTTACTAAAGTGAACTCCACAAAAAACTATCCACAAAACTCTTTCTAAATATCATATTTTAATTTTCACAATAGGCAGCCTTAAGGAACTTCAAATACAGCATTATGAAACATCAAGTGAATCTTATAGTGAATTAAATCACAACACCAGATTATTAAAAATTCATGTTGGTATTTTCCCATCATTAGTAATTGTGCTTGTATTAATTTCAGTATCAAAATTAAACACATTAACAATAATTAAAAGAAAAAATACAGTGATATTTTGTTCTTTTAAATATAGCTGTATATTATTCTTAATTTGCTAGATTTGTATTCTAATTTTAAAAAAACTTGTTTTATTTAAAAATAAAAGTAATAGTTGAATACACTATATACACATACAGTCTCTGTGGGTATGTATGTAAGTATGTGTTACATATATACGTCTTTATATAATACATATAAACACACATTATTAGAAGGGTCACTCTGTTTCTGAAGTTTATATATGAATATTTAACTTTATTTAATAATGACATGCTAAGGTGACCAACTTTTTTACAATGAAAAGGAGGACACAAATTGAAGAAAAAAATATCGTACATAAAAGAAACATTTTATTCATTACAACAATAATACAGAATACACTACAATATAATAAATGCAGAGTGGGCCCTGCGGTTCCCAAAGCACCGGCTGTGCCGGCTCTGGTGGGCAGCCCGCCATCGACACACCCCGCCTGCAGCCGCCCTGCCAGCACCACCACTGATCCTGCGCAGCCCCGTGGAGAGCAGGCCCCGTGACTCCCACAGCACGGGGGCAGCCGGCTGCCGCTGCCCCTCACACCCCCGCCCGCAGTGGCCCCGCTGCTCCTGCCTCTTGGGCCCGCAGCCATTATTGCCCTAGCAGGGCCAAAAATCAAGAGAAACTTACCATGGCATCCACCACTCCTGTCTCCTCCAGGTATCTTTGGGACTAACTAGGAGATGGTGTAGTTGGGTAGCAGGGAGGGGTGCAAAGTTCCTGCCAATTCACCTTTGCTGCAGACAACTTGCATGTGCAAAGTTTGCCAGCCGTGCTCAGCAGCAATTTGGCGCTCTCAGCAGCAATTCCTATTGGCTTTCGAAAGCCAATAGGGGGAGTAGCACAGCTCATGCAAAAGTTGAAAAAAAAAACCATCAAAAAAGGTGCCAAAATGCCTTGACAAGGCTAGAATAACAAATAAACAAAGGAAGGGAGAATATTTGCTTCTTCTATCTAGCAACTGGAGTAGGTCATGCAGTCACGATCTTAATATTTCTTCTGTTCAAGTTAGGCTGGTCCTAACTCAAAAAAAATGAACAGAGAAAAACAACATCATTTATGGTTTTAAATCTGATTTAAGAGTTGTTTTAAATGTGTTAAAATTATGAAGGGACAAAAGATGGGGATCATATCCTTTATAATCTTACTAAGCATGAGCCACTTCCTGTTGAATGTTGAAGTACTACATCATATTCTCCTCCATAAGGGTTGTAATTAGTTAAGATGTCCGCCCCTGGAGGCTAATGGATCCTGTAGATGCTCTAGATACTTTCTAGAAACTACTTACTCTAGTGATGTGGTTTAGTATGGAATTTTTTTAAAAAATCTCTTGAGTTCTTTATATGTTGGCTTTTAAACATCCTGGGCTTCCATGTTGCAGCAGACATAATGTTTTAGTATATAGTGTGCTTTCAAATGTAGCAGAACAAAAGATGGATTTAACTTTTACAGGTACAAGTTCAAACATAAATGTGACTACATGTGATTATAAAACATGGAAAAATATGGATTTTTTATGATACATCCACAGAAAATTATCCAAAAGCAGTCTTCATAATTTATGAACAGATCTGGGAAAACAACAATACAATACAGCAAAGTACAAATTATAGTTTGAAAGAGAAAATGAGCAAGATTTAAAGAAAGAGGGGGAAAAGAGATGGAAGAGTATGATCAAAACTTGGATACGTGTCATTGAAAAGAAATAGCCAGAGGGCACTTTCATACAGGCTGCCTCTTGAGAAAATTGTTATCTGAAGAATCTACTTAAATTCAAGGTGGATATAACTGATTAGGTAGAAGTTCCTTTAGGTTAACTGTTTCTTAACAGCTAATTTGATAGCACTGGGAAAGAAGCAAAAGATGAAACTTAGAAACTTTGTTACTAGATATAGTCATATTATAAATACATAATCAGCAAAGTTCTATATATCAGTTTAGGGATATTTTGTCCATAATTACATTTCTTTTTTAAAAAATGAGTTATCTAAATAAAAAATCAGTAAGTAAAAACTTCCTAACTATTCAAAACAGAAAGAAAAATAGTTGATAGTAATAGAAACTTCAAGTATTTTTTCTATGTTAATAATACAATTTCAGGGATTGCAATAGTTTTTTTTTATTTTTGCCTTGCAGAACTGTGTAATTTAAATAATAAATGTAACTGAGTTAGCTTTTTATCATCTGATTTTAAATTAAAGAGTTAATATTTGCACTTTATCTGAAGAAACTCAAATATGATTGTTAAACACTAGATGGCAGAACAACCACAGGCACTGGAATTTTTAAATCTACACTACCTCAAAGTCCTTTATTTGGATACTCATATATAATGATAGCCAAACAGTGCTGAAGACTATTTGTTTCCTCTACCTATACATCTTTGTTAGTTGCCCTATAATTTATTAGCAAATAGCAAGCTGACTGCTCATGAATGCATACAGGCACTTGCACACATAGCCCAGAGGCCATTAAAATTAATGCTTTTTACAACATCATATTATCTGTCAGCACCACCACTGAAGAGAATTGTTTATGATACCAAGAATATTGTGCTAGGTATGCCGACAAAATATCATCCATAGTCCTATGCATTAAAAAATAAATTAAATTACATGATTCACATTAAAAAGTGAAGTTACAATATCAGCTTTCAATTCATAATTTCAAAGCTATCTGTCTAAAACAGCAGTTGTATTTCTTCAGGCCATTGTCTGTAATTAATTCCCTTCTACTTTTTGTACCTTTGCAGCAACAATGGGAGAAGTCAATAAATGTTTGATACTTAATAACTTAAACTGGTTTCTGCCTAAGAAAAAAATAAAATTGACAAAATTGAACCCCCAAACAAATTTGCTGTTCATTTGACTGGGGTAAAGAGTCTCCTGGATAATGCCACTGTTAAGGTTTGCTTATGATAGAAAGGAAATAAGAAAGGACATAACAAGGAAAGTGCGGCTGGAAGTGAGTGCCACATAAAATTCTGAGCAGCATCTTGTTAATAAGCAGCTGCTCATAGATATTCTTCCAATCATGACACACAACATAAATGAGAAAAAGTTCCAAAGCATAACCCATACCAAGCAACTTCTTTATGGCCATTGTGGATGGAATCAGAGATTTGTGTGTTTAAGTGAGATAATGATGCTGAAAAGCTTTGGATCAGAATTGACAATTCAGTAACATAACACACAGAATCATAGGGCTGGAAGCGACCTCAGGAGGCTTCTAGTCCAACCACCTGCTCAACACAGGAGACAGTCTATTTTAGTCTATTTTTGAAAACCTCCAGTGATGAAGCATCACTTTAATTATGAAAACTAAGAGATGTTAGCCAAAAATAACCGTTTTTTTTTTAATGGCAGATAGGTCAATCCAGTATACATTCCAGACAGGGAGAAAATACTAAATTTGTAAAAAGGTTGGTCTCAGAACTATGATGTAAATGGATTCGTTAAGACCCATGATTTTGAAACCTGTAAAAGTTTTTCCCTTCTCCTTCAAAAGAGGAGATGCCTGGACCTTCTGTTAAAGGAATGAGAATATAGAGATAAAAGATAAGGATGTGGGCATAGATTACGGTGGCTGGGCTGTACCTTTGTTTTCAATGTGGCAATCCAGGTTATTGGAAAAATAAAGTGTAGGGTGAACATTTTCTGGAAATAGTATAGGGGTATTCTGGGAGCATGGTACAATGCTAGCAACCCAAATAATTCAAGAAAATGCATCATTTCTTTAAATGACAAGACTATCCATTTTTAACTGATATTGGAGCTAACTAATTCTTCTATTCCTAGAAATCCTGAGGATATAATTCAATATTGCTTTAAACAAATGCAAAATAACTAGAATTGCCATCTGATTTGGCAAGTAAAACTGAAGTATGTCTAAAACCTGGCACCATATGCACTGTCTAAAACAATATTCAGAAGCTGTACAAGGAATATGTCTAGTTATTCAATCTTCATATCACAAGATATTTAGGAACTTGCATCAAGCCCCAGTAATACACTCTTATTTCTGATATATAAAAAGGAAGTCCCCCTGGTAGTTCCTTAAATACAGACTGATTTATGATCTATAAGAAATGGCTTCATACTTATCAATGGAACAAACATTTATAAATTGAACAAATGTATTTATTTTTTCTTATTCTGTAAGATAAGCAGTTAATTAAATTGACAATCTAGAGCAGACATGTCAAACTCGCAACATCAAATGACTCCACGCAACATATCGGGACGGTTTTGTCATTGCCGGCAATGGGGTGGGCACAGCTTCCAGATAACGCGTACGGCCCATGGGCTGGCAGTTTGACACCCCTGATTTAGAGCATCACAAAGTATTTTCTAGTTTGGAAGATTTAATTTTGGAAAACTGTTGGCACAATCCCGAGGAAAAATGGAATGTTATGGTGTTTCCTAGAATGCTTGTGATTTTGTACTGCAATTGATAGGGACTGCTCTCAGCATGTGACTTACTTGATGAAAGAGAATATTTGTAAGTTGGTTTGTAAATTGGGAGATAGCCCAGAGTTTTTCTAGAGGTCCTTCAGCAACCTAACTATCAAGACTAGAGATGAGAGATGGAGTTGATATATAAAGACATAATATTTATGACCAACTTCTTGTGCTGCTGACACTGTGATTAAACATTAGGGTCAAGCATGGCTACATACTTGGAGTTTGGTGGGAATCCTGTTGATGTACTGGCTGCTGACTACTGATTAGGGTTTGTGTCCAGGTTCCTTCACCAGCTATCAGAATTGTGCTGGGATTGGAGTATTTTTGTTTCATAGTGCTGGGAGACTTCAATTCCATGCTTAGGGGAAGGGAAAGCTCAGGAGTTCATGGCTTCCATAGTAGCCGTATGTTTGTCCAAACAGGCAGGAATAGAGCAAACCATGTTTAACCATAGAATATTTACGCTGGATATGAAAGGTATTACATCCGGCCTTTTGGGATAATCAGATCATTTCCCACTCAGGACTTCTATGGAGTAAACAGACCATTGGAATGGTCCTTCCCAGGCAGCCATTAGATCCAGAATTCCAGAAGGCATATGGGGAATACCCAAAACATCTGAGATCACTTCTGTGGATAGTCCGATTAACTACTAGAAACAGGAATTCATCTGGGATCTCCACGTGATTGCTCCCAATTGTTTATTTATTCCAACTGGCTTGTTGTTTCACTGTACAGTTTCAGGAAATGGACCATCAGAAGCAAACTTTGTAGCATCTGTGGAAGGAGATTAAAAATAAACCTGACTGAACATAGATGATAATGCAGGCACAACAATATTTCTCTTCCCTTGTTATATAATTGGTTTGTTCCCTAGAAGCCTTTTGGGGTGGAACAAGCAAATAGATTTCCTCTTACCATTTTGCTCACTAATTGCAGAGTTGCTCAGATTCAGCAAAGGTCTGATGAAGTGACAAGGTTGACTCTTTCCATGTTAACTAGAATTTCTTTCCATTTGAGTCCAACAAATGGATGAAATGCTGCTTACGATGAATTCTGCCATATGCACTCATGCCCCTCCTTTGTGGGGCTGGAACACTGCACAATAGACTGAATCCAGAAGTGCCAGTTGCCACTGCAGATGGATAATCTGTAGCCTTGAATGGAAATGTGATTTGCTTTTTCCTGCATTTAGGTATTTTAGAGAACCATCATCCAGTCTCAATCTTAGGAAAATATGTTAAAAAAGTGAAAGGTAATCAAACAGAGAGTATTCTAGACAGAGCAGATTATTGGGACTCTTTCATTGAGAACTGGGTGCAGGGCAGAAATAACATTGGAACGTGCCCTTTTGCCTGCCTTCAATATCACTAAACAGGCTACCATTCTGCAGTGCCAGGGTGAGTTGGGAGCAGTGTTTTCCAGTGGTTTCACTCAGGCTTTAGTGGACGATATCATTTAGCCAGGAGGGAGGAGGAACTGTGTACTATTGTGGCAGGACAGAGTATTGCCCATGCAATCTGACCAGCACAGAGTGGAACATTGTGATCTTGATATTATACTATGTTGTAAGTAGTGATCTTATTGCTATTCAGCTGGACTATTGCCATCTATCATCTACTCTATAAAACTGCCTTTGAAGACCACT
Source organism: Crotalus tigris (assembly GCF_016545835.1). Taxonomy (NCBI): domain Eukaryota; kingdom Metazoa; phylum Chordata; class Lepidosauria; order Squamata; family Viperidae; genus Crotalus; species Crotalus tigris. Next base: position 883,210 of record NW_024100143.1, on the reverse strand, counting down.
TAGAATTTGCAATTGGTACAAAATGCAGCAGCTTGTTTATGACTTGGTACTAGTTATCAAGATCATATTATAGTCATAAATTTAAGGACTGATCATAACTCACTTTTTTCACTTCTGTTGTAATTTTGAATGGTCACTAAATAAATGGTTGTAAGGCAAAGACTATCTGTATTAAGTTACTTCATATGTACAGAGTAATGCACAGGGTTTTATGCATCTTTCATTTCATTCATTTAACACAGAGAGCAGAATATAATGAAATGGTGTTTTTTCAACTATATCTGTACTATTGCTAATATATGTGTGTGTGTGTGTATGTGTGTGTGTGTATGTGTGTGTATGTGTATATACACATTTTTTTGTCTAATTGATGGCTACTGTATCTATATGAAATAATAAGAGAAACAGTACAAGTAATGATAAATGCAATAGCACGGCAACTAATATAAATATCCTCGATTGGACTGAGCTTATTGTTATTTAAAATGGGAGCACGAGTAGCATTTTAATTTTATGGAAATATAGGCTATTCAAAAATGAATGTGGTATGTTACTACAATCTTTATACGTAGACTTCTTATGCAGAATTTTACATATTACAGCATAAAATAGGACATCAAAAAGTATATTTTAAAATGCATGCTCTATTCCAGAATGTTTCCAATATGAATGGTTTAGCCTTAATAAATTAAATATATATATTTAGATTATGTTAATATGTAAATTCATAAGAAGTAATTAAATTACATTAATCAATAATTCAATTTCAACAGAAAGCCACACTGATTGCCATAATTATACAAGTACTAGGTGTTACTGTAAGTAAAATATCCAGTCCTTAAACTTATAATCTAAAAAAAAGTTCAACATTGTTCAATATTGCAGAGACCTATAAAAGAACAGTTTCAATCAAACTCCCCATCTTATTTGTTGGAAAGTCAAGCTTTGATCCCTTTGTCAGGCTTCACATCTTGGGCTGAATATAGAAATGAATATTCTAAATGACTAAAGATTATAAGTAAATGTTTTGTTTTAGAGCAATATGTAAATGCAATGTTAAATTTTATTTTTGTAATCTCTTTAATCAGAAACAAGGGAATTAGCCAGCTGTTTGAAAGTCATGTTAAGATGTAATTAAGCCTCTGATTGAATTTCTGTGCATATCAAACAGCAAAGGCTGGTTATTTGCACACAAGGCGGATCTCTTTCACTAGAATAAAAATACCAACAGTAGAAGGATTATTCCAGTGTGGCTTCTAGATATTTCTCCATCCTAAAATGTACAAAAATATTTCCTTAAAAATCAAAGAATAAACAGACAAAAAAACCCTCTTGATGTATATGTCAATCATACCATAGATTTCTTTAATGAGTGACACTAAGAACTCCTTTACATATGCTTCTCTAGCACACTAAGGAATTGCTGACTTGTCAGCTTCTCTTTTTCTTTCTTGGACACACACATGCACATACATAGATATATTAATGTCAATTAACCATGTGTGCTTTAAATATAATTTAGTAAAAAGACTGTTCCTAATTTTGACACATTTTCTAAATGTAGGACACACTTCTTTTTCCTTTGCAAAACTACAACATATCTTTTTTGTTTGTTTATTTAAGAAATACTAAGAGATACTAATTAGAATTTAAAAGTGCCAGTGCAATCAGTGTAATCTAAAGTTAAATTAACATCATAAGTAGTTAGAACAATTAATACATTTAAATCTGGGACTAAATAATAGGAATCATATCACAGATATTATGCATTTCACAAAAGAATTTATATGTATTTTTAATGCACTACTTTAACAAAGCTGGACACAGTAATGAATTTCTGTTTTATAACAAGAGAATGTCAAGCATGTATTTAATTCAGAACCATTTCTGAATAAATAAAATACACTGAATCATAAACCCATACTGATTGTAATTGTCTACATAGAATATAGTACGGTAGCTCTGAACTATATTCAGAATTTATTATCCCTGAACTCAGGATAATAAACAATAGTCTAGAAACTTGATTGCTGTTGGTTACTATTTGCTATTTTCTGGTTTATTTGACTCACTCTTCTAGTACTTCTGGACTAGAATAGCAATATTAGAATTGTTGTTATATCTGAACAAGTAGATTCTATGAAGATTTACTCAGAATTGTCATTGATCTCAAGTAGTAAAGGCATTGGTGCCTAATAAGAAAGAAAGCTCACTTTATATTACAATATGCATTCTCTGGAATAATAAGAATATGAATTAACTTTATATTGTATAAATTTATTTGATGAAGGTATGCAGCACATGCCTGTAGAGATCAGAATCATGTGACAGTCAGATGGACTGCATATAAATGTAATAAATAAAAATAAATAAATACATTCTACTGGATTGAACATAGTATGTGCAGCAATCTTTAATCTAGAATTTATAAAATTAAGACAATCATACGATAAAATAAACTATTAGTTAATAGTTTTCATTAAACTAAATTTTAAATTAAACTTTATTTTATTGAGAGCCCCTAAATTATGACACTTTTCTTGAATGTCAATCCTGAGATCAATCCAAAATTAGCTAAAAATTCCATATATTATTGAGAAAATTATATATGAAGTTATATGAAGGAAAATGTCTTGCATAAATATGGCCTTTGCATGCTGGTTTATTAAAAGTAATGTCTACATTGAATTGTGATTTGATTGTGAACCTGTATGCACCAAAGTATTCTCTGTCTCCCAGCAAATAAAGATACTTGATAAAGATTTCTTGGTAATTTACAGAAATTAATGTTTGCCAAATATTATTGAATTGGAGGCAAAAAAGTTCCTGTTATGCAGAAGGGTCCTATCGGATTGATTGTTGATTGTTGATTGATATGAAGTATTGTGATGCTGATTCTGCTGTGTATCCTCATTATGCTGATGTAGTATGTTCGCAAAAACTGAAAATCCATCATTGTTTTTTTTAAAAAAATTATGTACAGTTCAAGAAGCCACAATACTGACAGAACATAGGTAACAGACAGGGTCTAGATTAGCTTAGGAGTGTGACAATACTTTCCCATTATTTATTCAACCTATATATTGAATTTGTATTAAACAAAGCAACCACAAGTTCTCAATCAAGGACAAATGACCAAATTCAATTATCGTATTTCTGATACAAACACCTAGTTCTCTGGAAAATGATCTAATACAGCAAGATGGATGGTTCCAATTGTAATGAGTAAACACATAACTTAATAGTCAGCCATCAACACCCTAATTAACAACTAAAAGCTACACACAGCCAGGAACTATATAAATACTATGTGTAAAACAGCTCAGAGCACATATTCTGGAGAGAGAGGAGTTCCATGAGGATGGACTTAAGCACAAGCCCAAAAGCTTGGAAGAATAAACCTTTGGTCCTAGTGACAGACTCAGATTGGCTCCTGCAACATTGTCTTGGGACAGGTATATTTACTTTCATTTGCAATGAGTGCATTATTAAAACACTGAAAGACCAGGTTAGGATAGATTATCATGGAGAAAATTATGTGGTTGTTAGGAATTGGAAATAACTTGATGGTACATAACTGGTCATGGTACCTAACTAAGAGCAATGGTGGCACAGTGGTTAGAATATAGTATTGCAGACTATGTCTGCCAACTGTCAGCAGTTTAATCCTGACTGGCTCAAAGTTGACTTAGCTTTCCTTCCTTCCGAGACTGGTAAAATGAGGACCCAGATTGTTAGGGGCAATATGTTGACTCTATAAATCAATGAGAGAGAGTTGTAAAGCACTGTGAAGCAGTTTATAAGTCTAAGTGCTATTGCTATTCAATCAATCCTCTGTAGCAAAATGAATCTCAAGTCAGTTGCAATTGTTATTGTGGATGGATAAGTATCTCCTTGATTAATTCTATGAAGCGCATTACTTTTATATAAGGAGGATCTATCTACAATATTATATGTTTTTAGTAATCTAAAGGAGATGCAATAAAAACCTATGTGCTGGTCTACTCAGATAATCAATCCAACATGATTCATCATAACGCTGTATGATAGGAGAAATAATATTTATATAGACTATTTTGGAAGTTATTCAAAATTGTTCTATTTTTGAAGTAATACTTTTTAAGCCAGACTCGTAGCCTCAGCAAACTATTTTAACTGAATGTAACCACTGATTATTCTAGCCAATATTATTCATGCTATTGGTTCTTTAGAATTTCAGGCAGCAGTTATTGGTATTGAATATTTCACCATTAAGTTATGGAAGATCTAACTTACAGCTGGTATATATGCAGCTGGTATATACTGTTTACCTAGTCCCTTACAACATGCCGATATTCAAGAATTTGCTGATATGGTACTAAAGAATTTTCTAATATGCTAGAATTGCAAATGATAATTTATTCTTGGTTTTAATTTTCTAGACAGTTTAAGAAATATAAAATAGGTATCTGATTCATAAACCATGATAATCACACCATTCTTATTTTATTCATCCTTACTGTCTCATAAGTTCTAATTTATTATATAAATTAGTTACACAGAAATGATAAACTAATAACAGCATGATAAACTAATAACTTTAAAAATGATTTCATTAGAAGGATAAAGAGATTCCCTTCCATATTTGTAAGTTTCTAAGTAACAGTTGGACACTCCCTTTCTATAACAATACAATTTATTCTAATTTTCCTATTGAAATCATTCTTTCCTGATAAAATGTTGAAAAGATGAGCGACAAACAAATTTAATAAATAAATAGAAATAAAATTTATAATATGGAAATAAATAATATTATTCCATTTGTAAAGGCTTATATCTCATGTACTGGAATTGCTTTATTTTATATGTCAAAATTCAAATTAAAGGTAAAGAAACAATCCTATTTATGGTGCAGTATTTTCAGATACCCATTTCAATAGAAAAATAAATTCTTATTAAAAATAGATTCTTATTTTTTTTCCTGTACTTAAAAGCACACAACTTTATTTGCCTTGCTTCTCTCTTCCTCTTCATTTCAGAAATGTGCAGTAGTCCATTAGAGCTCCATTCTTTATTCCATGACAACTATGTAAGAATCTCTATTACTAAAAAGTAATCTGTGTTGGAATGAAATAGCAGTAAGGAGCTATTAAGTCACAGTATTCACTAATTAACTTACTGTCTATAGAACCATGTGACATTGTTAATCAGTGTCAGGATGCTACTCATTTAAAAAAGCAACATTAACTGAATGAGGAAAGCAGCAGTAGTTTTACTTACTTTTATAAAGTTGATATATTTCACAAAAATAATGTTCCAGTTTCTGCAAATTCTTTTCTTACAAGAAATGACCTGGCCTTTATATTCTAAACAAAGTTATAGTCATAAAACTGCATCTTCCTGATGTATTCACAGCACTTTAAATATGCCAAAGGAATTTAAATACATATTTGAATATTTTTTAAATAAATAAATACAGATATTAATTCCCACTAAAAATTAAAAGGTGACAGATTCCCACAAGATAAGTAAACATACAGAGACTGAAGGAAAGGATATGCTAAAAAATTCCATGTATGTTAAGATGTAGGGATGACTAGGTTTGTATAGCATCATCTTGTGGGAGGCCATTTTTATACATTTTTGCACATCCACCATATTCTTTAAAGCAAATTTCTTGTATTTAACATTTTAGTATTATTTTTTCAATTTTGTTGTGAGTAAAATATTATTGAAAGTAATATTCTACAGGTATAGAAATATATATCTTTCTAAATTCAAATTTTCTCTGCAATAAGTGACTTAAATTTGTTTGTATGAGCCATATATTTTCCTTCTTGGAACCTTATATCATTAAAAAAGACAGTGATAAATATCTTAAAGCAAAGAACACTTAATAAAATTTTAAGAACCAATTACTGAAATGTGTAGGAAATAGAAAGAGGGTTAGCGAAGAAGAGCATGTGTAGATAATTTGGAAATGCACATAGGCTATCAAGGAAAGCTAAAGCTGAGGAAAAGCTATGGCTGCTAATGTATTCTAACAGCTCATCAGCTGCTCAGTGAAGACTGCAAAGAGGTAACAAAGAAAAATCAGAGCTACTTGGTTCCTATTCTGACCATTATAATAAGAGGAAATATATTACACTAGGTATTTGTGAAGAACAGAACTGAATCTTGAAACTGACCAAAAACAGTCTTGTAATACTTAGAAATTTATATATTCGGAATAAAATCAATTGCATTTTCAAGTACTGAAGGGACATTGATAAGATAAATGAATTATCAAATGATTCCAGAAAAATAGATGTTGCTATGTTAAGAAATAAAAAAAGAAGATTCCAGATATTACAGAACTAATCTATTAGTATGTTGGAAAATTTCAGATCAGAGTATAGTATAGAATAGTATAGTAATAAGCATAAAGTCAGTAAGTTACTGTCAAGAACAAGCCTTGCCAAAACATACAAGTTAATTTGAAGCTGGCAACTTTCCTGGCAGGTTAAAGGCATTTTATAAATACAGGCATGAAAAATACCTGGTTAAATATTTTTACTCAAAATATATCTATCGATGATTTCTACTTATAGTAGAAAACAATCCTTTTCCTAGGCATAAATCAAAGCATCATCTTAAGAAGATTTATAGCAGTATGGTTGCAAGAATTTCCAGGATGAAATTACTTCCCTTTTTTCCTCCTTCTGTTAAATCATGTTCAGTTTTCAGACTCTGTGTAAAGAAGTGCCTGCAATTTCCTTGGCAATATTTTTCCCATTGGTTTGCCATTGCCTCCTTCCTAAGGTTGTCTGGTCCAAGGTCACCCATTTGGCTTAATGGCACAAGCAGAACTAGAATTCATGGTCTCCCATTTTCTAACATGAAACCACTATACCAGAATGACTTAATTCATAAGATATTAAGGGCAGCGACTTGTATAATATCTTTGTAACATTTTTTATCAAAAGAATTCAATCTTCATGTAATATAACTGGAAATAGAATTGAATAAAGCTGGAAGGGACCTTGGAGGTCTTCTAATTCAGCCCCCTGCTCAAGCAGGAGAACCTACAGTATGTTTTAGTCTCCAGGCCTTTGATCATCTTAGTTATTCTTCTCTGAATTTTTTTTTCAAAGTCTCAACATCTTTTTTGTAGTATGGTGACTAAAATTGGTTGCAGTATTCCAGGTATGGTCTTACTCAGTGCTTTTTTTCTAAAAAAAAAAAAAAAGGGTGTCGGAACTCACACATGTCATACAACCCGCCTTGCCTACCCTACAAGGTTCCATCCAAAAAAGGTGCCGGAACTCCGTTCTCGGCGTTCTATGAGAAAAAAAGCCCTGGTTTTACTAGGGGTTTATAAAGCATACTAGTACTTCGTGTGATCTTGATTCTATGCCTCTGTTTATAAAAAAGACTGAGTCTTTTTTTTTTTGCCTGCAAAAGAGGCACCAGGTTTTATTTTCGGGGGGTGTCTTTTCCACTCACTTCCGGCACTGACAGCCTTGCCCAGCCAGCTCACTTCTGCAGCCAAAGGAGCAACTTCATTCTGCAGCTCAGAATGGAGCCCAGGCTTACATTTTGCAGTCAGGCCTTTCTGGAAAGCCTCTACAGCTGATAACCAAGCAATAGATTCAATGGATTGAATCCATAGCTCTGTTCTTGGCTACAGTGGCCTTCCGGAAAGGCCTGACTGTAAAATGCAGGCCTGTGGACACCGGAGAAGGGGACCGGTAAGGAGAAGCCTGGCTGCCAGGTAAGTTGGTGCAGGGCACATGGGGCAGCTCCACACCTCTACCCTAGCTTGATTTTTAGGCATGCACCTCACCTCAAAACTAGGGCTTATTTTTTCGGGTAGGACTTATATTAAGCCCATCCCCAAAAATCAAGCTAGGGCTTATTTTCGGAGTAGGTCTTACTTTCGGGGAAACCCAGGATTGTGTTAGCTTTTTTGGATGCTGTTGCACACTGCTAGCTCATATTCAAGTAATTATCCACTTGGATGATCCCTCTCAGAGTTACTGTTTTTGAGCTTGGTCTTGCCTAATCTGTACTTATACCTTTGATTTTTCCTGCCTAAATGTAAAACTTTGCTTTTCTCCACATTAAAGTTCATTTTGTTGGATAGGGCCCATTGTTCAAGTTTGTCAAGATCTATTTGGATCCTGAACTTATCTTCTGGGATGTTGGCTATTCCTGCCAGGTTAGTGTCATCTGCAAATTTGATGAGTTCCCCTTCTATTCCCTCATCTAAGTCATTGATGAAGATATTGAAGAGTACTGGGCCTAAGACGATGCCTTGTGGTACCCCACTGCTTACGTCTCTCCATGTGGATGTAGTACCATTGAGGACTACTCATTGAGTATGGATTGTCAGCCAGCTACAAATACATCTGGTGGTGATGTTGTCTATACTGCCTCTTTATAGCTTATCAAGAAGTAGGTTGTAGTCTGCTTTGTCAAAAGCCTTACTGAAACCGAAGTATACTACGTCAACGGCATTTTGCTGGTCTACTAATTTAGTCAATTTATCAAAGAATGAAATAAGATTGGTTTTGCATGATCTGTTTTTAACAAATCTGTGCTGGCTACTGGTTATAACTTTGTTTGCTTCTAGTTGTTCGCAGATCTGTTTTTTGATTATCTAAATTCTGGAGAAACATAAAATATCCTTTCAAAATAAAATATACCTTCAAAATCTATCACTTCCAAGCATCACAAAGCTGCAATAATCAACAGACCATTTTCATTTATAACACCTTTTCTTTTCACAATACTTTGAAAATGCTACTATCTCATGAAAAATACCATTTTACCAATAATGTCTTCATGGCAGCACCCAACCATAACTTAAGTTGTAAACTTACTAGGTGAATGAGTCTAGAAACTATAAATCATTAATGGGGAAATGACTAGCAGGGCACCGTGCAAGAACAAAGTTAGTGAGTTGTACTTTTTGATGCTACTTTCAGTTAGTAGAACAATTAGATTTACAAAACATTTTTTAAAAAATATAATTATTGCTTTTCCTATAACTTCCAACTCTAAAACCATTAGACTGTACTCTGTTATATTATATATGTCTTGGAGATTACATTTTTTTTAAAAAAAATGCTCATCTATTCCAGTTTAAATAGACAGAATATTTGTTATATTTAAACTCTGAAGTCCTTTGATTTCCTTACAGCTATCAATGATAAGTGAATTAAGACAATGCACCTTTATAGCTATATTTGCTGTAACTGCACTTTAATGCAAGGCAATTCAATTTACAAGCTATTATTCTCTTTATTAAATCAGACTAACCATGCAGATTATACTCAACACCCATTCTTGCACAGTAGGAAAAGAAATTAACATTAAATAATCACATTCCTTTATTTAACATTAATGGAGCTTACAAACATGGGCAGTTGAATCATACCAATTCTAGCATAATAGCAGTTCTAAATTCTGTAAAATGCCACACTTGGCAGAAACATATATTTATTCAATGCTATGAATTTAAACAACTATTATTAAAATGTTTTTATTTATTCACACAGTCTGCTTAGAATGATATTTCATGAATTACTATGCAAGTGCTGCAAGACTCTTTGTCAATGTTTTACCATAGCAAATTAGCTCCAGCAAACTAGAAAACTTGGAAGGTGGTAATAAACAATTAACATCTAGACTTTAAAAAAGCAGTATTTAGGACAGATAAAAAATATTTTTGATTTGGTTTACATTTAAATATAATTAAAATTAAATATAATTAATTTCCTTTAATTAATTATTTCCCCTATCACATTAAAATTTACAATTTTTATAACAATATTGAAGTTAATAGAATTTTCATCAAAGATTTTATGCAGAGGAGAAATACATACTGGAAGCCAAATGTTGCATCTTTTTTTTTTTTTTTTGTCTCAGGGTGATCTGGCCATAGAGGACATAAATATCTGTCCATCGCCATGGACAGATCATTTCCTGGCTGTTTTTCAGTTGACTATTGTCATTTCTCCTTGCAGGGAGATGAAGCCTGTTTGATTGGCCTGCCTCAGGAGATTGATGAACCCAGTGGAGTTATTGAAAAGGCTTGGGATTTTTCCTGAGCAATCTGGTGGGCTGTTCACTTCCTAGAATGGGGGTAGCTGAATTTTAGTCAGGTTTTATACTTACTACTGAAACAGCTTGGTTACACTTGTTAATGACCTGTGGCAGAACTAGGATGATTATGGTGCATCGACCCTTGTGCTCCTTGATCTCTCATCAGCTATCTTTATTGTCAACTATGGTATCCTTCTGAGCCAATTCTAGGTTGGGTATTGAGAACACCATTTTTCTCTGGTTCCCCTCCTTTCTTTGGGGCCAGTTCCATTCAATGTTTTTCAATTGGAGATCATCCCCTACAATCCTCATTTGTTGGATATATCATACTTATACTTTCTTACATCCTCTTCAATATCTACATGAATCTGCTGTTCAGATAATCCATCAGTTTGGGGTTCAGTATCATCAGTATGCAGTTAATGAAGTTGTTGTTTTGTTTCTCCAATGTACACATGGCTCACTGCATTATACTGCATATATTACGTTGCTCAGTTTGTATCTGGGTGTTTTATCCTTGGGGTGGACAAGCTTTTGCCTTAGTGTATTCTTGGGTTTGAAGTATGCACATATATTGTGTTGGTTGAAGATCCTCCTGAGCTTTTCCGATTGCAGGAATATTATAGGAATATTGGAAAATCTCAGGAGAATCTTCAGTCAACACAGCATATGTGCACACTTCAAACCCAAGAATACACTTAAGGCAAAAGCTTGTCCACCCCAAGGATAAAACACCCAGACACAAACTGAGTAATGTGGTATATGCAGTACAGATGTGCATTATACATTGGGGAAACAAAACAACCACTTCATAAATGCATGATACAACATAAGAGAACAAATCCATCAGAACAAGAGTCAGCAGTCCATTTGTATTTAAAAGACAAAGGCCGCTCTTTCGAAGACAGCAAAGTCCACATTGTGGACAGAGAGGACCCCTGGTTTGAAAGAGGGGTCAAAGAGGCCATCTATGTCAAAATTGACTAACCTTCTCTCAACAGAGGGTGAGGGATATGAAATTATCTATCTCAGTGTAAAACAAAGTCCTTTAACAGTTCCAAGAAGGCGCCACACCCATTTGCACTACTCAGATGACCCTGATGACACAGATAAACCTCCAAGTGGCCTCAATGACTCTCTAAAAGAATACAAATGACCAGCTGTCTGCAAGGAATATAAATTCTTCCATTCCCCACTTCAGTCAGAGCTGAAGAAGCTTTTTAGATAAGAAATGAAATATCTTTAAAGGAAAAGTCCAGTTGCCTTGTGAAAATATGCTTGTTTTGTTTATTGTAACATTTTGCAATCCAGATATCAATAATACATGGATAAGAACTAAATGTCCAAATTAGCTTCAAGATAGATCTCATTACTAACATCCAGTGGATATTACAAAAAAGGAAAAGATTTTGCCTTATTTAACTGTATGCATTATACATCATGTGAAATGCTGGACTAGAGGTAGTAGATTTGAAACTGAAAAATCAACAACTTCAAATATGCTGAAGATATGTTGATATGCTGAAGGTGCCTGTTTTATGTCTGGAAATACAACAGATCTAACAAATCTCTTAATGAAAGTAAAAGAAGAGGGAACAATGTTATGTCCTTATTTCTCTCAAAATTTCACAGGATGATGATGGTAGCCATGAACTAAAGAGACACTTAATACTTGGGGAAAAATGATACATCTACTTGAAATATTATAGTTTATAGATATTAGATTGTGAGGAAAGAACCATACTGTGAAGATCATAGTTTCACTACTGTGAATTTGTTGAGATGAGATACATGTGTATTCTGTACATGCTCTTCTGTTCTGTTAGATTGGTTTTTACATGGTAAAAAGCATTATACCTTTTTTTTTTTTTGGAGCCAATATTTATATCACTATATGAATGTGAATAAAAATTAATTTGCTTTTGTTTGGTTTGAGGCTGGCAGGCAGTCTGCCAAAACCCTCTCCTGTTTCTTCATTTAAAAGAAAAACCACTAAGAAAACCTCATGGGAAAGGAAGAAATTAAACCTACCATGTTTATCTTCAAGTCTAGATTTATTCATTTTCAAGCTGGAAGAGGTGCTAATTGAATGTTTAAAAGATTAGATAATGTATTGATTCAACACCTCAGACTTTATTTAAAGAAACAGAAAGGCATCTATTGAAGAAAGAATAAGCTTGATCTGAATTCACAGATTTTTCAAATGGTAGAGCAGAGTGGTTTTCCCACAGTTTCTTATATTAGTTCCCTGTTAATTAAAAAATATATCTAGATGAAATTAAAAAAATTAAAAACAAATCTATCACTATCAAGTGTTTCTACAAGCTGCCTTACCAGCAGCAATTGGCATGAACTGCCCTTAGACCCATGCTTGTGGGCTCAGAATAAAATCAAAGATCAAGGAACTTCTCTGTAAGTACCATTGTGGGTTTTTTTCCCCCATATATTTTATTGATTTTTTAAAACATAAATCACTTAATAGTTGGTAAACAGTGTGTTTGCATTTGTAAAGAAAAATCATTAACAACTGTTTTATATAATCCATAATCCACATAGTACATTTACTTGATTTTCCCTTTTCCCCAAAATGTCTTCTTTGCAAACCTTGAAATAATATAGTTCTTATTATTTTGATAAATAACAGTTCCATACATGATGTTTCCCCAATATTCCTAAAAATAATGATCACATTTATTTATTTATTTATTTTTAAAATTTATAAGCTGCCCCACTCCCGAAAGACTCTGGGCGGCTAACAATAAAATCAATATAATATTTCTTTTCTACCTAATCATTCTGGTTGACTCATCTTATATCCTGTTACAGTCCTTATTTAGATTTGTTTCTCTCATAAAGTTCAAAGTATTCTTGCTAGTTAAGATTTTCTCAACAGTTAATTACATTTAAAGATTTAAATCCATTTTTCCCATAAAAACCATCTCAACACTTTTACATTTCTTAAAGAATAGGTAAAAACAGTAAAGAAAAGGAAAAGAGAGCAAGAGTAAAGAAACATAAAAAGTAAAAATACTACTTAAAATATATATTCCTCCTATGCTAATATATATTCATTCCCAAAATTTCTTATTCTTTTTAACCATGATTAAAAATATATTTAATGTGCCTAGTCATCTAATCCTTTAACTCTTTATTCAAAACATTTTTTCTTTTTTATACATTATAATTTCCCTAAATTCAGACACATTTAATTATCTAAAACATTTCCTTCATCTAGGCCATTTCAGCAATATTATATTACTTATATCAAGAAATAAAATAAAAGGGGGGGGGGAAGCATATAGTATTATTTAAGGAATTCATCTCTCTTAGAATGACATATGTATTCAGAATCTTTTCTATTTCTTTAACCATATTCAAACAAATGTTTTTTTTTTTAAATATTCTCTATGGTAGAGCCCATCATCTATTTTCTTAATTTTCACTTTAATCTTTTTCCTTTGACTAGTATCTTTCTTGATCAATGTATTTTGCTGAATCAAAAAGTTTTTCCATATATTCATGACTGTTGCTGTAGGCATAAGAAGTAAATCAAATAAAATGTCTTTATGTGAGGCTTTTGCCTTTCCATGTTTCTTGAAAATCTTTTTCTCTTTCTCCTTCTTTGCTTCTCTTATCACTTCCTTTCTCTCTGATGTTTTCAAGATGTCTACATTCCATTTTTTCCAATCTGTTTTTTTGTCCTCAGATTTATTTTGTAGTCTTAAGGGATAAATTGTTTATTCCATTTCTTGTACATTTTTTTCCACTAGGATTAAATCATCTTTTCTTGCTTTCTTAAGTTCCGTCTTTGAGTCTCTATTTTCAATTTTATGTCCACTTATTTGTTTTGTCTGCTCTTTCTCTGTTGTTGTTTCCTGGAAGTTTTTTTGTTGTAAAGTTAACTTAGAGATAGATTGATTTGTATTTTCAAAGTTATTCTGGATTTCTTTGTGATTTGAACTCAGTGTTATTTGAATTAATTGCAGTATACTATATATCTCCTCCTGAGAAGTATTTATATTTTCTTGGTGTGTTCTGTCTACATGTCTCTGATCCATGATGGTCAAAAGTTGGGGTTTTCCTTCTTATCTGCAAGTAGCTTTAGAGTCCCGGTTAAATAGATATTTGTAATCCAAAGAGTTCAAAAAAGATTTTTTTCCTAAAGTTTATAATTCTCTTTCTGTCTGCCGCTCAGATTGTTGTCTTTTTTTGTCACAACTGTTCTTTATTATTAATTCTTTGAAGGTCACAAACACAGATTAGCTTTTCCCAGGTTTTGGCAAGTTCTCTATGGAAATCATAGCTGTCATAATATTCATCCACCACTAGGTGTCAGAATCTATTTAGTTTTCAATATGAACAATGATCTTTAAAATGAGAATCTTAACCATTCAGCAATCTTAAACTTGTCCAAAGTTAAATTTTAGCTTTCAAGTTTATAAATTTATTTCACTACCATATATTTTGATTCTCCATAGAAATTTTAATTCGCTGCTTCGGTTAGTATAAGGATAGGGCGGAAATCACCCTCCTTCACTTTCGGAGGTATTTTGCTTCTTGGGTGATCTTTTCCAGGAAATTAAGTGTAGAATAAAAAAGGGAAAATCAGATTCCTCACCCAGTTTCAAGCATGTTGTTTACTGTAGTGCTGGTTAGTTCTTTTGAACTCCGGTTGCAAGTAGCTTGGGCTGATCAATAAAATCAGCCTTTCTCCTGTTGGGTTAGAAGGCTTTCCCAAAGATGAACGGAACAAACTCCATCATTCCAGATTTGCCGGGGTACCCTTCTTTCTTCGCCACCTCTCTGAGGCAGCTTGGACCCATTAGGTCTCCAGACAGGATGAAAGTTGGCTGCGGGGGTGCGGTGGTCTGCAAGCCTGCGACCAATCGCTACCGCTCAGGACCAGAAGTCTCACCATTGTGTTTTAAATTGACCCATCTTCAACTGAAACACAGAATATTCTACTGCAAGTGACTCCATTTCAATATAGCTTACTCAATTTTTATAGAACATTTTATGTTGACTATTAAGACAAAGCTTGTCATTTTGGACATTCCCCATCGTTCTCAACCTTTCAATTAAAATTTTAGTTGTTCTAAATAACTCAAAATTAAGTTGAAAAGACAAAATATTCTTTAAATCAAGTTTACTTAAATCAGGGATAGCCCATATAAACTTCTTTACAGCAATAGAAAAATTTCTTCATTTGATTTTACTATTTAGTCTATAGCCTGGAAGTATCTCATCAAAATATTAACAAGACTTGTCCTTGTTTAACTTCAAAATCCATAAAGATCAGCCTAACTAAAACAGGAAGGCAGGCCTTTATATATTTATTTTTCTGCAGAAAGTTTCCTGCAGAAAGAGGTAAACAAAAACCAGTTTTGGCAGGACAAAACAGAATGTAAAGTAGGCATAAAATAAAGATTAATGAAATTTTTGCCAGAGATAAACCATGAGATTATAAATTAGCAATGTTGAAAGTAGTTAAGAAACTTGACTTAATACATGGTAACCACAGATAAATGCAAAGTCAGCTAGAAAGGATGTTCATAAAACAACTAATTGATACAAATGAAAAAAGTGGAAAACAGTACAAATAGTACATGCACCAAATGGTACAAAACTTGGGAAGAATTAAAATGTGCATTTTTCTCTATATGATACTGCAAAATAAAGCAAGCTCTTCTGGAAAGGGCACACAATATACTAATACCTAGTTACATGAAATGCTAACCTTAAATTAATGTACTGTATATTACTATCCCAGCTGTAAACACATAATATCTTGAGAATTCTAGAGATGTAGAATAAATTACATTACAGAAATGTAAGTGTTTATACTGATTCCTAGATGTACTGCTGCCATACATTTAGATGCTATCCTATGTTAGCTTCTATTTAATCTACATTCTACATTTACAAAGAATGAAATCGAGATCTTAGTAATAATGAAAAGGTAGAATAGAACGGAAAATATCTCTAAAATAATCAGAGGCAAAAAATAATGAAGTTCTATAATTTCTTTATAAACCAGTAAAAACATTATTCCATGCAAGACAGCAAGACCTGAGAAGAGTACAGTATTACTAAAACAAGGAGAACAAAGACTGTTTGAAGGAGGGTGGTTGAAGGATAGAGGAAGATGAGAATTGTACATATTTTACAGGCAATTTGTTCTATATTTTAATGGATTGGATTACACATTGTTTATACGTATAATGGTGGACAGGACAGAAGTTAATTAATGTGTGAATTTAAGAAAACAGTAGTCAGCAAAAGCAAATATTTCTCTTTTTTTCTGATGTCAGTATTGATCAATAAGCTTTATGCCTGAATAGTTATTAAATACTTTATTTGGGGGATATAGAATGAATTATACATTAAGATGCTAGATAAACCAGAGGATTAGGGTGATAGTGACTTATGTTTTTATTTAACATTTATAAAGTATTATCATGTATGTAGTAGATGATTTCATTTTTCCTTCTCTTAATCCTCTTAGGGAAAGAGAGGAAGAGTTGCTGTCCAGGGAACAATTAGACAAATGAAGCAGGAGAGAGCAGTCACTTAACAGAGAGAGCAACTTAGAAAAGACCCAGTCTACTTGAAAGATTCGGTTAATATAACCTTACAATAAAGTAGAATTAGTTCATCTTGTTATGTTTCCTGTCTGGTTTACCTGGGAGTGCTGACACATCTCAGGAAACCTTTTAAGCATTACAGAGTATAAATAATGCTAATATCTAATGCAAACTTTGTTAGAGTTTATAGTATAGCTTGATTATAGTATAGCTTGATTACTATCATTAAATATAACTACCTAAACAAAACAATTCTAGTGTCATTACATCATATAAGCATATTGACGGATAACATTCTATAATTCTAAGTCATTACAAATAAGCCCTATTTGTTCTGTAGGTGTGAAATTTCTGATAAAGAACAAGCTAGTGTAATTTCACAGGTCAATCACAGAGTCCCAATGAGTGTCACATTTGCATGGCTTCAAGTTCACTCCTGAAGGTGACTGAAATGAGACTCTTCACTTCAATTTATTTATTGTCAAGCAGTGGGCCTGAAATTTGCACTGATTACAGTCTTGCTGCAATTCCACATATAAATCAAAATTATTTTAATGTTTTGCATTCTCAGCGTCCAAATTTTGTGTTTTTACATATCTATTTTCAATAAGTATATTTTATTGATAAAATGTTATTCAAAAATTTGTATATTTATATCCATAATTTTGCATAGCATAATTCAATATCATTATTCTGAAGTTATTTTCCAAAATAACTCTCATGAATTCAGATAAAGGTCTATTACACTAGCATTGTGTCATATGTTAGCTTTTGTATGGAGGCAATCAAGACCCAAGGGTGATATTTACCTGAATTTATATATTTCCCTGAATTTTGAAAGTAGCACATAGATATAAAGCTGATTTGCTGCTGAAAATTCTATGTTCTGTAAATTATAAGAAGTTTATCTTCTAATGGATAGATGGAGGGACAGCAGTATTTTTTTATGTATTTCATAAGATTAACTGAAGGTACAGAAGCAAATATATGTGATTTAAAATTTGATCAGTTTCCTATAATATGATCAGAGCCATTAAGAATAGACTTCTATTTGTTTATTTGTTTGAATGAAAAACCAAAATCAAACTTAACTTGTTTACACATCTGTTTTGATACAACATAATGCATATTTTTGTTCAGTTACTGACTTCTTTGTTTAATTGCTTTTTTGGGAATGATCTAATTTTTAGAATATCTAATTTGTATCATCTAATAATGAATAATTCTTAACTAAAAATAACTTTTGTAGACATTTTTAAATTAATATTGAATGACAAACTAGTATTTTCTTCTGCTTGTGAGGTATTCTATTTATTGGTGGATTTATGTTTTCTTTATTAATTTCATTGTATTTTCTAAAACAATCATGGCATATAGTAAATGAGACTTAGGATGATGTTCTAGCATTAATTATAAAAGATAAATTTGCTTTAGGCCTATTTTAGAGGAAAATGAAAGATTTGAGAGATACAGAAATTAATGAACAGAAGGTATGAGAGAAGTCTAGATCTAGCTTTAAGAATATAAACATAATTATTGCATAGTTGTTTGTGTAGTTGCCAATCTCTGTTTAGCAAATATACATTGCATATTTTATTCTTCTAAGATTGTGGGTTTCTGGATGAGGAGGAATAGGCTTCTGCTCAACCTCCTAGGAAGATTCAGAGGCTTTGAGCTGCAAGGGTTTCCTAGATATAAATATGCCATCTTTAGTTCTAGGTCGGATAGAACTTCCCAGATAGAAACAGTATATAATTTAGGATTCTTTTAGCTTATGGCTTCTTTCAAACAAAGTGCCAGGAGGGCTAGCTTTTGCATAGCTTTGTGTTAGACTGGACTCTACTCATGATCTATATGTGGTCTATAATTGGTCATTTATGTTTTGGTCACTTTTCATATGGAGGTGTTCCATGATCGGCACTGATTTTCAATAGACTTCCAGATGCAATTCCAGAGCTACTTATAAGACATTTATGGCATGGAGCCAAGATACTTGAAGAATCACCTCTCTCTAGTTGACTTTAGCACCCTTTTAGATCGGTAAAGAGGAGGATGCTTTGGATCCTGTCATCTGGTGGGCTCTTTTCTGAGGTCATGTTCTCTGAATACCATACCACCTGAAATAAGACTGCCCCGGCTTTCCCACAAGCATCTATTTGCCAAGATATAAAGGTCAGATAGTTCAGGGAGCCTAATGGTTAATTTTGAGGTTTTATTCTTGGCTGCTATTTCTTTTTGATCATCATTTTTGTTGTTGTTTATATTGTTGGAATTTATATCTTGTTAGTCTCTTTGGTAAGGGGAAGCTACATAAATTAGATATATAAATGAAGAAACTACTAATTAGGGTCATAGCTATTTAAAAGTTTGTTTGAAATCAAAAAATACAAAGTAGTTTTAAAGTTTAAAAAGTTTAGTTCTATGTTAAGTAGGGTTAAAATGTTTGAACAGTTTATGTGTAGAATAGGAAAGCAATACTGAAAATTCTCATGGCTCAAACTTCAAGTTAAAGTCAATTATACCTTGTTGTTCAGTATTAGCAACAAAATAAATCAACACATTGTCATAATACATAATCTGATCTCTGAATATGTATATATATATAATCTAACTTCCTGTAATTACTTTGAAAAAAGCCTAACACTTATTGCTGATTTAAATGAACAGTTCAGTATAAACAAGGAAAAATTCTACAGTAAGAAGAAAGAAAAATATAAAAATGTAAATTCTGTCATGTTCCATTTATCTGCGCATTTAAAGAAATCTTCACAATTATCTAATTTCTCTTTTCAGGCATATGTACTTACTGCAAGAAACAGATAAATGCTTTTGCGGCTGTTGGTTCTTTAGTTCTGTAATATAGTAATACAAATTGTGCTAAAAGTGGCGGGTTTAGAATTAATGGAAGAATAGAAAAATTGGAAAAAATCTTTAACGTCATATTACACTGAGAACAGAACATACAGTGTTTCCTTTCTAATTATTGACAACATAATTGATCCAAATGATTTGACTTTGACTGTAATATAATTGTAAATTAGAATTGTTAATCAACTAGCATCTATTATCTAATGCATATATCAGAACTGGCACGCTACATTGATAGAGTATTAGCTTTCATATGTTCAAATCTCTACACAGCAAACAATCAGCTATATAAATCCTGTGAAATACAAAAAAATATGGAAGTGAACACAGAGAATAAGCATGCTATTTTGTATAAGTTACAGCAGTTTTCTCTTAATGCTTTTTAAAATTTTAAAAATGGTAGGATGGTTTTGTTATAAAGATAGAAAACTACAAAACTAAACATCTGCTAGAAGATTTGTAGTTTTGCAACTTGCATGTATTATAGTATCTACAGTATATCCTCTAAGAGAAAATATTTTGTGTATAAAACAATGTTATCTGTTCCTTTTGTTTTTGATTTAAGTTATTATGCTTTCTTCTTGTTTGTTTTATTTGGTTCTCAATTTACTTGGTCTTAAGTTTATGCCATAAATTCAGGATATCAAAATCATTGTTGTATTTCAGTGCAAGGATAATGAAATCATTCCCCAATGAATCACTTAGATATATAGAGAACAAATAGGTTGTAGAAATAAATTTATTATCACTCCTGATGATATACCCATAATGTATTGTTTTTACTGATATCCTGTTATATATTCTATCATTCAGGAAAATTCTAGGAATAAAGTATTTTGTTTTATTATGCTTTACACAGAAAAGATTACCATCTTAGACTACCTGATTATGGTTTCTATACTGCTGATCTATAGCATTACTGCACTGAATTCTTTATTCTTAAATTTATTTATTTTAAATGTAGCTCTCTGAAGTTTGACTATAATTGTATATTAAACTGAATACCTAAAGGGCATAATAGATGGCTTCCAGGAAAAAGACCAAGCTTTTATGAAAAGATTTCTAGTGAAGTAAACTTCTTTTAACTACTATTTTGAATTTTTACTATATTGCTTTTGTTCTCGTTAAATTTGTATTTTGTATTTTACTTGATTCAAATGTACCACAGATGTTTTAAAATTATTCATTTTACATTTGCTGCCAAAATCTGCTTGACTTCTGCTGGATATAAATGTAGTAAATAAAGAATAGGTTTGATGTTAGGGCTGGTACTCATTTGTCATTGGATTTGTTGCTAACAATTTCTGTAGAGAAATGCATTTTCTATAGCTAGAGCTAGTGCATCAGCAATAGTATTTGTCTTCCTGAATCAGTTAAGACATCTTTTAGTTACATCCTGTCTTGACTATTGCATTTATTTTATCTGGAACAAGTTCTTAAAAGTGTCTGGAAATTGCAATCAATAGAAAATGTAACAACTATTCTCCTTATCTGTGGAAGGTACAGGAAACACATGATTCCAGTGCTGAAGATGGTTCCACAGATTTCCAATTGTTTAGTGGACATAATTTAAGGTACTTGAATTGATCTTTTAAATCCCTAAATATCTTAATGTCTAACTATCTGAATGATTTCTTTTCCAGTTACCTAGTTACTTAGATCAACAAGAAAATGCTTTTGAAGGTGCCCTATCTGCCAGTAACTCATGCATCTGGCATGGAGGAGGTCTTCTCCTATGTGGCTTCCAAGCCAGAATAAGCACTTTCAAGGAGATGCATCTGATTATCACTCTCACAGTAATCAAATAAATCACAAGAGTTATTATTTTTCATCAAGGGTTTAATTATTAATTTATTTTAATAAATTGTTTTATTAATAAATAAAAGCTATTACTTTAGTCCTACAGCAATAGTACTGCTTTTATTTTTTGTGAAAATACAATTGTTGTAACCTACTTTGAAATTTATATGGACAGAATTTTAAATAAATATGGTATTGTAAATATTAGGATCAGATTGCTCTCAATTATTGGAAATTCAGAAAAACAGCAAAGAACATGGAAAGAGAAACTTAAGAGTTCTACAGTGATATTAAAAAGGGTGATTCTGAATAAAAGAAAAACTATCTTCTAAAATTAATGTCAGGACGTATTAAATATTACTTCCTATTGAAGAAAAAAATTATCCCACAACTACAGGTAACTTTTTTATATATAGAATCAAAAATATATTGTGTGATAAAGATTAGTGCTTGCTATGTGAAAAGTAGCCCTTTGAGGCATCAAAGGCTCAACACATCTGGCTTGTACAGATAAAAGTAACAATCAGTTTTTTGTTTTTTGTTTTTGCTTCACCTGCTTGTGGTAAAAAAACAGATTCATTTGTCTATAATATTATAACTACTATAAATGAATAATTTATATTTATTTTTAAGTACCCTAATTTTAATGATCCGTTCTATTTAATTTTTAGGTACACACAGGTATTTCTACATAACATCATTTACATTTGCTTGCTATACTTCTCAATATTAAAATTAATAGTATATTTTGTTGTTAATTTTGATTATTTATTTTATAAATACGTTCTATAAAACACATTTATAACTACATTTAAGAATAATAAGATAAATACTATTTTAAAATGTAGCAAGGCAAAAAATAATAATTTCCCTTGAACTCCTTCTCTTCCTCCAAATGTTAGAATTCTATTATTTCCTTGGTGTTAGCCATAGAACTCCCTGTGGACAAAGATATTGTTTTGAGTTTCCATTCCATCCTATTCTTGCCTATGAATAACCCCTAACAGACTTATTATCATCTAGGTCAGGCAGGTCCAACCTGCTGCCCGTGGACCACAGGTGGCTCTGGATAGCTAGTAATGTTCCCTGTAACTTTCCTATTTCTATGGCACAGTGTATCATTTTGTTTTTGCTGTCTGTGCTAACTGACAATAAGTCTTGCCAACAAGCACCAGAACATAACAAGACTCCTGAATGTCAAAAATCTTTCAAAAATTAAATACCTATTTGGATGATCACTCTATGCTAAGAAGGCTATTTATTTGTGTTGCTAGTTACTATACCTAAAATCTTAAAAGTTGATCTGTGAGTTTACCAAGTTTATCTCAAAGTTTATAGTGATCATGACATCATGTTGGCAGTAGTCATAGCCCATGAACTATTAACTAGATTGGAGAAGATGAAAAACTTCAAACAGGAAACTCACCCATAATTATCTTACACTATAGCCATACTAGTTTGTAATATAATAACAATTAATAAACGCAGATTTTCTATGTAACAATAGTTACACAGTTATACTGTAGCTTTATAACTCTAGCTATGCAGCTAGAGTTCCATAATAGCTTCTTAGGATTTCTGAAATAAAAATGTGTGTTTGTGTTCTTGGATATTATGTACCTGTTTTTTCTGTATCAAGGAGAAACCCGCCAATATTTGGAACATACAGGAGTAATATGATAATACAATAGTTAATTCGTACAGTAAATATACAAGCTACACAAATAAGGTAATAAATATATTACTCTGTGATTCATGTACTGAATGTAGAAGCAATAAAACACTGATAATCAACTCACTGAACTTGCCTACCAGAATATTTTATAAATTTATTAACTGAAATAACATTGAAAGATTCTAATCTTACCGCTAACTGTGTAATATGTACACATGGAATGAAATATTTACACAAAGCAAGCTATTGAAAACTATTAGATTTATGGTCTTCAGTTTGCTTTAACAAGTCACTCTAGAGAGTGAGCTCTCTGCAAATATGGAATTTATAAAACATCCATGGGAGAAATCAGCATGGCATCTCAGGGAATTTCTGTGGAAATATATCAACCTTTTAAGGTTTAATAGAGAGAATAAAAGATGACATCCAGACATAGAAAGAGAATCTACTGTGTGAGCTGAATGCCAATGACTAAAATCATAAAAGTATATCTTACAATTGTTTTCAAAGGCAGAAATAATTAATTATGCACATTAATAACTTATTTAAATTATTTTGCATCTTTATGAAGCTAAAATGAGGCCTTCTCTGTATTTCATCATCTTAGTTGCAATTTAAATTTAGCATTATTCATCTACTGTATATATTATTTTAAATTCCATTTGTAGCCTCTAATTGTTCTTTTCAACTACTTTATTTCTTCTCTGATTTGTGTTTTAAGTTCTTTTCAGTATTTAGAACCTGACAGATGTGAAGTACTAAAATAATCACACAAAATGTGTATTTACATATTCTAAAGTATTACCAGAGCTTACAACTTATAAATGCATATTTCTAATATTCCATGAAATTTCCTAAGACACTAAGTAATCTAAATGTCCTGAGAATGATTGAATTGTGAAAAATGACTTTAAATTAATTTACTATATATAGCTAGTAAGATTTCATATGGTCTTAAGCATTTACATGTATATGGCACATATAAATTGTGATCTTATAAAAATAAAAATTCAATCAGAAGATGACGACAAATGTATTCTGCAAATAATTAAATAAATAAAAAAATTAAAGATAAATAAATATCTTACCTAAAGATATCTTTGGCAGGTATTCACTCTAAAGTTATGATCACATTTCTTATAAAATGAGGAGCAGGGAACCAACCTGCTGACATTTTTAGGATTTCTAGCAAGCTAGAGGGACCTCAATTGATATATTTTTCTTTCTCTATAGCTCATTTTTTGGCATTTAACCCTAGTTGGAACCTGTGGTCTTCTCAACTGGCAAAAAAGGGCATGCATGTGTGAAGATCATAGATATGTGTGTATTCTTGTTTCGAAAGTGTTCTAAAGCAGGGGTGTCAAACTGCCGGCCCACGGGCCGGACGTATCATGCAGAAGCCGTGCCCACCCCATTGCCGGCAATGGCAAAACTCTCCCGATATGTTATGCGATGTCATGTGACTTCGTGAGTTTGACATGTCTGTTCTAAAGGACATCAGACCCATCAAAGACAATGAAGGAAATGGTCTAAAGAACAAAATCTGGTTGTAAATAGTTAACCAGAGGTTTATGATATCCATTGAGAAGTCTTTCATTTTCACAGCTATCTAAAACAGTGCCTTAAGCAAAAACTATTCTTCTCACATATAGGAAAAATATTAGGTTTAAAATCAAGATGGAGTTAGATGAATACAATTTCTATATAATACTCATCAGCTTAAAGCAGACATATTCATGCTTACTACAAATCCATGAAATTAATACAATTTAAACTGATTGTAATTAAATTGTTTCATTGATTCTAACTGGTTTACTTAATAGATCTAATGATTCCTTCATCAGTTTTATATATGTGCATAATTTCACAAACAAACTAGCTAATCAATATAATTTTTATTTTGCTGTCTTATTTTGGAGTCTTTAGCACCATTGTAATTATTGTTTAAGATACTTCAGCTGGGGGGGGGAACAAATACTTTTAACCTATACTTTTACTTTTACTCAGTCTCATTTCGTAAGGTGAACCTCCAAATAAACTCCACAAAGATATATATATGTAATAAGTATGCTTGGAGTTTTATAATCCTATAACTGACCTGAAGATCATCATGAAAATACAATACCCTTACAGAGATCTGTAACTACATTTAATTAAACATTTTGCATCTATCTTTGAAAATTGTTTTATATATTGCACCAAACTGAAATAATTTGTATACATTCTTTCTAGTTAAAATCAAAGGCAAGGCAATGACTTTCAGTTTCAGTTTCCTTATTACCCTTTCTATTTATAAATGTTTTGATTTCATGCATATGAAGTAATTGTTTTCCCAAATACATTCAGCACATATTATCATGACTATAAATTATTTTATCTACTTTATTGTACTTTAAAACCCTATATTATTAATAGGGAGGTTTTCCAGTCTGAACTGGAACTGAACCAAAGTGCCAAACTTCACTTAGTTTATACCAGCTATACAACCAGTGCTTTTTTTCTTTAAAAAAAGGGTGCCAGAACTCACCCATGTCATACAACCTGCCTTGCCTACCCTACAAGGTTCCATCCAAAAAAGGTGCCGGAACTCTGTTCTGGGCGTTCTATGAGAAAAAAAGCCCTGTATACAACCATTTAATACGTTCAGTCATTGATGAATTGTAATTGGACTAAATGAAATGTATGATTCCACTTTCTAGCATAAACATATCATGGTTAGTAAAAACACTAGCAATAAACATGAAATGATATATGCAGTAAAGCATGATCACAATAAATTATAAGAAAGGAGAAGAAGTATAATAAAAGGAATTGCAGCAGCACACATTTGTAAAATAAAGATGAGTGAAACAAAGTGGCTTTACAATTGTTGTGGACAAAGAAGAAACATGTTTCAAAGAAATTTACCTGCCAGCATAATTGCAGCAGCTGCAACATCTAATCTCTATCAGTCATAATCTGGAAAAGTGCCACTTTTTATTAGCCAGGTAATAGAGGGACTGAAATTATTTATACAAGTCCATGTGAGCCACTCTGCTTGCTCCAGTGCATTCTGATGACTTAATTAGATAGTCAGTGTAACACATGTGGCTTTTCAGTCAGGTTCATCACAAAAGGCCAGTTCATCAAAGCACAAGATTTGTGCAATGTACAACTATTTCAGAAATACAGATTTTTTCATTAAGCATCATGCAGCTGACTATGCTTCTTGCTTGTCATCATCTATTCAGGCAATTAAATAAAACCTCATGCAGGATAAACTAAGGCTAATAAAGAGACCTTGAATTGAAGTGCAGCTGGCAATCTTTCCTTTATTAGGACCTGACAGCGTCTATAGTGACAGCATGTACAAGGCAAGGCATGTCAGTTGATTTCTTATTCTTATTCCCTTTGCTTTTTAGTATCTGCCTTTTTGGGGCATGACATTTTGGCTGATAGAATTTCCAGCCCTTTGTTATCCTCACAAAAAGGGAAAGAATAAACAAAGGTCACATTTAGAGCTAGAGAAAATGAAACATTCAAAAGGCATTGACAATTTCTATGTGTCAATCAAAATGAAAAGCGAGAAGACAATCGTATAGCTAAAAAAAAAAAGACAGCAATATATATTTCTTTTTAAAGCTATTGTTTCCTAGTCTTTTAAATAGAATGATGTAGACATATTTCAGATAAGATAGGTACTAAATTTCATAGATTTATCAATGAACTTTTTTTGGTTGTTTTTGTTCAATACATATCTATAGCTGGCCTATAAGAAAATATTTGCCAAGATCAAAATGGAGAGAAATCAAACAGTGAAGAGACTTTTCATAATCCTTAGAAATATTTATAGAAGAAATAACCATGTTAGACATATATCTTGTTTTTGTAATCTTCAATTTAAATAAAATAGAAGTTTGATATTAATATTATGCTTTTAAATTTATGCTGCTACAAATAATTATCTTTTCAACCATAATATAATATAGAGGTTTTAGGCTTAGTTGGTTTTATCAGGGATTATATTCTTTTGCATGATGTAAGAGAACATGATTTACAGATATCACATGACAAGTAGCCATTCCTATTTTTTTCAGTTTAATCAGCATTTAGAAATTTATTGCCATCTCATAAATATAAGTACTTAATCCAGCCTAATGATATCAAATTTCCATGGACTCGTGAAATTCTTTCTCTCTCTCTCATTCTCTCTTACTCGCACTGTCTCATACACGTATATATACACAAAAGTATACATGAAACATTTACATGAAACATTCAATTTAGGAACTATTCAATGCAGTTTACTATTACATTAAAGAATTATGAAATAATTTGTACAGTCAGACTCTGGAGGTCTTCTTTGGGGTCTTTTATAATTTTATATTGAACAGAAGGCAGCTGGTCATTAAAAAAGCAGCAGCATTTTTTTCCATTTGTTTCTTTTAAAAAGAAATAGCACTAAATTATATGCAAAATTTGTAGCTTGGAATAATCATTCTTGAACATAAACAAAATAAAGTGAAACTCTCCATCAATGGTGTTTCTTGGATTACAATAGGTTAAATCTAAAATACGTTTATCACATGAGCGTTATTAATTTCTGAAGATAATTAATTATTAATTTCTGAAGATAATTTATCTTTATTAAGATTAGCTAATTAGCTAATTTATTAGCTAATTCTGTCCCTCACAGAAGGCAGAGTTCTAGAAGACACTGGTAGAACCAACATTATTGAATGTTTTTATCTTTTGTACTGACTGAAAACAAAAATCTCCCAGCCACAAACATCTTTAAAGAGACATTGTTATTCCAAGATAATATAATGATGACCAAAGAAGAAACTAACACTCAAAAAAGAAATATCAGTTTAGTGGTATATTCTCTTTATGTAATACTAATGACTATCAGCTATCACAGGTTCATAAGAATATTCAATATGATATATTGTTTTCTGCTCCTTAGCATCATATTATATATTCTTGCCCTAAGATCTTACATACCTCAGTGAATTTATCTATACATTTGTGGAAAGTATCTGTACTTAAAAATGTATATGTGATAATAAATCAATTTTAACTATCACAGCAGTAATGTTTTTGAAACTTTGTCTTTCTTTCTGTTGACTTTCATGTATTTTGATTTGATTAAATCTTACCTGGAATAAGTTGACCAAGCAGTTGATGGATCCAGGATAGACTGAGTATGACTCCCATGACAGTAAAAGAATAATGTTTCCATTTCATGTTGTGTCTGTTCTTGCATCCCATTAAGTCCACCAGTACTTTCAACAATGTTATCTCTATACAATGGTGAAAAAATAAGAACATTTTTTATAGTTAGACAATAGATTAAAAAACTATACCAAATTTATTATTACCCTAAAACTACAAAATTTATTAACATCATAGCTCTCATACGTAATAAATAAAAAGTGAGAAGATAAATTATATATTTAAGTATAGGCAAATAACATTTTTTTAAAATCATTCATTTAAGGTACAAGGCTTCTAGCCTTGTACCTTAAACACTACACCACTAGACCAACTAGCTGTCAATTTTTTATTCTATTCTTAGTTCCAAAAGTTTCAGCAGTTTAAAGATGTAATTAATAAATAAGCCATTAAATAAAGTGTACATTTCAGATTCTAAAATACTACTATCTTCCAGACTAGAAAAAGATGAAGGAAATTAGATTGTATATCTAAAAAGCAAATCAAATCCAAGCTTCCAAACAGTGGTGTAAGGATGTCTGAAATGAACAGCCTTATCAATAATTTATAAGATGCTATCTTATAAGGTAGAAGCTAGTGCTTATTATGAATATAACTTCCAAGGAGATATATATTCTTGGAATCCTGAATTTGCAGATTGAAGTTCTTCCACCATCCTGCTCTCTGATGCTCTATTCACATTGCTTATTTTTCAGGAGCTATGGATCTGACATTGGAGCTGCAAAATACAAAGTATTATTGGGTCTGATTTTGTTTCAGCAAATCTGAGTCTTTTGTCAGAACTGTTGGCACATCTCATTCTACGGTAATCACCTGACAACTATCTCTTCTGTGAAAATGAACTCAAAATGGAAATGAACAATCCAAAGTTTGCACATTTTTAAAAAAATTAGAAATGACTAATTATTTCAGTTAGGGTTAGAATTGTTGTTGTTAATTGCGAAGTCGTGTCCGACCCGTCGCGACCCCATGGACAATGTTCCTCCAGGTCTTCCTGTCCTCTACCATCTTCTGGAGTCCATTTAAATTCACACCTACTGCTTCAGTGACTCCATCCAGCCATCTCATTCTCTGTCGTCTCCTTCTTCTATTGCCCTCAATCTTTCCCAACATTAGGCTCTTCTCCAGTGAATCCTTCCTTCTCATTAGGTGGCCAAAGTATTTGAGTTTCAAGGGTTAGAATTACATCTATCTATAACAAAATACTAGTCAAACATAATAAAGATTCCTTTGAAGTTAACTAGAATCATGGTGACAAGTATACATGCCCAGTTTTCTTGGCTGAAGTACAGCAGTGGTTGCTACTGACATTTTCAATGATGCTTTAGACTATCTAACTTGTAATCTTGATATTTATTGGTGATTTATCATGCACATACTAAACAGGTACAAGACTTAGCTTTTTGTTGGTGATGACATTTTTGAGTCAGGTAAGATTGGTTACATACTGTCCCCTGGTTCAGTAGTTAAATTAATTAGAAAATCTTAATTATATATTGGACTGATTTAGTTACCCTTCTGATATTTGATTATTTTGATACAATGTATTCTTTTGCTCTGTTTTAATATTTTTACTGTAAGCAACCCTGAGTAGTGGGAGCGGGATGGTATATAAATTCAAATAAATAAATAAATAAATAAATAAATAAATAAATAAATAAATAAATTCCTAGTTTTACCTTTACTAAAAAAACATACCTGTTTTTTTTAAAAAATGTATGTTTATAACATAAATTTATCACAGAAAAATCATCTATTCTAAAATACTTAACTCAGCTACTTGAGCTCACTGAGAATTTTCCCCTAAATTGTTAAGTGTGCTACTGCAATTTACTTAGCATGCTAAGTATTATGTAAAATCTAAAAATAGAGAGTCAGTGTTCTCTAAACCAAAATCACAAACTGCATATATCCCATATACCTAATCTATGGGTCATTTTCAAGTGTGTCTACTAAAATTAGATCAGGTAGATGACTTACAAGAAAGAGATACTTGCACTTCTAGTATCCTTTATCTTGTGAATAGAGGAAATTCCAGAACTACAACAAAAAGCAAGTTAATATTTTTAGCTCCAAAAATTCTAATTTTCAATATGGATTTACTTTCTCTTCCATTTTTATACTTTGTGTTGACTTTTTTGGGGGGATGGTTTATTAAACCTTTTTGCGGGGTTTTGCATTTTACATTATGTTTTTTACTGGGCATAATGACATTGCCTTAAGCATGTCTACCCCAAATAAGTAACTGCTACTTATTTGCAGATGACACCAAACTGGCAGGAGTAGCCACCACCCCAGAAGACAAACTCGGGATCCAAAAAGATCTTGACAAACTTGAACAATGGGCTCTATGCAACAAAATGAGTTTCAATGTGAAGAAAAGCAAAGTTCTACATTTAGGTAGGAAAAATCAAAAGATACAAGTACAGATTGAGCAAGACCTCACAGTACCTGTGAGAGGGACCTTAGAATCCTAGTAGATGATCACTTAACCATGAACCAGCAGTGTGCAGCAGCAGCCAAAAAAGCTAATATAATTCTGGGTTGTATAAACAGAGGCATAGAATCAAGATCACGCGACATATTAGTACTGCTTTATAAAACCCTAGTAAGACCACACCTGGAGTATTGCAGCCAATTTTGGTCACCATACCACAGAAAAGATGTTGAGAGTTTGGAAAAAATTCAAAGAAGAGCAACTCAAATGATCAAAGGCCTGGAGACTAAAACATATGAAGAATGGCTGCGGGACTTGGGTTGGCTAGTCTAAAGAAAAGAAGAAATAAGGGAGACATGATAGCAGTATTCCAGTATCTGAGGGGTTATTACAAGGAAGAGGGGGTCACATTGTTCACCAGAGCACCAGAGGGCTGGGCAAGAAACAATGGTTGGAAACTGATAAAGAGAGAAGCAACCTGGAATTAAATAGAAAATTCCTGACAGTGAGGACAATTAACCAGTGGAATAGCTTGCTTCCAGAAATCATGGACATTCCATCACTGGAGATTTTTTAAAAAGAGGCTAGACAGTCACTTATCTGAGATGGTATAGGTTCTCCTGCTTGAGAAGGGGGCTGGACTAGAAGACCTCCAAGGTCCCTTCCAGCTCTATTCTATTCTATCCTATCCTATCCTATCCTATCCTATCCTAACCTATCCTATCCTATCCTATCCCATCCCATTCCTGTGGTCTAATGAACTACACTAAATAGGTACAGCTGATTTATTAAGAAAAAGGATAGAGTTCTGAGAAAGAAGGGAAGTTCAGATAAAAAAATGTCTCCTTTTCCACAGATACATATAGATTTTTATTTTTGTAGCAATATTATATATTTATGTTATAAATTTGCAATGCTAAAATACTTTTATAAAGCAATAGCTATATTCAGAGTTTTCTTTTAAAATATAAAACCATTTTCCAAAAATATTTAAATCTACAGTAAACATTCACATGATTAATATATTCAGAAAAACCAGAGGTGAGTTCCTACCTCATCACATTTCAATAACAATCTGATATACAGCTAATTACCATTTGAGAGATTTAAAAGTCACATAGCAAAGCTTGGCAGGACATAACCAGAAATTAAATTGTGCCCTGGAGCCACTGATGGACAATATAGCATTTTATTTAACTGACAAGATTCAAAGACTAGAATATCCCTAGTGACTACAAAATATGAATTAAGCAGCAAAATTTACCAGTCACTATCAATGTTATTTCATACCCTCTGTAAATCCAAGAAAGCTTTTGTAAGGTCACATTTTCTTCTAATGAAGGAAACAAAATCTTAGGTTACTGAATAACACTGTTCATTTACAAATCAAATTCTATACATGGGTACAGAAGCATATAGAAGGCAACACAGCTCTAAAATTCCTTTGGTTGGTGATAGGAATGTAAAAAAAAAATACAATGAATGCTAATACATGAATTATTGTATAAAAAGTCAATTTTTTCAAAATAAACATTCATAGATGTCTTTGGTTTCAAAGCAACACCACTTATACTTCCTTTCCCTTTGCTTATTTCAAATTTGCATTTCAACTGTAACAATATAATTAGCATAGTGCATCTTTATGTGTTTATTTATTTATGAAACTTATAGGTTGCCCCAATTTGTTACAACTCTGGATGACTTAAAAAGACAACATACAAACTGCTATAGAATAATTAGCTATTACAATACATTCTCTCCTACCTTAGAACCAATTTTATTTTATGCAATTCAGATGAATTATCTGCAATTGCTCTTGATACTGAATAATAGTAATCAGAAAAGCCCCTTTCTCCTCATTAAAGTATCCTATTTCTTGACAGAGGCAAAAACTGTTTTATTTTGAAAGCAAATGGGGGATGGTGCATCATGGACTCTGTGTATGTATGTACATTTTAGCAAAAATGTGTATTATTAGATTAATTAGCAAAAGGGCAGTTTTAAGAATTTATGCTTTACATTGAAAAGAGTATCACAAAGATCTGATTTCCATTTTTTTTTCAAAAATCTATAAATATTTTAGTATAGGGAGTCCTTATTTAACAACACCTTGTTGCAAAACTTTCAATTACAATGGCACTGAACAAGTGGTACTTATGACTAGTTATGAGCCATGGTGGCCCAGTGGTTAGAATGCAGTACTGCAGGTTAATTCTGCTGACTGCTGGCTGCCTGCAGTTTGGTGGTTCAATTCTCACCTGCTCAAGGTTGATTCAGCCTTCCATCCTTCCACGGTCAGTAAAATGAGGACCCAGATTGTTGGGGGCAATATTCTGACTCTGTAAACTGCTTAAAGAGGGCTGTAAAGCACTGTGAAGTGCTATGTAGTCTAAGTGATATTGCTATTGCTAGTTCTGGAAGTTGTGGCTGTACTAGCATCCTCATGGTCATGTGATTGCGATCTAGGCATTTGGCAACTGGCTCACAATTACAACAGTTTCAGCTTCCCATGGTCACATGATTGTCATTTGTAACTTTCCTGCTGGCTTCCCACAAGCAAAGTCTGGAGAAAATGAGACAGACTGCTGCAAGTTGCTCTATCCCACATGATAGCTGCTAATTTCAGTCTGCCACACTTGTATTATGCCTTGCAGGCTACACCCTGCTCCATCAGGCAGCAGCCACTTGTGCTCTCCCATGCTTACACAATGCCACCTGTTCAACTCCTTCACTTGGAAAAGCCACTTACTTGACTGCTGGCCTGCTGGCAAGCTATCTGGTATCATTTAAAGACCAACAATCTTCATTTAAAAATATCAGTGAGGAGAAATGAGATACCCAGTGACCATAATTAACTGATAATTACCTGTACTAAGGCCTACATGGGTTAAACTGGCATTGGAGTTTTGTTCTATATCAAATTCAACACAAGAGGAAAACTGTGAAAAGAGAAAGAAGATGGCAGAAAGAAAAGGAATATCTACCAATTAATTTCTGAAGGCTACTTCCAGGAAAAAATATTGGTATTTTAAAGATGATATTTATACATATTTAGGACAAGAAATATGTTCTATAATGATAAATTAAATCAAGTATTCAGAAATTTCTTCCCATTTGGCCAGGCCAAAAAGTTTATCAATGCCCTTATTACATTTGTTTTAATATAAGAAAAAGAAAAAAGAACTAAGAAAAAATAGGTTTGGGTTGAAAAGTAAAGTTTTAAGTTCCTAAGGAAAGAATTTGAACAAAGATTTGTCCTGTGATTCAGGGGTCCCTAATCCCCGGGCCGCAGCCCAATACCGGAGAGTGGCCTGTTTGGAACCAGACCGCAAAAGCAAACTGGCGCGCACATGCACAGCTCGATTTGCATGAGCGGCGGGCTGATGCACATGCATGCTGCTTGCATGGGATAGTTCCGCTCTCTCCCTCCCCCACCGGGCCGCCAAGAAGTAAAGGTTGGGGCCGGCTGCTCTGATGGAAGATGGAAGAGCAACATTGGCTCATCTGAACATTACACAAAGTTTACGGGAAATTGATAAATGAAATGTCCAAACATATAGTTATGTATCCATACTCCATTCATGGTTGCAATTTACAACATGTATCCTACTGCTGTGCAGCTTCAGACATGAAATTTGAGATATTGCAATTTTAATACATCTAGAAGCTTCTCAACTGGAATAACTTTGGTTTAATATTCTCACGGAAAAGAGAAGAGCCATTCTAACTTGGAAAGGGAGGGGAATTATACCAGAACATTGTGGCTGTGTTTGAAAAGATATGTTTCCAGCTTCTTTCCTTAACATATAAGAGGAAATCCAAAGCATTGTGTTTCACCCAGTCTTAGCTATTAAGCAGATTCCACCTGAAGTAGGTGGTCTTCAAGATTTGGGGAATCTACAAAATATCTAACCCAATACATTCAAGAAATATGAAATGACAGAACCTTTATGGAAAATTTGCTGTCACAATTCTGTTTCCAAGTGTCATTAGTGCCAGCAAGAAATTGTTTCATTGCTACCTTCACAATTCAGCCATTCAGTCAATGAACCAATGAACCAAGCAGAGACATGAATGTAGTTAAGTAAGAATTATGAAGTATTAAATTTTTTCGTATGTATTCCTATGAAGTCAGAAGATATTATAATTTCGGGGAAGGGTATCTGAAGAAATACTAAAGTTTCTTAACAGCGATTTCATTAAAACTGAAAGGGAAGATCTTTGTTCAGTAAGGAAAAACTTTACATTCTGTACTAATCATAGATTCCCAAAATACCTGTTTCTTTTCAGTACTGTATAATGGCTACATTTAGAATTTAGAGACCATCAACTGTCTTAAATAGAATAATAGAACATTATTATTGGTGCCTAACATATTTAAAGTATCTGTTTTGAAAATCATTACTCTGTTCTATTTCAAATTTCATAAAATATTAATCTTCTGGTAGATCTTGAACATATATATCTTCAGTTACTATTATTACAAAGGTAAGTTTATGTATAGAACCAGCAATGCTGATTTATGAATTATAAAAAAAAATTATTACTCAAATGTTAACCGTTGCTTGAAGTAGCTTTTACTATCAAAAGTAATATTATTTTATACTTTTCTATTTTTGAAAAGACAACAAAATTCAAAATTATATTCTCACAGCCAGGAAATGCTTCAGTGACACTACAGATTGATCTGTGAGGGGGAAAAAAGCTATGTATAATAAGAAAAAGGTAGCAAAATTTTAAATTTTATTTCTTTATGGTGATATATAAATTTACTGGATGAACTAAATAAAAATTAATTTAAAATGCTAGAAGACAATGATCATCAGATATTTAACAACAGCTAACTATATATTTTTAATCAAATGAAATCTTATTCCAATAAAATAATACTTCAAAGTAAAGACAAATATTATATATTCATTTACTCTTTAAAGTGAAAAACATAAATGAAAAATTGTCCAATTATTAATGGTCCAATTATTCTCATTAACTCAACCATAACCTTCAAAACATTTTTTAAATATTTGCAGTAGAGAGGTGTGTCAAACCATGACACAATGTCCATGCATGCATAATTAGTAAGATATTTCATTAAGCTGTTGCAAGTGGCTGCTCAACAAAGAAGAACATAAATATATATTAGCTCTAAAATTTACATGTATTCCATATACTGAGGTTCATAGCAAATAATAGTATTGGTATTGTATAGTTAATTAACATAATGGCTTTTTAAAAAATGAAAATATAGTTGAAAGCAGTACTATTGTATACTATTCTCATGCTCTCTCAACTCAACAGACAAAAAAACTGGAATGAATAAATAATCTGATATTTGCTACTGAAAGGTGAATGCTAGATTTTTATGAGTGATTTGCACGTGGAAATTAAAAAGTACATGACACACAATTACAAATTTCATAGCTATATTAAAAAAACGAAAAAATAAAAATTACTTTGATGATTAAAAAGACAAGAACATATTAATGGAAATTATGCATTTAGGAAACAGAAATCAAATGCAGAGTTATAAAATGGGAAAGTATATGGCTTGCTTTGTGAATACCTTGTGAATATCATTGGGATTTGATTATAAATACGAATCAACATTTTATTTTGTATTATCAGACTGCAACATGAGAATTTTTCATTTTGGGCACCAGAATTTAAAAAGTATCCAGAAAAAGTAGAAGAGGTTCAAAGAAGAACAAAGATGAAAAATATACTAGAAACTAACTGCTAAAAACAGATTGAAAGAACTGGAAATGTTTAATTTTGAGAAGAGATAATATAGCTCTACAGGTTCATGAAAGGATCCCACATGGAAAAAAAACGAGTTCTATCGTTCTATCATAGATAGATCATTTTTTTATTTACAATTTTTGAAAAATTGTAAATAAAAAAATGATCTATCTATGACAAAGGATTCTGAGTGGCATTCATTATAGGTAAAAAACCAGGAATGTTCATTCCTGTTGATTGTAGGAAAAAGATCTAACAGTATGAGCAGTTTGACAGTGAAACCAATTATCCAAAGAGGTGATGCCCCCCCCCCTTTGCTGGATATGTGCAAGTAGACACTGTTTAGCCATCTGTCAGGGGATGCTTTAATTTGGATTCTTGCCCAGAATAGATTTAATGGCTTAAATGGTTCTTTAAAATTCTGTGATTGTAATGAGTTCTTCCAAGACCTGAAGAAACCTGCTTCATTTTCATCTGAGATTTTTGTGAAACAAAAAACAAAAATAATTTTGCAACTTGGGATAACACAAGCAAAACTTTTTCTTTCTTACTATTTTAAGTAAAGTCTGGATAATTTTATTTTCAATTTCACATAAATTTTCCAATATAATAGAATGTTGATATTAATAAAAGATGAATGAGAAAATGATGCAGTTGCACAGAACTATGTTCAGTCTTTGGACTTTGATACTAATGATTTTATCTCTGTCATTTTTGACAGAATTTTATGTAAATACTTGGAATATACAATATACATCACTGATCTTGAACAAGAAAACTCTGATTCTCCTCTTTGTCTCCAAAGCGGAAGGGAAAGGTTTAATATGACATCAACTCTATCCAAAATTAACAAAAGAAATGTATATAAATGTTCAATATGGGATCCTTAGTGCTCTTACAGTACAACTCTCAGCTACCACAAAGGTGCTTTTTCCAAAAGGCAACTGGACTTTCTTGATTTTGAGTGATGGTGGTGGAAAATGTTTTGCTTTTCATCCAAGAAGCTACTTCATAAGTGAAATGTTTCCAACAGAAAAAACCAAGAAAGTCCAGTTGCCTTTTGGAAAAATCACCTTTGGGACAACCATGACCTGGATGATTAAGAATTTCCATAAACATCATCCCCAAGCTACAAATATTCTCTTTTAATTTTAATATATTCAGCCTAGAAGACCTTTCTTTTTTTAAAAGGGAATATATGAATATTTATTATTAATTTAAAAGCAACTCAAATTCTAATTTTAAAACAAATTTAGCTAACTTAAATTTATGGTCTTATGGGCCATGATGTTAAAGTATTAGATCTGAATGATATAGCAGCATATTTTGTAGAGATTGGAAAGATTAGCCTTGCATCTAATCAAAATATCCATATATTAATATTGTTAAACATTCATTTTGAAGATGCTGTATCTAACCTGTATTTAACCACTGATATTGCAATGGAGTTTGGACTGGACAAATATGCCATTTTCACCATCAAACAGGGAAAATAAAATAATAAAATAAAATAAAGTAAAATAAAGTAATAAAATAAAATAATAAAATAAAATAATAAAATAAATAAAAAATAAAATAAAATAAACTGAAGGAATCAAGATGCCCTATGGCAGTGGTTCTCAACCTTTTTAATGCCGCGACCCCCAACTGGTCGTAAGTCGAGGACTACTCAACCGGTCATAAGCCAAGGACTAGTCAACTGGTGCAGCACCATTTGCAGAATGGGACTTTTGGCGGGCTCAGTAGGGCAGAGACAGCCTGGACAATTCCTATTGGGTTTTGAAAGCCAATAGAATTAGACTCTATTCAAGAGAATCTATTCTATTGGCTTTCAAAAGCCAATAGAATAAAAGGGAGTAGCACAGCTAAGGAAAAGGGGGAAAAATGGCGGACTGCGTTGTTTGGCGACCCCCGTGAAATGATCATTCGACCCCAAATGGGGTCTCGACCCACAGGTTGAGAACCACTGCCCTATGGACTCTGGATGAAGATGATCCCTACAAATACCTGGGTACCCTTCAAACTGACAACATCAAGCACAAAGAAATCAAGAAAAAGATTAGAAATGAATACATTAAGAGAGTGAAGAAGATCTTAAAGCAAATGTGCCCAACCTTTCTGGCTGCACAGAGTGGCAGTGGTGGTGGCAGGGGGATGGTTTTGCATGTACAACCTAGATCCCACATCATGCATTTTTTTCCATGAGAATTTTAAAATTGTCTTTAAAATTCATACTAGTAAAGGAAAACATAACCTACCTAACATAATGCTAATTGTCTTCATTCTCAGTTTGTTATGTAGTGAAACTACATAACTAGAAATACATTACTGGTTTATTTCTAACTAATATTAGGACTGTGCATTCTTTGCAGGTAAAACTTTTTTTCCTGTATGATATACTCACTGTAAAGTTATTTGCAATAAATCTACTATCCTATATGATCTTAACATATATAAGTACATTAATATTTCCATCCCTTCAGGTTTCACAAAACAAAATGCAAGTGAGGTAGAAATTTAAATAAATAAATAAATAAATAGCTATAATCATCACTTGCAATTATATAAATGGCATGCAAAGTAAATACTTTTGGACAGAAAGATGCTTTGTATTTTACATGTGTGTGTTAAAATGTGCACACGCACATACACACACACATACATGGGATACAAGTATTTTGTATAGTCCACATTTTAAATGACACAAATCTAATTTGTATTTCACAGTCTAATATATAGATCAAGCCAACTGTATATATCAGAATAGACAGTTCTTAAAACATTATTATAATTTTTTACATATCAGTTAGGTAACAATTACGACAAGCTCAAGTAACTGTATCACAGAAAGTTGGAAACAAAGTTTTTTTATGGAAAATTATTTATTTAACATATTTGACTAACCAATCTCACATGGAAGTGACTCTGGGTGGCATAGAGTATTTAATTAAAAACAATAAAAACATAAAAACAATCACACTTAAAAGTAGCTATAAATGGCACACAAAACAGGAGAAAATGATATTAACCACAATAAGGACGCCATCACAAAATTCATATATTAGAACAATTAAATATAGTATGGAAAAAGAAGAAATTTTGTGCCTCTTTAGATGCAATTATTGTTCCAAATTTTATTTTTTTATTAAATGTAAATGAATCTCATGAAAATAAGGAATATGTTTTCTAATGATTAGTATCATAAATAAATGCTGCATATATGAATCCTTATTTCAAAAGAATGTCGTTCATAGATGTCATCATCTGGGCTAAAAGGGGCGTTGTCTTACCTGAACGCCTTTTCTCAGCATGGAGATGTAGAATCCACCAATGGGTTAACTCTGCCTTCCTGCCCATTAGACCGGGTCAGCCAACGCCCGTCCTGGGGTAGCCACTCCCCATTCTTGACGAAGGCGAAGCAGCTGACTACAATTTGATGTGATGGCTCCCGGTTCCCTAATATGATCTTAATGGTTTTAAGCGTGGGAGTGGATTCTACATCTCTGTGCTAGAAAAGGTGTTCAGGTAAGACTACACCCCTTCTCCAGCACTGGAGACATAGAATCCACCAATGGGACATACCAAAGCCTCACTGTGCCAATGGGTGGGAAACAGAAGAGGTTATAAGTTGTGTTTGTAGAGATTACCTGTTGCAGGACCCTCCTTCCAAAGAAGTCGTCTGTGAAGGCAAAGCGGTCTATCTTATAATGACAGATGAATGGGGAGGGCGAAGACCATGTTGCAGCCCTGCAAACCTCCTCGATAGAGGCCTGTGTGGCCCACGCCGCAGAGGTCGCAGTGCTGCGAGTGGAATGCGCAGTGATTTGTCCTGGTGTTGGTAGAGAAAGCGATTGATATGCTTCCGCAATGCACAGTCTGATCCATCTGCCTATAGTTGAGGCGGACACCTTCTGTCCACTAGAACTGTGGTGAAATGAAATGAAGAGAGCTTCTGACTTGCGTAAGGGTGCCGTTCAGCTGATATAATGTCATAGTCCCTCCGGACATCCAGTGTGTGCCACTGTCATTCCAGTGCATGAGATGGGTTGGCGCAGAAATCCGGTAGGACAATTTCTTGGGCCCTATGGAAGAGGGTGTTAACCTTAGGGATAAAGGTTGGGTCCAATCGAAGGACCACCCAGTCCCGATGGAAGGTGCAGAGGTCCTCCCTGACTGACAGAGCCACGAGCTCGGAAATGCGTCTGGCCGAGGTTATGGCGACCAGAAAGGTTAGTTTGAGGGATAGGGCCCTCAAAGGGCAAGACTTGATGGGTTCGAATGGTGCCTTGGTGAGGGCCTGAAGGAGCCATGGTAGTTCCCATGAGGGGTACCTGTGAACTACGGGCAGCTTTGCATGGGAGGCGCCCTTAAGACGCGAATCCTGGGGTGCTTGCCAAGGTAACTGTATTGGCGCATGTGAGTAGAGTGGATAACGCCGCAACCTATCTACGAATGTGTTTGGTGATAGGCCCCTGTCCAGGCCGTCGAGCAAGTATTCTAGTATGTTTGGAACTGTTAGGCCTGAGACATCGAGTGTTCGTTTCTCGAACCAGTTGCAAACATTTTTCCATGTGGTGTCATATATGCGATTAGTTGCCAGTCGGCGGGATGCTTGGATCATGGAAATTACTCTTGGTGGGTACACCTCCCTGCTGAAGATCTGGCGTTCAAGTGCCAGGCGGCTAACTGAAGCCCTTGGGGTTCTGGGTGTTGTAGAT
Organism: Crotalus tigris; assembly: GCF_016545835.1. Taxonomy (NCBI): domain Eukaryota; kingdom Metazoa; phylum Chordata; class Lepidosauria; order Squamata; family Viperidae; genus Crotalus; species Crotalus tigris. The sequence continues at coordinate 842,107 of NW_024100143.1, read as the reverse complement.
CCCCCTGGCTGAGTGACACTTGATCCAGAGGTATCTTCCATGGGGGGACCTGGAGAGATTTACCAGGTCTGCAAACCACGGTCTTCGTGGCCAGTGTGGGGCTCCGAGTATGATCTCCGCCCGCTCCTGCAATGTCTTGTGGATAGTTGCCGGGATCAGCGGGAGAGGAGGAAACATGTAAAGTAGGCCCTTTGGCTATGGGCAAAATAGGGTGTCCGTTTCCTCTGCCCCCAATGATGGGAATCTTGAGAAGAACCTTGGGAGTTGGGCATTCATTGGAGATGAGAACAAGTCTATGATTGGTCATCCGAACCTCTGTGTTATTTCCACGAATACATCCAGATGCAGACTCCATTCGGTGTGATCTACGGTCGTCCTGCTTAGGAAGTCCACTTGTCTGTTTGCCTCCCCTGAGATATGCTCGGCCCTGATGGAGACAAGGTTTTTTCTCCGCTGAGTTTCCCAGTGCTTGGGCCTCTGTTATGAGAGACCTGGATTGGGTGCCCCTCTGCCTGTTCACGTGTGCTTTTCTCTGACCGGTAGACCTGCCCCGAGTGTGTCTATGATTGTGCCTAGATGTAATAGGCGGGTGGCAGGGCTGGTCTGACTTTTTTGAAAGTTGACCAAGAGCCCGTGCTCCTATAGGACTCTTGTCAACACTAGGTCTGATTGCACGATCTGTGGGATCGTGATTGGATCGCGATTGGATGAGAAGGTCATCAGGTAGCACTGGATGCGCACCGGTATCGTTCGTAGGTGTGCGGCCAGTACTGCCAGGATCTTGGTGAAAACTCGTGGGGCTGATGAGAGGCCGAACAGCAGTGCCCTGTACTGAAAGTGGTGCCCTGTGTAGCAGAAACTGAGGAACCGTCGGTGACTGTGGGCAATGGGGATGTGAAGGTACGCCTCCGTGAGATCTATGGATGACAGGAAGTCGCCATGTTGTACGCTGCCCAAGATGGAGTAGAGGGTTTGTATTTTGAACTTTCGATGGGCGATATGATGGATCAGACCTTTGAGTCTAGGATCTCCCTCCATCCCCCCAAAGACTTGGGAACCATGAATAGAATGGAGTAGAATCCCCATCCCCGGTTCCCCACTGTAACCTACTCTTTGGCTTTTATTTCTAGCAGGTGTTGAATGGCCTCTCGCATGAGATTGCTTTTGGTGGGGTTCCTTGGCTGGGGGCAAGGGACAAAGCATTCTGGGGAGTTGGATACGAACTCCAGGAACAAACCAAGGCATATGGTTTACTGGACCCAGGCGTCCATGGTGGTGGCTTCCCACTGGTGGGTGAAATTTGCCAGTCTAGCACCTATGGGGAGGGTCGTTCAGGAATCATTTGAACCTTCTGTAGGGTCAACCTCCTCCCTGAAAAGGCCACTTGCTCTGGGTTTGGTGCCTGGGTTTGGGTCTGGCCCTGTCCAGTTGGCGGTCCTGTCTGGGAGTGAAAGGAGTGTAAGGCCGGGCTGGCTGGGAGGGCTGAGAGAAGCTCGAGCCCATTCCTAACTAAAAGGACTGCCTGCGGGCGTATGGGGTTGAATGCCTGGCCGCCCGCCTGCTGGAGTGGACCAGGACCTTCCGCTTGTCCTTATTTTCGGTCAGGTAAGCGTTCAGCACCTCTACAAATAGTTGCCCGCCCTGATAGGGGGCCGTGGCTAGACGCCACTTAGCCTTCGGGTCAGTTTGCCAATGTCTGAGCTATAGCATCCTGCACGCTGAGACATTGGATGCTATCACTCTGGATGAGAAACTGGCTGCATGCAATGTGGCATCAGAGACGTACTCTGATGCTCAGCAAGCTTGCTCAGATCCTGTTGTGTCCTTGCCCCCTCCTGAGGAAGTCTGGCTTGGAGTTGCTGAATCCAGAGTAGGGAGGTTCTTGCAAAAAATGATGCGCAGGTGGCGGCTCTTACCGCCCATGCCACCGCTTGGTGGGTCCTGTGGAATGTAGCTCCCATCTCTTGTTGTCAGACTTTAATACCTCTGCCAGGTCTCCCGATACTGCTGATGGGGAAAAAAAGGAAGCCAAAGGGCTCGTCTATCTTTGGTACCTTGAGGCCCTCCGCCTGTTCTTGTGTTGTACTGAACAACTTCTTGTCAGATCCCCCTGGTGCGGGGAAGGTGCCCAATGAGGCTCATTGTTTCTTAATGGTACTCCAGAGTAGTGTCAGATAGGGGACGTTGGGTTGAGCTACCACGGGTTCTAAGAACAATGGATCTGAACCAGGAGATGGTTCTGGTTGTGGGATATGAACTGGCAGAGCAGAGGCAGGAAAAAAGTAGGGTTGAAAACCCCTCTGAATGGAGGGGGATCTGGAGGAGGTTCCTCCTCATCCCACCATGACATGTCGAGTTGGTCGTTCTCCGTGGGGGATGATTCCCTGCTGTGGAAGGACCGTGACGGAGAGGAGGAGACCTGATATGTGGCTTCCCCTTATTGGGACTTGGATGGGGGCATGACCATCACAGATTTGGTTCTCGGTCCGTGATTAGTCCTAGCAGCCATCATCCTGTGGAAAGTCTGCTCAATTAGAGCCTGTAGATGATCCTCAGAGCGATTGGTCTCGGATCCCGTGTCCCTGAGACCTGCCACTGTGGGTGTGAAAGTGGCCTGAGGGATGGAGTATGCAGCCCATGGAGCCTGTGGTCCCACCTCAGAGCCCTGGGGGGACCTCTCTGGGAACCATACAGCTTGGGTGGAAGGTCCCAAGGAAAGGTCAAAGGATGTATCCTCTATTTGTTCTGCTTTTGCCTTGGCCTGTTTTTGTGCCTTGGAGAATTCCCTCTCCAGGGCCTGGTGCCTTCTGCTAGCCTGTTACTCTGCCAACCTAAATGGTTTTCTTCCAGAAATGGACTTGGCCTTTGCTTTGATCCTGCCTGCTGCTTCCTGTTTGGGGGATTTTTGTCATTTGTGGCTGGTGGGAGGCGATGCTCAGGGGCTGAGGCACTGTGGACTCCTCCATCCTGGGTGAGCTATCTCAGTGGCCCAAGAGGAAGCTCTGGCAGGGGATCAGTTGGCGAGATGGGAAGCAGGTGTAGCAGGAATGATCCTCCTGCTCTCCTGACCGCCTGACCGGTAAAGGGACCGCTGCTGTCCCATCCCTTTGGGGTCTGGCCCTTCTTACATTCACTCGGTCACAGCGGGTAGAGCTGAGATACTGGGGAGGTGCGGTCAGGGTAGGATGACCAGGGTTGGGAAAGCTATAGAATGTGGCTGTTACTACTACTACTACTACTACTACTACTACTACTACTATTACTATTATTATTATTATTATTGATCATCGCACAGTCAGCCAGATATTCAGACTGGATTTGGCATTTTGTCTACCTATCGAGTCCTTACCCAGGACCTGGGATAGGCAGATGTGCATGTTTGATGGTATTACCGATATCGTCGCAGGATGGAAGCAGCTCCTAGTAAGGCCGCCTTTTGCAATTGACTAATAGCGAACTTGTCAATGCCAATGGTGTTCAAGTGGTGCTCCAGTTGTTTTGGGATTGCACCCAAGGAGCCTATCACTATTGGTACTACCCTTGCTTGCTTTTGCCACAATCTTTCTATTTCTATGTCTTTGTATTTTGTTATCTTCTCCAGTTCTTTCTCGTCTATTCTGCTGTCTCTAGGCACTGTCCACTATCCAGAATTTTTATATTATTATTATTATTATTATTATTATTATTATTATTATTATTATTATTATTATTATTATTATTATTATTATTATAATATTTTATATTATTATTAAATTTTTTATCTTTATTCTTTATATTTTATTTGTTTATGCAGAATCCATGTTGTTTGGAGCAAATGAGTGGAAAGTGGGGGGGGTAGGCTGCAGACCTATTATGGAATGAGCTTCCGTGTGTTTCTCCCCCTCCCCTATCCAGGGTGAGGGGGAAGGAAACAAAGGAAGGAAAAAGCCGAATAGATGGGATAGAAGGGGAACGGAATGAGTTGTTTATCTGTTCCCGTGGAAACGTGAGCCTCCACCTGAGTCTATTGTCTTGCTGGGTTTCTGTGCTCTTGGTATCCAGAAAAATGGTATCTGGGGTGAAACAGAAGCACCCCTGCAACCCTGTGATTCAGTGCAGAGGAGCTTCCTGGCAGGAAAATTGAGTGAAGGAGAGAAAGGACGGAGTTCCTTTGTTGTCTCTCCATGTCCCAGCACTCAAAATGGCGACTGGAATGACCTAGCGCGAGAACGAGGGCTGGAGGCTTGGGATGTGAGGCAACTGTAGATGATCTAACGCAGCAGCAGGGACTGACTCACAGGGTGAGTTCTCAACGGCTGGCTAGGAGTGCTCCCAGAAGCCACAACTGCCGCTCAGCTGGAGAGATCGACAGGGAAATCCCCCCCTCCAGAGGCGCGGAGAGATTCCGGCTGCTGTGCTGAGCTCAGTGCTGAGCATCTGCTGGGATTTCCCTTGGATGACAATTGTGCGAAGCGTGGGGAGATTCCGGCTGCAGCGCTGAACTGCGCACTGAGCAATTGATGGGTTTTCTCCTTTAGGAACAATTGTGCAAGGGGATTGTTTTTGGATAGATCTAATCCTTAGATCCACCCTCAGATCCCCGGCTACAGCATTGATCCCAACGCTGGGCATCCGAAGGAACTTCCTTTAGAAATGGATTGGTCTGACCAGCTGAACCCCAGGTCTGGAGAGGGAAGGAACCTCCTTCCCTAGGCCTGTCCACAGACTGACTCTCACAGCGCTGGACTCAGTGTTGCTGGAGTAGTTGCGGAGTAAGACAAAGAATCCACCAATATTTAATTCTATTACATGCCTTAGACCGGGAGCCAATCTATCACATCCACCTGGGCTGAAGACTGAGTCAAGAATGGGGAGTGGCTACCCCAGGACGGGCGTGACAAGTTGGCTGACCTGGTCTAATGGGCAGGAAGGCAGAGTTAACCAACTGGTGGATTCTACATCTCCAGTACTGGAGAAAAAAAAGAGAAAAAAATGATGATTACAGCCATATCATTGAAGTTCTAGCATTTTTCATGTATTTGGCAATACCAACATTCCCGAGGGAAAAAATGAGACTTAGATCACACAGTTACAACCCTGAATTTTACATTTTTGACCCTCCTCAAATACTGCTGTTATCTCTATGATGATTTTGATTAAATAATCTACATGGCTAGCGATTGGGATTGGAATTCAGTCAAAAAATACCCAAATAATAAATGCTTAACAGGAACATCTTGTATCAGGCATGTCAAACTGCCGGCCCGTGGGCCAGATGCATCATACTGAAACCACACCCACCCCATTGCTGGTAATGGGGAAAAAGTCACGATACATTGTGTGATGTCATGTGACATCGTGAGTTTTACATGCCTGTCTTATATATTTCCTCTGCACTGAATTATATGAGGTTGCTTAAAATTACTTTTTAAATATAATTATTGTCCTAAAGAAAGGTTTTTGTTATAGTGAGTTATGCAATAACTCTATAAAGAATTAACTTTATAGATATATTTCTTTTTTTTCTAATTTTACATGTTGTTTATTTGTATACCTAAACAAAATTGAACTTTGTTGATAGATTTATCATATAGTTCCACCTACTGTTCAGTTTTGCATTTTCCTATTTATTCTATCAGTAGGTTAAATCTGTAACAGTATTACACTTAAAAATCTTTTGTGTAGCAACATCACAAGTAGAAAATCATTATTATTCATTTAAATCATATTTAGTATAAATTCTTAAGAAATATAAATATTATTTGTAACTATATTAAGCTTCACATTGTTCTCTATTATAATTGAAACAATGATATTAATTAATAATATTAATTAATATATTATTGCCCAAATTTTCTCTAAATCAATTCTGTTTCTCTTTTCAGGTGCTTCTGTAAAAAAAAAAAAAAAGAGAGAAGCAGGTGAGTAAATGCTCTTTGCAATGCTTGCTCACTAATACCATGTGATATGAGGTGGAACTATTTTACCCTAATGAATACAAGTACAATTTGAGAAATCTTTTTAGAGGAATTTTCCCTTGTAAAAAGTACATATTAGTTATATTAAATTTAACATATAGATATTACTACCAACTGACTCATTAGCATAATCATTTCCATATGAATATAAATGTCAATTTGTGTTAACATTTGCAGAAAACATTATGACAGAGTGCAGGACTCCAGGGAGTCTCTTATCTTATGAATGCTTTTCAATTGTCTAATCAAGAGATGGTCACACAAAAGAAGAAACACTAATCAGACCAGCTTATAGGGAATACCAAGGAATATTATCATCTTAAAAAGTATAAGAAGCATACTTCTATTAATGATAAATCTTCTATGATACCCATCATTGTAGTATGAAGTGACAAATATGCAAGCAAAAAATGGAATGAAATTTTATTGAAAAAGCAACATAACACAAAAGTCAGTTAATTTTAGATAACAAACCTAACATGTTCTTCTAAAAAAATCTCATTTGAGGTTAGAAGGAAAATGAGCTGAGACTCATGAAACAAAATATAAATGAACCATGACTAAAAATAAAAATAATAATATCAAATAATGAATAAAATATTCATTTCATCTCCAGTGGAAAGAAAAAAGGATGCAGGAGAAGGAAAAGGTTAAAGACAAAATTAGGAAGAATAATTGCAATTTATCATTAAATCTATAGTATTTCCCAACTTGACAACCTTCAGTTTTATTTAGACATGTATTATTCATTCATTACATTAATCAATTATAAGTTGCACCATTCCAAAAGATTCTGGGTGGCTTACAATGTGAAAGTAAATAGAATTTATAACAACCAAAACTCAGGAAACAGCATCCATCAGTTTCCTAAGGATTAACATATAGGAGAGAGTACCAATAACTGGACTAGCCTGTTTTCAAGAGACCTGGCATGTTACTGCTTCCTGTTCCCTGATGACAACAATTCACAAGGATGGAATTGGAACAGTGTCTTTCGTTCTAAATCTTATATAATTTACTAAATACTGAACTAACATGGTTTTACCGCAGTCTTACTACATCAGAAAAAATATTTTCTATTATTCCTCTGTATCTTTGTAAGAATTATTCCTATTCGAGAAAATATAACAAAGGGAGTTGTCCTATATTAAAGTCCTATATTATAAACTTTATAATGAAAATGAAAAAATATTTCCAAATTAGAGAAGAAATATGCAGCTTCAAATTCTGTAGTAATGCCGCGTCATGTACTATTGCATTGGCCAGAGCATGTATTTCAGAACTCATTTTTGTGCCATAATCAGTGGTGGGATTCAGCCAGTTCGCACCAGTTCGGCAGAACCTGTAGTTAATTTTTTGTTGCCCAGGCCCAGAATGGACTTCCGGAAGCGACATCCACACAGAGAACTGGTTGTTCATATATTTGAATCCCACCACTGGCCATAATACTTATATTCGAACTAAAGATCTTACTTATTTCAACTAGATGTTAATCTACTGTGTTTTATTTTAATTAAAGACTTAATTTTAATTGTAAAGTTATATGTACCTGCTTTGTATAGCAGAAAACAAACACTAATCCCCCAGTCTCAAGCACTGTACCCATGTATTATGGAATTAATTTGAAAATGATAACAGAGGCTTTGATCTGTATAGTTCTTTGCATAATAAAATCTCTCACATCTTACATTTATCATGCAGGATAGCTATGTATATACAATATATGGTTTTATTATAATTGCTGGGATGCCAACCTCTATTTTGCCTGAAGACTATTTTGTCAAGAGGTGCAGTGTGAGTAATACCCAAGCATATTCACTAGGGCTTGACTGTGATTATCATAGAACAAATGTGTCATAGAATTCTGTCTGCATGCATTGTACCTTCCATTTTTACTGGAATATTCTTCTGTTCTTCTAAAACCCGATAGGTTTAAGTACAAATAAGGCATAACCTGTTACAGTTTTTAGAGATTAGGTCAAGCCAAATACTCAAAATAGATTTGAGTATTGTACAAATTGATTTGGCATTGTACAAATACTTGTACTCAATGTAATGTAATTTGATTTAACTTAAATAGAGCATAATTAGTAAAATAGATTAATGACATGGATATATCCTTTGATATAGTCTTTCCAAGTTGATTAGCTGTTGTAAACCTTCATTCTGGTAATACACAGGCATCTATTTTTGTGAAATGTATTTGAAATAATTGCCTTAATTTTAAAATGTTATGAAGGAGACTTCAGCATTTCTGTAAAAATACAGAAACAATTTCGGCTAAATTTTAGGCACAGAAATCATTAAACAATCTGAGAAAGATTGATCTCTATAAATTAAAACAACCCACACTATCATGTATTATTCTCTTTCCTACCAGTATGAATTGCTTGTATCTAAGAGATTACAGTGGAAGATTCTGACACTCAAGTGATACCAATTTAGAAAAGCTGGTTAAACTGTCAAGAATCCACATTGCAATTGAGCATCTGCAAACAGATGTTGTAATTTTGTCCTATCCATGAATCAACTATATGAACTGCCAAGAATATATATTCTATTATTATTGTATTTGTATTCAAGATGTACACTGAGACACATATTCTGTGTATGAAAATGACATTACAATCATTACCATGTTTCCTTGTAATATAATAATATACAATTAAATAATAATCAGTTTTATGGATAAAAGCTTCTTCAGGCTCTTAACAAAATTGACAAGATTAAGACTGCAATGTCTTCCATTAAGTAGTGAGCCAAGTGATATAATAATTATTTATCAAATTGTTTGTTGTATTTGAGAAATAGTCCGACAATGATGAATGGGGAGCTTCAAGCTCACTAATTTTATCAGATTTACCAAGTTCTCTTATCTCTCATTTCTATGCTTAATCTTCTTTACCTTTTTTTCTTTTGTAACTTGACTTTGATTTCTATGCTTTTCTGACTGATAAATTTCAGTTTTATTTTTTATTTAGATTTGCAACTGCTGCAGGCATAAGAATCATAGCTGAACATCACATACTCATTTTCCAAATTCACTCTCCTCGTGCACTTTTCTACTACGGTTTAGATAATATTTTTCTCTTAGATTACATTTTGTATTCTTGTCCATTTGGGATAGAGCATTTTATTTCTTTACTTTGCAACAGTTTATTTAGCTATTTCATAGAGGAAGGGAGTCTTTAGCTCTAATACCTTCTAAATCAATCCTTTATTCTGATTGTGTTGGACAATTTTTTTTTCACTTTGCTTCCTGAACAACTTTTAGTGATTACAACAGACCTCTTCAAATGGAATACAAACATAATTTTAGAATGACTGTATCACATAGGAATCTTAAGAAATATAACATTAACTTTTATTGACTGTAATGTATTTAATGTTTACAAATGCTGCAATTTTCTCTGGCCCCACTAACAGATCTTTGAACCACTTGACATTGATGATGTATCTCAGGGGTCTTCAAACTTGGCCCTTTTATGACTTGTGGACTTCAATTCCCAGAATTCCTCAGCCAGGCACGCTAGCTGAGGAATTCTGGGAGTTGAAGTCCACAAGTCATAAAAGGGTCAAGTTTGAAAACTCCTGATGTATCTGATCTATGAATCAATAAAAATACCTCCCTTAAATTTGGCATCAATTATTCTTGGAAACATCCATTTCAGATACTGAGATTCATTTCCCTTGTTTATTGCTTCCACATCATTTTTCATCAGTTCGAGTTTTATGTGAAACAGAGACAAGAATATCTTTGTTAGATCAATAGATGGAGTATGTACAACATTTTCTGTCATGGAACCAAATTCTTTTGGAGTGACCATTTATTTTTAATGTAATGACAACTTTCTCGCATGGCTGTTCCATTCTCATATTTAACAAAGGTATTTGGTATATCTGAGCTGCATTTCAAGCAGCAGAGCTACTACTTTTAGATCTTCACAGATATTCCCATTACACTTGGTGTACTGACTGTGTTTTAATGATGGTTCCATGTTTTTGTATGTTTTTTTTGTGTGTGCAGCATAGTGAACATGTACTAAAAGGTATACATTACCACTTTGTAAAACCATAACATTTCTATAAAACAGTACATGATAAGTTAAATTATAGGTTATTTTTGTGATTACTCACCAAAAATCTGATTAGTCCCAAAGTGTTCAGGAAGCAAAATCTTTTTTATCCACCATTATTGTAGTAGCATGTTAATGAAACTTTTGTCTAGTTGGATTCAAAATTTGGCAGATTTTTTTTTATTTCTTTTCCCAAACTTCTTATTTCTCAGGTTTTTTAAAAAAAAATACGTACTTGTTACCATTTTTCCAGACAGTTGAGATAGATGGGTTTCATCCAGTGGTGGGATTCAAATATGTGAACAACCGGTTCTCTGTGTGGATGCTGCTTCTGAAGTCCGTTCTGGGCCTGGGCAACAAAAAATTAGCTACCAGTTCTGCTGAAGTGGTGTGAAACGGCTGAATCCCACTACTGGTTTCATCCTCAATTTCTTAACATTCCACTGAAAGAATGTGTTAGCCTACAGTCCAAACTGAATATGTTATAAGTTGTTATTGAAGTAGTCTGGACAGGATTTTGTCAGATTAGCATAGAGTAAAGGCAGCATGAGCAAGAGGAACAACATAATAGTAGTAGAAGATATGCTCTGAAATAATATATCTACGGTACAAAATCCAGATGAACATTAAATAGCAGCTAAAAAACTCTGTGGTCTTGATAATGATGGAGATTCAAATGTAGTATTTGTTAGCTAACCAATAGTAAATAGCAATATTTGTCTGAAGCAGTGAGAAAATGGTTGTGGGCAGACAAACAGAAGTAAGAGACTGTGAGTTCTAGTTCCACCTTGGGTATGAAGCTAGTTTGGTGACCCTGCCTCAGTCACTCTCTTTCAGCCCAGTCACCAGAAGTCAATACTGCTCAAAGGCACACACACAAATTAAATTCTAAAATATAATTTTGAAGCATTGCAGAAGTATTTTCTATTTACTTAAAAAGTGAAAAATCTTACTGCAGAATATATTTAACTGCAATAAGGCTGTTTTCTAAGAATAAATGTTCATTCCAGGTTGTTCATGCATATCTTTTCTGAACTAAGGTTTATATTTTGAGACAAAATAACAGATGCCAATTAACATAATTGAGTGTTAAAAATATCATTAATGCCTCTATTACTTATAATATATTCACTCAAATGTTTCATTAACTTACTAATGTAATATTAATAAGACTATATAAAATTTCCTGGCCCCAGCAACTGCAAACTGCCACCTAATCATTAAATCCTATGTCTCATCTTACTTAGTTTCATCTGCACAGGTTATTTTGCAAATTCTCATTCACTGTTCACAAAAGAACAATTTGAATTACTTCAAAAATTAATTACACATTTGTATGAAAAGCACTAGAACAACTGCTCCTCCTGTGAGTTCATAAAGCTGTTTAATTTGCTTTTGTAATTTCATTCAGAGAAGCTGGCAATGTCACAATAAAACACAGCATGCATAAATACGAAGCCAAATTTCTTTCTTAATTGTTCACTTTCATTTACTATGTTCATTTAAAAGATGCAAGTGCAAACACCTTTTAACCTCACCAATGACACAGCTGGGACACTCTTCACACATAATGCACAACAGCTTGGAATAACGCACCCCTTGTCAATTGGTAAAAACTATTCTGCTTTATATTTACAGCCTACATTTATAACTGGCAAGGGAAAAAATGAATCCTCACTTGGATTCTTTATATTTTATCATGCTTATACTTTATCAGCCAACTGTTTGAACAAAGAAAAGGAAACAGTATTATAAATGAACCTACATTCATGCTAAAATGCTGCACAGTGATCATAGGCCATATTTACAGTGCTATCCTTTTAATTCAGTTAATTTATATTGTTATTTATACATGTCATTTCTTTTTCAATAAATTTTGCTTGATCCAGAATATACAAAATCCCAAGCTACAAAATTTCTTTTGAGACAGAATGTAAGAAATTCAGATAATGTAATTATTGTTTTACCTGAAATTTATTATTCAATAGCTATTCCTACAAAAAAAGTCTTCCTCCCTTTTAAGATAACCAAAATTGCTTAATTATGTTTCTCTGTTGTTCTTTAGTCAGCCCATATTAAGTGATAAAAACTAAATTTTTCTTCTTTTTTATATTGTAAATTCCAAAGTCAAAATCTGTTTGATGGTATTCAAGCAGAATACAATTTTTGACTTACCAGCACACCAGATTACAGGTCCATCTGCTAAAGAGGAATTTGCCAGTTTTTAAAATAGAGCTAATGTTGACAGCTTCCAGAAGATAAATAAATAATAAGTTCTAGTGGGTATAAATATATTTTCAATTACTACCTAGTGCCAAATATTGTAATGGATGTGTTGATTTTAGAGGCATTAAGATTCTGACATAATATGTTTTGGATTTCATGTGCAATAAATAAAAATAGGCAAAAACAGTTTTACTAAAACTGTGAAATATAGATTTATCCCAAGTAAGACAGACAGATGGGTTGAGAGAGAGAGAGAGAGAGAGACTGATCTTTAACTATGTTTTAAAATAAGAATTGTGACGACATTAGTAAGCAATTTGATTAACACTAAGTGAACCCTAAGAAAACCTATACACGGAGAAACTAAAAGGACATTGAGTCTATCATTCTATTCAGACAACTATTGCTCAGACAACTAAGTTTGCAAATCGAATACTGATTTAGAGATTTTTTATTTTAAGTACTGGCCAGATAGCTATTCAGATACTATCAGAACCATACAGTACATGATGTTTAAAATGTTGTTTTTTTACTCCAATAACATCCAACTATCACTACCCAACAATAGTATTATATTTAAAATAAATATTTTAAGTTACAAAATGTCTGGAAAACAGGATTATTTTATGATTTATATAATTGTTTGGGTTGGGATTTGTTCCTCCAAACCAGGGGTAGGCAACCCTGGCTCTTTTATGACTCGTGGACTTCAACTCCCATAATTCCTGAGCCAGCATGGCTCAGCTTGGAAACCTCTCCCTTTCTCTTCAGCATGGCTGGCTCAGGAATTCTGGGAGTTGAAGTCCACGAGTCATAAAAGAGCCAAGGTTGCCTACCCCTGCTCCAGACTAACTGGGCTTGCAGGTAAGAGCTCACTTTTTATACCACTTTTGTCAGGGGGGCAGGATTAAGGTGGAAATAGGAACAAAACATTGGGAGATAAATTACCAATTCCATCTTATATTTAAGTAAGAATATATTCCCTCATATCAATACCTGCCGTGTTTTATGTCCTGAAAGAAAAAAAATTAGTGACCAAGACTACACAAGTCTGCCGGTTTTGGATGATTCATAGTTACTCAATAAACTTTCCACCATTCCAAAGAAATGGTACAAATTTTGTGCATTCTTTATATAATTGGAAACTATAAAGAAACTTTGTGTGTAGTGAAATAAATATTACAAGGAATATGTTGAATGGATAAAATGCATTATTCCTATTTAACCATAAATGTTCATAAACCAATTAAACAATTATTGAAAATATATTTTATTATCAATATTACTTAAATATAATATTCAAATATTAATTTAAATATTAAATTAATATTTAAAAAACTATAGTCAATATAGGCATTTTTCTCTAAGTATATAGTGCTAATTCAAAAATCATTTTCATATTAATTTCCCTTCCCCCCACCACAAACACAAACTTAGACAGTTTTCTAATATTCTCTTTCATCTAAATGATACATTTTAAAATTTTATTATGGGGGCAATATCTGTCAAATACATAAGTTGCTGGATAGTGTATAAAGTCTGAAATTTTCTCTATAACCATCATACTTTTTCTTGCCAGCTGATAAAATATGTATTTGCCTTACAGATTGTATCATCTATCAATTTTCTATAACACAGAGTATTCACCATATACCTTTGCTACTTCTAGAAATGTAGATATAGATTTTATTTTTTAAAAAATGGTAATCTTTGAAAAAAGTTGAAATCATCTTCATATAACAGCATTTTATATTTAAATTCATCCAAGCAAATTAACTACATGAATTGTTTTAATAAGCATGCCAAAGGTTTCATACCAAAATAAAAATTAGAAGAGACAAAGGATATGCTTGATGAGTTCCTGGTTGCATTTTAATTATGGGTGAAACAATCCTACTAGAAAATTGTGTGAGCAGAAGATTTATTAAAGTAATACTTTGTAATCCAAGAAATATATTTTATATTTATCAAATATTTATATTTTACACTTATATTTATCAACATGTAAAGTTTTATAGCACTTGAACAAAAATAAATGGATTTGAGTTTTATCGAAGGTTTTCCTCTGTATCCAATAAAGCCAACCCTGATTTATGTTTACACAGCTATTATATCAAACAGGATACTTGTTATCTTGTTATTTTCGCTCCCATTCATGAAACCAGATTTTGCAGGATAAATTATTACAGTTATAATGTTACTTATATCAACAGGAAATAGCATGATAATTATACAGATATGTATATTCAACATAATTTAGACTCTACAGAGATTTCCATGGGACTATTTGTTCAGATTTTTTTCTAGATAATTCAGTTTTTAGGTATCAGAATGTTGGCATATACTGTAGATCACTCATACATATTCATTCCAATACTTGCCCATCCTTTCTTCTTATATCCAGCATTATCAGAATGAAATAGAAATTAATTTCATTAAAAAAAATAGCATACAGGAACAAAATAATGTTCCTTTCTCTGTGTCACAGATTCCTTTTCATAACCAAAGTCCTCTATGGATTGTGGCTAATAAGATTCGGAGACTCTTAAACAGATTTTCTATATCCATATTATCTAGAACTTAGACTTTGTGCTGGTAATCTTTAAAAGAAAGGGAGGACAAGAGGATTACCTAGTTGTTGATTTCTCTCTTCTTCTTCTTCTTCTTCTTCTTCTTCTTCTTCTTCTTCTTCTTCTTCTTCTTCTTCTTCTTCTTCTTCTTCTTCTTCTTCTTCTTCTTCCTCTTCTTCTTCTTCTTCTTCTTCTTCTTCTTCTTCTCCTCCTCCTTCTCCTTCTCCTTCTCCTTCTTCTTCTGCCATATCCGTTATCGGATGTTGGCGATCATGTTGGCGCTCCTCTTATCAGCCGCCGCATGAAAAAGTGCTGCTGAGTTTTGTCCAAACCAGTCCCTTAGATTTTGAAGCCATGATGTTCTTCTTCTGCCTGGACCTCGTTTGCCTTCAATCTTTCCCTGGAGGATTAAATGGAGTATGCCGTATTTTTCTGGGTGTCTCATCACATGTCCAAAATATTCTAATTTTCGTTTTTTAATTGTTTTGATGATTTCCCTTGGCTTTCCCATGCGGCATATCACCTCATTTCTGATCTTGTCAAGCCAGTTTATATGTAACAGCCGCCTGTAAATCCACATTTCAAATGCTTCTAGTCTCTTCAGGTGGCCTTCTGTCAGAGACCAACTCTCTACTCCATAGAGCAGGATAGGAAAAATATAGCATCTGACAAGCCTGATTTTCAGTCTTAGGCTTATGTTGTGACTGCAGAAGACTTTTTCATTTTGAAGAATGCTGTTCGAGCTTTTTCTATCCTTGTCTTTACTTCAATGGTCATGTCCCAGCTTTCATGTAAATTGGAACTGAGGTGCGTGATCCTTTCAACTTTTTCTAGTGGTATTCCTTCTGAATTTATTGGTGGTAAATTAACAAGTTGTTTGCTGACAACCATGATCTTGGTTTTTGAGGTGTTAAGCTTCAAGCTGTATTTTTCAGATATTTCTGTGACTCTGTTGATGAGAAGCTGAAGGTCTTCATGCTTAGTGGCAAGCAGAACTGTTATTGTCAGCATATGTTAAGTTGTTAATCCAAACACCGTTTACTTTGATGCCAGCATCGATGTTCTCCAGTGCCTCGTTGAAGATTGACTCAGAGTAGATATTGAACAACAGTGGAGACAGAATACATCCCTGTCTGACCCCCCTTCTTATTTCTGCATCAGCTGAATATTTTTGGCCTAGTCTCACATTTGCTACCTGATGCCAATACAGATTCTTTATTATTTGGATGTTTTTGTCATCTAGTCCCCCTTGTTTCAGGATTTCTAATAGTTTGCTGTGTCTTATTTTATCAAAAGCTTTTTCGAAATCAATGAAGCACATGTAAATACTGTGACTGACATCTCTACAATGCTGTACAAGAACCTGAATGCTGAACAGCGCATCTCGTGTACCAAGATTGTTTCTGAAACCAAATTGTGTGTTACCTAGACGCTCTTCATTTTTGTTGTATATTCTTGTGTGAATTATTCTCAGGAATATTTTCAGGACATGACTCATTAAGCTTATTGTTCTGTATTCGGTACACTTCTTTGCATTTATTTTTGGGGGATTGTCACAAAGGTTGATTTTAGCCAATCATTTGGTATCTTTCCTGTTTCATATATATGATTGAAGAGCTGCAGTAAAAAATTCTTTCCATTGTCTCCCAGCAATTTTAAAATTTCTACTGGGATATCATCAGTATCTTTCCCTGTATCTTTCAATGACTTCCAATACTATCAAGTGAGCTAGAGGTAGATACATAAACTTATTCATACCTGGATGACTGCTTCCAGAAAGATCTTCTGGGAAATTTAAGCTTTGCTTCCTGGAGTTTACACAATGATATTACTGTAGTCAATTCTCCATTTATATTCCATGTGCTATTTAATAAAAAATCAGCAACATTATTTGGATATCTTGATTGATGCAGAAGAAATGCTGAATCATTCTCCAGCCATAGAAATGATTTTAATGAAGGTGAAAAAAATTGATATTCAATCTAAGCAACACAGATATCCTGTGTGTTGGGGAAATATTATATTTCCCCCAAATATTAAGTTTACGGCTTATATGTGCTTCTATAATTGAAATCTCTTACTAAAGACTCAATAGTCTTCTGTGGCACAACACACTTTTTACCAGCTAAGATGGAGGCCCTGGTTATAATCCTACTTGAATACAACTAACATTACTACAGTAATCACTATCATAACCTCATTTAGATTACTTCAGTGCGGCATCATCTATGAAGACAAGAGTGGAAATTTCAGCTGGTACAAAACAGTGTAATGAGTTTATTAACTGGAGCAATCTTATACAATTTTTACTTGTTCCCAGTTAGTTTGAAGTCTAAATTCAAGGTGTTGACCTTCATGGTTTCAGGAACACTTCTTTCCATGTTTTTATACCAGGATATTCTTTGGGGAAGTTAAAGATAAAGGTAAAGGTTTCCCCTTTCCAGTTGTGCCTGACTTTAGGGGCGGTGCTCATCTTTCTTAGGCAAGGGAGCCAGCATTGTCCAAAAATATTTCCATCATGTGGCCAGCAAGACTATACATTGAGGTACCCAGAATGTTGTTACCTTCCCACCATAATAATACTTATTTATCTACTCGCATTTGATGCTTTCGAGCTGCTAGGTAGGGAGGAACTGGGGCAAGAACATAGAACACTTGAGTCTCAAATCCAGACTGTCAGGTTTCCAGCTATGATAAGCAATGTCTTTAACCACCGAGCCCCCCCCCCTTTAAAGTTGGTCATTCTAATAGTAGTCTCACAATTCAAAATCGTTTCCTCAGGGAATTATGTTATTATTTTGCGGGCATCAGACATTTTATAACATTTTTGTAATTAATTCATTTGCTGATATTCACACATATTGCTATTCAGAAATCTTTCATACAGGCTGCTTTTATTATTTTATATTTTTAATTACAATCTATTTTTATATATTTTATGTATTTTTGTTTGGAAGAAAAGTTTCTATTTATGAATAAAAATCATTATAAAATAAAAGAGTTTCTATTGTACAGTTTTAACAGATACACTCATAAATCAGGGAAATCAAGTAAATCAAGATCTCAGAAATAGTCTTATGATAGTTCATTTTAACATAATGAATGATAGAGATAGGTTTACACATTGCATTACCACAAAGGCTACTGTTTGCTTTGAATTATTAATCTATGTGTAATCAAGTTTTTGTGGTTAGTAAAGCATGATTTATGGCATAGTGTTATAGGTGAAAGAGACCATTATGTCCTAATCAGCACATCATATTTAACTAAACTATGATTCAGTGTAATGCATAAATGTAATTCTGAGTTTATCTAACTTTTTTTGTTATTGTTTCTTAAAACATAGTGCTTTTTTAGTAGACATTAACAGCTATAAGTAGCCATTGGGGGTAATGCTTGTGCCTTAAAGAGTTATGCACAATGGCTTTTCAAAAAAAGTACTTTGGCAATGTTAGAATAATATGTAAACTAAAAATCTAACTATTTTCACATACATGCAATCCAAATATTAGTATGATTTCCCCCCCAATTGCTGCAAACTCCTTTTAGTGTTGCAAGTATCTTTGTGACATTTTGAACTCTGCAGCTTAAAAATGTTTCATAACAATTATTTATTATTTATTCAACCAATTTAAATAAGCATCCATGGCACAACAAATGACTCTGGGCAGTGTACAACAAAGCTAAAAACAGTTAATAAATCCATTAAAAACTATACAAAATAATAATTAGGAAAAGAATCTTTTACTGGATCAGTCATCATCTGGGTCAACAAGGACATGTCTGATATTAGAGTTCCATCTGTCAACAAGTGGGCAATGGGAGTCAGGAACTATTGCTGAGGAACCAGGTTTCAGCCCTATAAGATTACTGGAAGAACAATAATCATAAAGAAGACAAAAGTATATTGTATTTGAAAATTGCACCATTATGACCTGCTATTATAAATTGGAACCAACAAAGCAGGACTATTTAAAGCAGTGTTTGGAAAAGAATTTATCCAGACTCAGATATCATTGAACCATGATTAGAGGATTAAAGGAGATTCATTGCCGGAAATAAAATATTCAGGGAAGCAGAACTAGAAGATAATCAGAAACATTATGAAAGTATAAGATCGCAAAACAATAGTGGAATAATAGAAGGAATAATAGTGGAATAGTGGAATAATAGAATACTAGTGGAGTAATAGTGGAATAATAGAAGAAACTCAAATAACAACAACGGGAAAGATAAAGGAACAACTGATTTGAACTACAGAAATGATAACTGAGAAGAACTAATAAAAACAAAGACAGTATAGGCCAGCACTAAGACAATATATGAAGTGATCCTCCCTACACCCTACAACAAGAATTAAAAGAGAAAACTATGGCATATTCAGAATTACCAGTAGAAAGATAAAGATTGCCAGCACCAAAAATATGCCCAAAAGAGATCTGAAATATGTGAAAAAGGTGGTTGCAAGTGTTAAATTAACATCTATCAAACAGATGAATTACTTTGCCTACAGTACAGTAGTGACGGTTACAGAACAACAGGGTATTGAAATTAGAACCAAAATCAAAATTGTTGAGTCCTCGGCTAATGGCAATGACGACGCGAGACATTCTTGATGTTCAGTAACCTTCTTTATTTCTCTTCAGCAGCCCCGTTACAACTCAAGGCAGCACGGACTTCTCAGCCTCTCTTAAGGACCTTTTTCCCCGGGCCAAAAGGCAACATTTTGGCGCGCGAAGCGCCTCGCGCATATGCGCGAGCGCTGGCGCCAACCAGTCTGGTCCCAGGCAACTTGCAGCTGCCCGGGACCGTTGCAACGTCCCGAGCCTGCCCTTTTGCAGGCTCAGGACATAACACCCCTTCCCCCCCGGCTAAGACTACATGACAATTTTAATGTGACCTCAACACGAGCGTGGTGTACACTCTTATTAAATGGTACCACACTATAGTACTGGGGATTAACTCCAGTGTTCCCATTTCCGGCTTCCACAGAATACACTTAAGTCTTCTGCCTGGCCAGTAAGGTTATAAAATTTTCAAGATATTTGGGAGACCTCTTATCTCTCTGTGACCTACGTAGGCCTGGATTATTTACAAGTAAACCTTGTCCTGTGGAGGTTATAGGTTCACCCCCCTTCTCAGATCCTGGTGGCCCCCGTGGACTGTGCCCTGATGCCTGGCCTGCTTGCTTGCCCACCGGGCTCGTCAGGCCAGGACTTTGCTCTCTCTCTAACCTGGTTGACCTGCCTAGTTGCAGGCGATCTGACCCTTCTATTAAGCTGCCATTGTTGGGTAGCTCTGAATGGCCTCTCAAGCCCACACTGGACCTAATGGGAGGCTGGCTTCCTCCACTCCCCAGTTCCATAGCAGGACTGTCTGTTATTTCAGTATAGTCCCAAAACTCAGTTCCCCCCTCCATTGAACCAGAGGGTCCACTGTCTAAAATTGGCTCTTCTCCCACTTCCCTGTGGCAGTGTCCTTCTCTGGGGACTGTGGCTGTGTTGGGCCAATTGTATTGATTGTGTGCCAGCTCTCTTGCAATGTTTGAGTTATTAGGATGCTCCCGGTTATTCTCCCTGACTGGAGTGCTGAAAGGTGTACGTGTGTAATGATTATGCCCCCGGGGTGACTCCTTGGCTGGAGTCTGCACTGTAGCTTGTGCGCTAACTGGTTCCCTTGAATTCCTGTTTGGAACACTCGCGGAATCATGCGACAGGCCGTCTGTGGCCTCACTGTGAGAGTCTGAATGCTGCCAACACCCTTCCCTTTGCCCGTAAGGGTCCCCCTTCCCCCCTAGAAAAGAACCAGGAGTCTCTGCAGGTGAGTCCAGCCTTGTACGCAACTGGTCAATATGCCTTCGCAGGATGTGGCCGTCTTCCAAGGAGACCTCATAAGACAAAGGGCCTGTAACCTTGCAAACAGTGGCAGGAACCCATAAATGGCCTGGACCATAGTTACGGATCCATACAGGGGCACCCACTTGCAATTGCCGCGGTGCTCTGGGTTGTGTACCCCTAGGTGGCAGTCTGTCCGGATGCAACCGGTCAAGTTTAGTAATCAGTTTGCGCCCCCAACGAAGTTCAGCTGGGCTCCTCCCGGTAGAAGTGGAAGGTGTAGTGCGGTAGGAAAGGAGGAAGTCAGCCAACCTGTGATGCCAGTCCCCATAGGTAAGTCTCTTTAAAGCATCCTTGGTGATGCGGACCATCCGTTCAGCCATCCCGTTGGTGGAAGGGTGGAAAGGAGCAGAAGTGGCATGACGAATCATGTTGGCCTGTAAGAAAGCTTGGAATTCGGAAGAAGTGAATTGCGGGCCATTGTTAGACACCAAAACATCCGGAAGCCCATGTGCAGCAAAAATTCCCCGCAGTATTTGGATAGTCTTTGCAGTGGTGGTGGACGAGACATTTACAACCTCAAGCCATTTTGAATAGCTATCAACCAGGACCAAGAAGAATTGACCCTGAAAGGGCCCAGCATAGTCAATGTGCACCCTAGACCATGGGGACTGTGTTTCCTCCCACCTATGTATGGGAGCCTGAGGCATTTCTGGGCGTGAGCATTGACAAAGGTGACAAGCATGCACCTTAGTCTCAATTTCCTTATCTAACCCAGGCCACCACAAGTGGCTGCGCGCAAGCGCCTTCATTCGAGCAATGCCAGGATGACCCTCGTGAAGGGACCCTAAGACTCTAGACCTCATTGAGGTAGGAATGACAACTCTGCTACCCCACAGCAGACAGCCTTGGAAGGTGGACAACTCGTTCCTTTTTAACCAGAAACTCTGAAACTCAGTACCTGGACAACTCTCTGGCTATCCAGACAAAACCCAGGATAAGACTCGAGAGAGTGTAAGATCAGTGGCTGATTCAGCAGCCACATCCCTGGCGTTAAGGGGTGACTCAGGCAGTGCTTGAATTGAAAGAATATTGATTGCCGAGGCAGGGTCAGCCTCAACTACCTGTAAAGGTAATCTACTGAGGCCATCAGCATGGCCCATTTCTTTGCCCGGTTTGTGAATTAAAGAAAAATCATACGCTGACAGGAAGATTGACCATCTGAGCATCCTGGGAGAGATAATGTGAGGGGTCTGTTTGTTAGTTGTAAACAATCCCAACAAAGGCTTATGGTCAGTGTAGACCGTGAAATGTCTGCCATATAAAAAATCATGGAATTTTTTGATTCCAGCAACAACAGCTAAGGCCTCCCTGTCTATCTGAGCATCATTCCTCTCAGCAGAGGATAAAGTTCTGGAGTAATATGCAACAGGAACCTGAGTTCCATCAGGTGTGAGATGGCTGAGTACAGCTCCTACGCCATAAGGGGAAGCATCACAAGCAATGCACACAGGGAGTGTTTCATTAAAATGTGCAAGCACATTGTTAGATGTTAGCAAGGCCTTAACCTTATTGAAGCTTGCTTCGTGTGCTTGTGACCATTCCCACACAGCTTGTTTGTCAAGAAGCCTATGAAGGCTACATCAGCCTTGTTAGGAATAAATGAATTGTAGAATTCAAAAGTCCCAGAAAAGCTTGCAGTTCAGCTTTGGACTTAGGTCTGGGAGCTTGTGTGATAGCTTTTAATTTGGACTCAGCAGGATGAATCCCATTGGCATCAATTCTGAACCCCAGAAAATCTGTAGAAGACACCCCAATTTTACATTTGTCCTTTCTGAGTTTGAGTCCTGTTTTCTGAAACCTCAGCAGGACAGCCCTCAATCTTTCAGCCAGATTTTGGATAGACTCTCCAGCAATTAAGACATCATCAAAATAGGGGCAAACCCCTGGAATACCCCTCAAGGTATTTTCCATTACTCTTTGGAAAATTCCAGGAGCTACATTTACTCCAAATTGCAGTCTCTTGACCTTGAAAGCCCCCCTATGAGTTACAATGGTTTGTGCCACAGCAGCAGCTTCGTCCATAGACAACTGTTGGTAAGCCTGAGCTAAATCAAGCTTTGCAAAAATACGCCCCCCTTTGAGGGAAGCCAGAATGTGGCTGACAATAGGCATGTTGTTGTAATGCCTTATTGAGCGTGCATTTGTAATCTGCACAAATGCGAATATCCCCATTAGCCTTAAGAGGCGTTACTATGGGAGTTTCCCATGGACTGGAGTCAACAGGTTCTAAGACTCCTTGCTGAATCAATTTGTCCAATTCAGCATCAATTTTCCCTTTTAAGGCAAATGGTACCCTTCTTGCCTTTACTCTGATAGGAGTGACAGTGGGATCTAATTTCAAAGACACTGGGGGACCCTTGTATGTGCCCAACTGAGGGCTGAATACATCTGCAAATTCCTTGCAGACTTCCTGTAAGTCTAACGTTTGCAAGCTGTTGAGCCCTGTAACTTGTATTCCCAGGGCCTCAAACCAATCGAGTCCTATGAGACTTGTACGATCACCCCCCACTACCAATACATCTAATGGACCTTCAAAATCCTTATACTGCACGTTAAGGGTGGCCTCCCCCTTAACACACACTTTGGAGTTTTGAAAGTCTGTTAGTACTATGTTAGAAGGCCTAAGCTTGGCCTGGAAACCACTGCCAGAACAAATCTTTCTGAATGTGTGAATGGAGATGATTGAAAGTGCAGACCCAGTGTCTAGTTCCATGACCAATGGAACTCCTTGCAATTTCACCCTAAGTGACAGCTTCTTTTTAAGTGGTCTGTGTGTGCCTGTCTTAAAAATGCTTCTTCGTGAAGCACAGAAACCCACCCTGTTTTGGCTGGGGACCCTGGTACCTTTCAGGCGCAATTCTTCTCGGGGTTGTACCTTCTGTCGGCCTAGACACACAGCTGCTATGTGGCCTTGCTTCCCACATGCTCTACAGATTGCAGAACGGAACTTGCAGTCTATCCTCTTGTGGCGACCTCCACACCCGAAGCACTTGGGTACAGGTGAAGACTTTTCTTTGCCTTCCCTCTGCTTTCCTTCTTTGGTTGGGTAGAGATGATCTATTTCTTCATCAGGCTCCTCTTCTGAGCTTCCTTGAACTCCCTCGTGATGCATGGAAACAGCTTCTGGAAAGCTTTTGATGGGCCTCATACTCTTGATTGCCCCCCTTGCTGCCTCTTCTGCAGTAACCTGTCTCAAGGCATCTTGGAATGATATGTCCTCTTTGGCAAAAAGCCTTTGTTGTACATCTCTGTTTCTCAGTCCACATACAAATCTGTCTCTCAGTCTTTCCTCTAAGTCTTTAAATTCGCAATGCTTAGCTGCCCTTCTTAATGCAGCAATGTACTCTTTAGCTGATTCATCAGCCCGTTGATCCCGCTGTTCAAAATTATGTCTCCAAGCAATAACAGACAACTTGGGTTGAAAATGCTCTTTCAGTAATTTCTTAAGATCTGTGTAGGTAACAGATTCAAGAGGTGCAGGGGCTACTAAGTTTTCAGCAATTTCAAATGCATCTTGACCACAAATACAGAGTAGGGTGGCGACCTTTAAGCCCTCTTCTCTTACTTGATTAACTCTGAAATAATTTTCTGCTCGGGCCACGTAAGATTCCCATCTTTCGGGATGTGTAATATCAAACTCTGAAAGTTTTCCAATCTTTGCCATTTTAGTAAAGCAGGAAAACTCTATCAGCCAGCTTACCTCCAACAAAGCTGTATTGGCAGGCAGTTGCTGAATTTAATGCCGTTTCCTCACTGTGCTGGACTCCAGGGTAAGCTTACAATTGTTTGCGTAATTGCAAGGTCATCCCACCTTCGTTGCCAGTGTTGAGTCCTCGGCTAATGGCAATGACAACACGAGACATTCTTGATGTTCAGTAACCTTCTTTATTTCTCTTCAGCAGCCCCATTACAACTCAAGGCAGCACGGACTTCTCAGCCTCTCTTAAGGACCTTTTTCCCCGGGCCAAAAGGCAACATTTTGGCGCGCGAAGCGCCTTGCGCATACGCGAGAGCGCTGGCGCCAACCAGTCTGGTCCCGGGCAACTTGCAGCTGCCCGGGACCGTTGCAACGTCCCGAGCCTGCCCTTTTGCAGGCTCAGGACATAACAAAAATCATATTCAATCCCAAAGTAAAAAATCAGATTGGAGTTAAAAATAAAAAAATAAGATCATATATGAATAATTTAAAAAATTGAAGAAGGTTGGAAATCATACAAAAAGAAATAACAGCAATAGCTGAAAAAATGAACACTGTGAAATACAAATCCAATTTAAGCAAAATCAGCTATTTCAATCAGACCATAGGCAATTATACCAAAGTATAAATTCTAAAAATGAAGAATCAAACAAAAAGAAACAATTCACGATCTAAGGAAAGCTCCAAAAGACTGTAATAAAAATACTGGATGAATAAAAGAATTTGAAGATGAATCAAATGGAAGAACTAATAACAACAGAAGTGATTAAAAATCAAGTGAAAAGGATTAAAAAATGGAGATCTTCTGGAAATGAACAATTCTACGGGTTGGGTTTAAATATCTAGATTATACTCAATTATAGGCTGGCAAAATTTATCTGATTCTACAAGACACAGTGAAAGGGACAGCATCAGGAAACCATAGTTTTATGTTTGCCTACAATGTTTAAATTACTTACAGAGTTAATAGTGGAAGATTATTTAAAAGAATAGACATCCTTCCAGTAGAACAAAAAAGAAAAGAAAAGGAAAAGTACCAATATGAAAGATCAACTTCTGATTGATAAAATGGTTTTGGAGAATTGCAAAGAGTAAAACATCCAATTAACAAATAATCTGAATTTATTACAAAAATGTATTTGATTTATTACCACATAGTTTAATCATCAATGTTTGGAAACAACTCATGTCAATAAAAAAAATTATAATATTTGTAGAAAAAATAATAAAACAATGGAAGACAAAATTGGAAATATAGGCTTGTCAAAATTAAGAGAACCATCTTCCAGTGTGACTCATTATTACTCTTATTATTTGTCATTGCTATGATTGTCTTAATAATTTTTAAAAAAAATTGGCTATCAAAAAACAAAAATAATGCCAATAAAATCTTATATTTGCTTTGTATAGATGATCTGAAGCTTTAAGAAAAACCAGAAATTGACATCCATAAGAATTTTTAGCAGAGCTATAGCAATGGAATTTGTGCTACCTCAATATATTGATGTAAAATCACAAACAGTAATGGAATTGAAATTCCAAAAGATCAATATCAAAAAGATAGCTGTCAGGATGAAGTCTATGAATATCTGAACATTTTACAGTTGGATAACATAAAACATGGGTAAGCTAAAATGAGAGTAGTAAAAATATATCCTAAAAGAGAGAAAAGTACTCAAGACAACATTAATAGTGGAAACACTATGTGAACCAGCAATACCTGGAACATACTTATGATATAATATACTACACTGAACTGAGTTTGAATTAAAAAACCCAAGAAAGTTAATGACTATTCATTATAGATTATATCCCAAGTGATAATGATAGATTATACATTCCCCAATGAAAGCATAGGTTTACCTCAAGTCAAACAAAATGTTGAAAAATAAAAGCATTCATTGACTAATTACATAAAAGACAGTCAAAAACAAGTAGGGGTGCATGTTAAATATTGGGGTTAACTGAGTATGCAGGAAAAAATATATATGAATATCAGAATAGAATAGAATAGAATAGAATAGAATAGAATAGAATAGAATAGAATAGAATAGAATAGAGCTGGAAGGGACCTTGGAGATCTTCTAGTCTAGCCCCCTGTTCAAGCAGAACCTATATCATCTCAGACAAGTCGCTGGGTAGTCTCTTCTTAAAAATCTCCAGTGATGGAGCACCCACGATTTCTGGAGGCAAGCTGTTCCACTGGTTAATTGTCCTCACTATCAGGAAGTTTCTCCTTAATTCCAGACTGCTTCTCTATTTGATCAGTTTCCAACCATTGTTTCTCATCCTTCCCTCTGGTATTTTGGTGAATAACGTGACCCCCTCTTCTTTGCAGCAGCCCCTTAAATACTGGAATACTGCCATTATGCATTGACAAAATTTCCATCTGTCAATTATAAAAGACCACACTCTTGGATCTGCACATATAATATGCTGATACATTTGATCCGCATGAAGGGCAACACCAGCTAAAAACCTGACAGCTATGATTTCACATTGTTGTGTACATAATATGGATATAAAAGAGGTTTTGCATATGTATCATAAAAAATGAATGGGATAAAAAGTACCAAGTGATGAATAATCATAAAATATAATATTTAGGTACTATTCCAAACTAATACAAACGGCAATTCACCAAATATTGTCATTTCTATCGTTTTTTCTCATTAAAACTGTTCAGTTTAATTATTTAATATTAAAATTAGCATTTTTCTCTTTCCATGATCTTTTTGCACTTTAGAGAAAAACTCATAGATAATATAGTTCTAATAATGATAGGAATGTTTCAGTTACTATTTGCAATCAAGCTTTCTTTTAAAAATTCAGCAGTATAAGTCAAAACCAACATCAAGTAATGAGTTAATACTGAGAGACATGTATAAGAAAAGAAAAGAGAGGAATATAATCAGTGTTCATACCAGAAAAGCCAGTAGTCAGAATGAGCTGAAATAAGAATAAAAGTAATTATCTGAGTATAGATCTAGTGCAAGTGGAGTGATTGTTGACAATGAAAAGAAAAATTCTTAAATCCTGTTTTATATCTTTCTTGTATCAAAACGGAATTGGAATCCTAAATAATCATGCCTATATCATTGGGAGAATGAGAAAAATACAGGGTTGGATAGAAAAGGAAAAAGTAAGAGAAAACTTAATTAATTTAAATGGATTTGAAGTCTTTAGGATTAAATCTGTAACATTTCAGGGTATTGAAGGGAATAGATAATCAAAGAATTTATCTTAGTAACACTGAGATCGCCTAAAGGACCAGTGAAATCCAACAGGATTAAAATCCATCCCTATCTTCAAAAAACAAAACAAAAAAAAGATAATGAAAAAGAGAAAGAGAGAGCCATGAAATTACAGATTTCTTGGCTTGACATCTATATTGGGCAAGGTTTTTTCTTAATGTTTTCTTCCATTCTCAGGCTTCACTCATATTTCATATTTCTCCAAAGACATCTTGATAGTTCTCTATATAACTGGACCCTCAGCAAAGCCTTTGAAAGAATATCCCATGGCATTCTCCTTCATAAAATAATAATATATGAGCTGGGTGTTACCACTGTTAATGGACTCATAGTTGGCTGAATGATCACTCAAAGAGTGATCATTGATGGAACCTACCCAGGTTTAAGGAAATTTCAAGTAGATTGCACAAAGCTGTTACTGGCCCTACATTTTTTCATATTTTGATCAATGACTTGGATGAGGGAGTTGAGGACATTTTTCATATTAGTAAATGACACAAAACTGGGAGGCTTGGCTAATACTCATGTAATATATCACAGATAGCTCTTAACTTATGAGCACAATTGTGATCAGAACTCCCTTCATTATGCAATGTGATTGTTAAGAAAGCCATGCCCACTTTTACAACCTTTTTTGCTACAGTCGTTAAGCCGCTCACTATGGTCATTAAGTGAATCATGTAGTCATTAAGGGAATTTGGCCTTTCCCATTGACTTTACTTGTTGGAAGCACCTTGGAAAGAGAAGGTCACAAATGACAACTATCTCATCCCTGAAATCATTAGTGGCTTATAAGTTGAATGGTTGGGAGTTGAGATTCCATCAAGCTTATTCTATGGACATTAAGATAAATTAAGCCTTGTGTCTTAATTATCTTTTGGATTTCTCTTTTTTTTAAAAAAATATTGGATTGGAGAAAGATTAAAACCCTTCAGTTTGGCAAAATTTTTTGGGTATTCATTGAATAATCTTCTTCCTAGATGTTGTAAATTTGATTTTTAAAGCCTTTCAAATGTATGGATTGTTTAATTATATAACAAAAGGGTGCTTGGAATGTTGATTTCAGAAAATTAACAATGGATTTAGGGTACAGATTGATTTGAAATTATAGATGTGACTGAATTAGAAGTAAAGTTTTTCATAAGAAAATGGTTGGTGTCTTTTCTGGGACCTTGATGGTTGACACTAGACAGAGCTAAAAGATTTTTAAAAAGAATGGAGCAGACTTTTCTGACAGAAGTTTTTTTTTTTTTTGAAAGAATAAAACTTAATAATCTGGAGAGAACTTTTAATAAAGTCACAGAACAATAACAATGGATAATTTTGAAATTACTTTTAAAAGACTTAACAATGATAAGCATTGATATAGAGAAAGATATAGCCATGCCAAATGGAATTGATGGATGATTTATTCTCTAAAACAAATATTTAAGTATTGAACAAAGAAATGGATTTGGCTATTTTTTTTAACTGGCCGTACAAAAGACTTCTGTTAATATCTTGAATGATTTTTCTGGATGGGATAAACAAAAGGACAAATGCTATTTACCGGATATACGAAAGAAATCTGTTAAAGTTTTGAAAGACCTATGACTATAAAAATACTGTATATAAAGAAAAAAAATTAGTGCTGGTTTTTTTACTGAAGGGATTAAAAAGTGAAACCCTTAAAAATTGATGCAACACTTATAAAATTGGTTTATTCTATCAGTCTAAAATAGGAGAATAATTATATCTGGTTACTATATATCTCGTTTCCCTTACCAGAATTTGGCTGACAAGGAACTTTTGACGAGGCTTATAGATATGTGTCTTTTTTACTTAAGAGATGAATTATGGGGGAAGAGATTATGTCATATTTAGAAATGGTAGTAAGCTATTAAAATTGTTTTTACTTGCTGTGATAAAGGAAGTTGTTACTCTTTTTCTGTTCTTTTTCTTTTTTAGACTTTTTCTTTCTTTTCTATGTTTCTGTTTTTACTTTTTGTTGTTTGCATTTGCTTTTATTTCATTCATTATTATTCTTAATAAAATTAAGATACTGGAATCTATGATCAAGAGTGGTAGGGCTTTTGAATGACAAAATGCAGTGTTGCAAGCTAATTCTGCTAACTGCCAGTAATTCAATTCTCCCCGGCTCAAGGTCTTCCATCCTTCCGAGGTCAGTAAAATAAGGACCCAGATTGTTGGGGACAATAACTCTGTAAACTGCTTAGAAAGGGCTGTAAAGCATTGTGAAGCAGTATATAAGTCTAAGTGTTATTGAGCAGGGTGTGAGTGACATTGCTGCGGGGCAAAGCAAAGTGAGGCAGGGGCCGGGGTGATTGCTGCCTGACACCATCGACCCTGCACACAGAGGCCAGCAAGCGAATGGGGCCGATGGTGTCCATCAGCAGCCATAGCCTCCTGGCCCCTCAACACTTTGGGGCTCCACAGCCTGCTGCAAATATTGGACCAGCCCTCCAGCAGCAGGGGAGGGGAAGGCATGTGATGCAGACCACTGGATGCGCCATCTCTTTATGCTTGTGGTTGGAGAGCAGGTTGCTGATGGTTATCTCCTCAGCCCACATGCAGATCTTGCCCTTGCCCTACACATGGAGCCTGGTCCTCTCATGCACCCGACGCACCTTGGCCCCATTTTGGGCCACCAGCACCTCGCACAGGTCCATTAGGCTGCCGCTGCCACCTGGAGTGGCAGGCCTGCCCAGTACAAAGGAGGTAAAGCGGCCAGCTGGGAGGTTCGATTAGAGGTGGTAGAACACGCCCAGGGCCAGCAGGCAAAAGGCCACCCCAAGGGGGAAAAGTCAGATCCCCATTGGAGCCATAGCTACCCAGTCCCAGCCAGGATTGCATGCCTCCCCCCATCTCTGCTGGGCCTGCTCTACCACCTCTACTTGGCTTGCTAGCTGACCACTTCACCTCTTTTGTGCTGGATGGGTCTGTAGCTCTGGGCAGCCTAATGTACCTATGTGAGCATCTGGCAGCCATGGCAGATACTGAGGTATGTGAAGGGAATGTGCTCTACCTGCAGAAAGCTGCTGATGGAGGGCCAGCTCGGTATTCAGTGGGCTACGCAGCCCCTGCTGCCGGACACCATCAGCCCTCACGTGCTCACCACCTCCTGTGTGCACACCTTGAGGGTAGATGGACTCATTTACAGTAGTGGTAGGTATACTATTAGAAGATCTGAAAGACCAGCTGAGGCACAGGTTGTTATGAAAAAAAATCTGTATGGCACATAATATTGATCTTGCATAGTATATTGGTTAATGGCACAGACTTTTCTACTGCATGCTTGGCTGAAGCATAAGCAACCACTTCCTCCTCCCTACTTATCTTAGCAAATAATGATTCTCATCTATGTATAGGAAGTCACATTCCAAGGGATTTGGGGCACACATACATTGCAGTCAGTAATGCTAGGCTAATCCTAAATTTACTAATTTGATAACTTCCACATGGATCAATGTGCTTACTGTTAAGTAGGTGTGCACAGGATACTACCTTGATTGACAAACAGACCTCTTGGGGACATGTACATGCACATACCAAAATGTTGTGTGCAACATGGAAAGTGAAGGGGCGTTGTCTTACCTGAACCCTTTTCTCAGCAGGATGATGTAGAATCCACTGGATGGGTTATTATAGCCTTCCTGCCCAGTAGACTAGGTCAGAACTTTGGCCACGCCCCTCCTTTGGGTGTGACTCCAGTTTTGATGAGATGAGATCAGTTCTGATGAATTCCACGTAGTGGTTCCTTTTGTTAGTCACCTGCCTAGACAATTTGTATGGGGGGTGGATTCTACATCATCCTGCTGAGAAAAGGCATTCAGGTAAGACAACGCCCCTTCTCCAGCAGGATAGCTGTAGAATCCACTGGATGGGACATACCAAAGCCCTCATGTCCCCTTGGGAGGGAGAGTCTAGGCTAGTGGATCCTGAGAAGAGACAACCTGTTGGAGTACACGTCTGCCAAACGCAGCATCAACCGCTGCAAAGGTATCTACTCGATAATGTCTGACAAAAGCCGAAGACCACGTTGCAGCTCTGCAACTCTCCTCCACAGAAGCCTGTGTGGACCACACGGCCGACGCAGCAGTGCTGCATGTTGAGTGAGCCGTAATGTGTGAAGGAATGGAGATTGACTGAGAAGAATAGGTCTGAGTTATACAAGCTCTAATCCACCTACCTATAGTTGAAGAGGAAACTTTCTTCTCCATAGTAGAGGGTTGGAAGGAAACAAATAGGGCCTCCGACTTACGGAAGGATGAAGTACGTTTTACATAGTAACGCAGAGCTCTGAGTACGTCTAACTTGTGCCACTGACATTCCAACCTGTGTGTGGGATTGGGACAGAAATTAGGGAGAATTAGCTCCTGAGATCTGTGAAACATAGTGTTAACCTTTGGAATGAACGAGGGGTCCAGTCTAAGGACCACCCTGTCCTCGAAGAAGGTGCATAGATACTCCATGACTGACAGCGCGGCTAATTCCGAGATCCTTCTAGCTGAGGTAATAGCCACTAGAAAGGCTACTTTTAAAGACAAGAAGTGGAGAGAACATGAACTGAGAGGTTCAAATAGAGATGATGTCAAGGCCTGCAGCACCTTGGTTAAATCCCAAGAAGGATAGTGATGCACTACAGGAGATCTGGTATTGACCGCTCCCTTTAGAAAGGCACTGATTGCCGGATGTTGTGACAAGGGACTGGAATTGTCGCAGGAAAGGACCATTGAGAGGGCCGTTTGTTGCCTGCGGATAGTACTGGATGACAAACCTTTATTCAAACCTTCCAACAAATAATCTAGGATATTAGGAATAGTAACTGAGAATGGCTCTAACTTATGTATAGAACACCACTTGCAGAATCCTCTCCATCTGGCGTTGTAGATCCTGGTCGTCAAAGGACGCCTCAATGCTTGTATCATCGATATCACCCCGGACGAGTAGGATTGCCTGGCTAAACCTTCCTGCTCAAGTGCCAAGCGGCTAGTTGTAGCACTGTGGGTCGGGATGTAGAAGTTTGCCCTGGCTGAGGAGCACTCGGTCCGGAGGAATCCTCCACGGAGGTGATATCGAGAGATCCACAAGGTCAGCAAACCACGGACGCCATGGCCAATGTGGAGCAATCAAACTACTTCTGCACCTTCCAGGATCAGCTTGCATATGGTCGCCGGTATCAGGGGAAGTGGTGGGAAGGCGTACAAAAGCTGCGCTGGCCACCAACATCGAAGGGCATCCGTTCCCTCTGTTCCCCGTATCGAAAATCTGGAGAAGAACCTGGGAAGCTGTGTGTTTGTCGGGATGGCAAATAGGTCCAGGTGCAGCCGCCCGAACCTTCATGAGATCTCCTCGAAAAGAGCCGGATCCAGTCGCCATTCCACATGGTCCACCTTGGGTCTGCCCAGGGAGTCTGCTTGACGATTTGCCTCCCCTGAAATATGTTCCACCCTGATGGAACCCAAATTTGACGCTGTCCAAAGACCTAGAGCCGATGCTTCTTGCATCAGTTCCCAGGACCGGGTCTCTCCTTCTTTGTTGATGTGGGCCTTTGCTGCCATGTTGTCGGTCAGAACGAGGACATGTTTCCCTTTTACTAGAGGGGAGAATCGAAGGAGGGCTAGGTGTATGGCCCAAAGTTCGAGCCAATTGATGTTGTGAGTGAGGTCCGAGCGTTTCCACTGATCCTGAGCCAGGTGAGTTCCCAGGTGAGCTCCCCAACCAAACAGACTCGTGTCTGTTGTGACAGTGACCCGGGTTGGTTCTCTGAATATGCTTCCCTTGGTCATCGCAGGTGATATCTACCAGTGTAGGGACCGTAATGTGTGATGTGGGACTGTGACCTTCCTGTTGGAGGCACTGAGGTTCTGTCTCTGATAAGGAAGGAGGAGCCACTTTAAGCGTCTGGAGTGGAATCTGGCCCACAGAACGATGCCCATGCAAGATATCATTTTCCCCAGGAGCTTTGACAGCTGTGCTAGAGACACCCTCCTGTCCTTCTGTACTTGATGAACCAGCTTCTTGATGCTGAATCGACGCTCCTGAGAAAGATATACCTTGCAAAGTGATGAGTCTATTATTGCCCCCAGATGTTGAAGTCTCCTTGTGGGAGTGATGTGGCTCTTCTTGAAATTCAGGGAGAATCCGTGATTCTAAAGGGCGAGAATTGTGGTCTGAATATCTGACTGTGCTGTTTCAAGGGAACTGGACTGGATTAGGATATCGTCCAGGTAAAATTGTACACACACTGGCATCATTCTGAGATAAGCCGCTATGACTGCTAGTATCTTTGAGAAGACCTTTGGTGCTGAGGATAGACCGAAGGGTAAAGCCCTGTATTGGTAATGCCAGTGCACATAGTAAAACCTGAGAAACTTGCGATATTGGGGGTGAATGGGAATATGTAGATAAGCCTCCGTGAGTTCTATTGAGGAGAGGAAGTCTCCCCTCCTGATGCTGGCTAATATGGACTTTAGTGACTGCATTTTGAACCTTCTGTAGGTTAAGAAATAATTCAGTCCCTTTAGATCCAGTATCGCCCTCCACCGTCCTGAAATCTTTGGGACCACAAAGAGAATGGAGTAGAATCCTTTTCCTTCCTGGTCCCTTGGTACTGGTTCTATGGCTTGAATTGATATCAGGTGAGAAATGGCCGAGGCTACCAAGTTTGCTTTGGTAGTGTTTCGGGAGAGGGGGCACTTGATGAAGCAGTCTGGTGGGGGAGAATAGAATTCTAGGGTCAGACCATACTTTACGGTTTCTAATACCCAGGCGTCGGAGGTGGTCAGTTCCCAGATGTCGCTGAACCTTTCTAGCCGACCCCCGATGGGAGAGTCCTCCCTGGAGTCACTTGGACCGCCTGTAAGGATGGCCTCCAGATCCCCTGAAGGGATGCTTAG
Organism: Crotalus tigris; assembly: GCF_016545835.1. Classification (NCBI taxonomy): domain Eukaryota; kingdom Metazoa; phylum Chordata; class Lepidosauria; order Squamata; family Viperidae; genus Crotalus; species Crotalus tigris. The sequence goes on along the minus strand of NW_024100143.1, from coordinate 807,531 downwards.
ATTGGAATTGGCCTCTGGCTCCTGTGTTTTGGCGATCCTGGGAACGATCCTGTCTGGAGTAGAAGGATTGCGAGCCTCTTGACCAGTCCCAGGATTGCCCTGGCCGAAAGGGCTGTCTCCACTCTCATGGACTGCTGGGACGGAAGCTTTGTTTACAGAACTCCTGTGGGGGTCTCCTATCCAGCTTTTTTGAGGGATGGACTAAGATCTTACGTTTGTCCTTGCCCTCGCTAACATGTGGATCCAAGATAGACCCAAACAAGAGTGTCCCGCTGTACTTAGACGTTGACAGGCGCCACTTGGCCTTTAGGTCAGTTTTCCACTGTTTGAGCCATAGGAGCTTGCGAGAGGCTACCGTGGCTGCTATAGATCTTGCTGAGTACTTAGTTGCGTGTAAAGAGGCGTCAGCCATGTATTGTGAAGCAGCCAGTATTTTGGCCAAAGTTTGATGTGTTCTGACATGATCTGGAGGGATGCTGGCCTGTAGTTTGCGAAGCCACATGATACAAGCCCTGGAGAAGAAAGAGGAGGAAGTTGCTGCCTTGGCTGCCCAGGCCGAGGCCAGATGCGCCCGGCGGAGAGAAAGTTCGAATTTCTTGTCTTCCGCCTTCAGGGCCTCTGCCATGTCCCCTGGAATAGCAGATGTAGAGAACAATGAGTTCAGAGGACTGTCAACCGTGGAAACATCCAACAATGAGGAAAAAGAAGGAGAGACATTAAACAGCTTCTTTTCCACACTGTTAGGAGTAGGTGGGGCTGCGAGGACCATTGTTCCTCCACAGAGGTGCGAAAAACCTCTGGGCAAGGAATGTACTTGTCCTCCATTACCTTCTTTGCGAAGAGCGGATTAGACTCCTGACTAGTGGAAGGTTTTTCCTCCTGTACAGAAGTTAGATTGACAGTGGTGATCGCTTTGATTAGAAGGGATTTAAAAAGAGAGGGGTCAAAAAGACCTGAATTTATTGTCTGCTCAGGAGTAGCCTCTTCGTCTTCCGATAAGGGCATGTCAGCTATGTCTAGGTCCATCGACTCCGCCTTTCCCAGCTGTGAGGAGGTCTCAGAAACATCCGTGGCAGAAACATTGGTCCGCCCTTTTTGGGATGGAGGTTGAAAGGTTAGTTGCCCCTTGGATGACATAAATTGGGTGAATGCATTTTGCATAAAGGTCTGAAATTGAGCAGACCATATGTCCTCCTGGGATCTGGCACTAGGTCCTGTCACAGTAGGAACATGATCTGGTGAAGATGCAGGTGAAGAGGAGTGAGGGGAACCCATCTGCTCAGTTTCCCCCAGAGGAGACCAAGATCTGAGGATTTCTTGAGGAGGAGCCAAGGTAGGCTCGGGCATAGGGGCCTCCAATGGGGCAGGGGAAACCATGTCAGCCTCATTGGATCTAAGTATTTGGGCCCTAGAGAATTGTTTTTCCAGTGCCAAATGTCTCCTCGAGGCTTCTCGCTCAGCTGTATTAGAAGGGTCCCTCTGAGAGATATGTTTTGTTTTGGCCTTCTTCTCCCCCCCCCACTTCAGATTCGGTAGATCTGCATTTTTGTTGTTGTTGTGGGGGGAAATTCTGGGACCCTGTGTAGCTGAATGCGAGTCACCGTCTGCCATTGTGGCCAGATATACCGAGTAGGAAATAGCTGGAGGTGGGGGGAAAACAAACACGCAGACCAATGACAGAGATGGAAAGATCACAATCCTCACTCTGCATACCACACAATGGCCGGACAGTCAGGCGCTTTACTAAGAAAGAAAAGGCCTGTTAAGCCGGTGACAAATGCCACTAGTAGAAACAGTTGGGAATAAGGTAGAATTTCCTCTCATTCCTTCACCTGGGTTTATGGATGGCAATAACACAGAGATGTGCTGAGAGAGATTGTAAGCAGTAATTGGGGCTGAGTAATTGTATTTCCCCCCCAATGTATGGGCTGATGAGTCAGACCCAAGGGTGTCTTATCTCTTTCTCTCTCTCTCTCTCTCTCTCCTGTTTTTATCTATCTATCTGTCTATCTATCTATCTATCTATCTATCTATCTATCTATCTATCTATCTATCTATCATCTATCTATCTATCTATTTAAGTGCTATTGATATTTCGCTCGCTCAGTAGAAGGGCCTGAAATCCCCGGATGGTTGACCCACCTAAGATGGAGGATGACAGTGATCACACCCAAGATGGTGACTGGGCTGAAGGACACGCCCCCTAACTGACAACAGTCAGATAGAACAGCACGAGGCTAAAATGGCGTCCGTGCTCCTTAACGGTCTCTTCCCGAGCTGAGGTAATTTGGTGGAATAAGCTCAGATAAAGGGTGGGGGAGGCGGGGGCCAAGGAGAGCTCCCTAAAACAATCTGCGGCTTCGCACCTCCTTCGTGAGGCTAGGGAAGGTGATCTGCGGTTCTCTCAGGCCGTTCCGGATGCCGTAGGTCTTTGCGCGCCTCAGCTGAGTAAAGTTCAGCCGCTGCTGGTGCCTCACCAAAGCTCTGAGGTTTGAGAGGAAAAATCAGCCCATTTGTGTGATCTGAGGCTGTGAGCTCAATACGCTCAGCGCGCTGTAGGAGGGAGTCCTCCGATGATCACAATTCTGTCAGAGGCTCGGAGCTCTGAGCCACAAACCGGGGGCCATTTGCCTGACTCTTGTCAAGTTTGAGATTCAACCACAAGAGAGAGGAATGAAGATTCAGGAAATTTCACTTTCTTCTAGACTAAACTATCTACGGAGCCTGAAAACTAGATGCTACCGGGCTCGAGACTAAGTTAAAACTGGGGTCACACCCAAAGGAGAGGCGTGGCCAAAGTTCTGACCTAGTCTACTGGGCAGGAAGGCTGTAATAACCCATCCGGTGGATTCTACAGCCATCCTGCTGGAGAAGAGGGAGGGATACTCTGATCACTCTTTACAGAGTTTTAAATGTTAGAGTTTAAATGCTGAGAAAGAGCTGGGTTTGGTGAAAGTGGATGGGAAAGGGAAAGATAACCAATTACCTCCAATATGGAGTGATTGCAAATGGTGCAAACATAGAACCAATGAAATAGGAAGAGCAGTACTGAAGTGGAAATGGATGGCTGAGTGCATTCAAGATTTTTTTTTCCTCCTTAATCTTTTGGATCCTCCATACATTTCATTTAAGTCCCACCAAATCTTAGGATCCAATTCAACCCAGTTTGAATATCTCTAATCAAGATAATAAAAATTATTGCCTTTCTATACAAGGATCATTTTTGTCAGTTACAAACAAGCAGACCCACATGTGTAAGGTTCAAACTTATTACTTTATCATATTCTGCCACACAGAATATAATATTATATTCCACACAGGAATCTCCCATTTGCCAGCCTAGGAACAGATAGATAAGGTTCTATAGAACTTTGGATGAGGGGGTCAGTCTTGGCCCTCTTGAGACTGTGCAAGGAGCCAAGGATAAATCCCCGCTTGAGGCTTTCCCAACATCTTTAGATATCTAAGTGAAGATATAAAAATATGCATATTTAAACCAACTATTTAATTCAAAAACTACCAGCTTTGATTAGCATGTTAATTGGCTGAAAATTATCAAAATTATCATTAGCTTTTAGAGAACCAATTATACAAACTATGTATACGTTAATCTAATTTCTCATCTAGGCTAACATCATTATTTATGTAGCTTCTAAATTTCTTCTATTGTATTATTTATTTCTAACATTTGTGTGGTTTAATGGCAGAACAAAAATAAACCCAACAAAAACAAAAATAAAAGTATATGGCAAAACTGTCACCAGAAAGCTAAGAGTTGAAAGCTAAACTCCTTAAAAAAAATCTGGAGTGTATAAATTAGACTCCTTAAAATATTATCCAAAGTTGCATAGAATTAAAAGATTTGACTGTGATGTCTATAGCAGGAAGTCAAACCGATAACACAGTGTCTCAATCCAAACACCACCTCTTTTTGTGTATCAACATCACACACATGTAGAAAGGAAAAAAAATAGTAGTGGTCTTCCTTCAATAATTTATAATTAATTGTGATCAAAAAATACAAAAAGGTTTATAAATTAATCCAAGTGCTTCAGTTTGACCTGGTAATGAAATGGTACTCATAGGAGATAAGCAATTTGGCTGCAATATGGTCATTATATACAGTCAATATTCTTGCTACCATACTTGGTATTTTTGTTTGTTTATTTTCTATGCCCATCCATCTCAGTCAATGACTCTGGGTGGTTTACAATTCAAAATTAAATTAAGTTCCAGACTGCCCCTAAGAAGAACACTGTATGGTTTGATTTTTGTAGGGTTTTTGTATTTAGACTGGTACCTGAAAATCAAATTCAGAAAAAAATAGTACTTGTATTTTTAAAAATATATGGTGTGTCCCAATATAAAACAGCAGGCCAAAATGACAATATATTCTAGTAGTGAAAAACAAACTTTGCATGACAAAGTGTAAAATGTATCTCAGACTCTTAACGCTAATTGAATTGCCATTGATAAAATGTCACTTAAGTAGACATTTCTGTGGTGAAACATAGATTTCCGGCAAATGACCTGTCATTACAGCCATGGATAATGTTCATGTCCAGACTAAAAAATTGTGCCTCCTAGCAATATTCTCAACAGGAGTTAAAACTGCAGGAATTGTAAAAAATCGGTGTATACAATCCACTAGAGAGTTATGCCTCAGGTGCTATGTTAATTTACTTGCTCATATGCATTAATTGAAGCCAATCAATAAAGCCTTTGGTACAGATGGGAAAATGGAGTCAAAGGAATTGTCTGACACATTAATTCACATTTCCAGTTTGGAAAAGTAGAAAATTCAGTCAAAGTTTTTCATTTCTGTCAATATGTGACTGTATAAATAATGTAATGATTTACAATACTTTTTCTAGCATAACTTTACAATAAGACTTAAATACAACACTACAACTTTAAAATATTTATTTTTTAAACAAATACTTGAAATCTGTGGTATCCTAATCAGTCTGTAGACTTTGTCTTGGTGAACAAATATGCTAAGGAGATGTGATTGCACTACAACAGAAGAACCTGGAATTGTTTATGAGACTCTTTTTTTTCTTTTCATTTTTTTGCTACAATTTCATAATTTTACCATCCTTCTATATCTTGGAATATTGAGCATAGGAAACTGGAAACAGTATTTATGAAAGGGACATTTACTTGACTTTGTGCAGGCTTATGGGATCCATTTGACAGTTGGAGGTTTTCTGTTATCAGCGGTTGCTTCCATTGCATGACTTTTGCACTTGGAGATTTCTTGGAGATTTCCTTTCATTCCTTTCAAACATTTTACTGAGTTCTTTTTCCATCTTGCAAAATTGGATTTAGACATTTATATTCCAAGCCTAGGACATGTCATTTTATTTCCTTTTCTCCCACTTTTTGTGTGGTTATGTGTGGTTATTGTGTGGTTATGTGTGCTTTTAGAGCTGTGTGGAATAGCACTGGGATACAGTATGTCCAAATTAATGGACAGTGAACAAGAGAGAATCTATCTTTGAATTGTAGGTAACCATTATCAAGCTTACTCAGCAAACTACCTTTTCCAATGATCATGATGGATAATGATCTTCATGAATGGTATGATCATTATTGTCTAATTAAGTACATAAAGTCCATCAGAATGTGCAGATATATGGAAATCTAACTATGCTAGGGAGAAAAAATAATGACGTGCTAAAGAGCAAACTACCAAGTGTCAAGACACCATGTTCCATGATCAAGAACTGCCCAAGAACATTTCAGTCAGTCAGAGTCCAACATTTTAGCCTATGAAATATGTGTAGTCATTGCTTAACGATGTTTTGTTCAATAATCTTTCACAGTTGTAACAGTGATGAATGAATAGTATTTATGACTAGTCCACAAATTTTATGGCCGTTTCAAAGCCACCATGGTCACATGGTCAACATTCAAATGCTTAGCAGATCATCTGCATTTACCAGATGATGTAATGTGCACTTCCAGGCTCCCCAACTGCCTTGCTCTCCTCCCATCTCTGCCCTTGTGGCCACCCAGCCCTCTTCCACTGACACCCTACTTCCTGCATTCCATCATCCCAGCCTCATCTGCTGCTCAGCTGACCTTCACTAAATCTTCCTCCAACTGCTGATGAAAACAGAGAAGGTCAGGTGGGGTGACGGGGTGTGGCATACAGGATGTCAGAAGCAGTAGAATATAGGGCAAAATATAGGGAGTGCAGTGTAGTGGCCAATACGCAGAGCAGAATTCAGGAGAGTGGGGTGGCAGGGGCAGCAGGAACAACAGGGTTCAGGGAGAGCAGGGGAAGCAGACTACAGAGTGGCCAAAAAGGTGATGGGGGAGATAGGTGGTGGGGGGAATTATAGCAGAATCAAATACATCAGGGCTGGAGAAGCTTGAAGTCCTAACCTAATTGCCATAGGACTACAGAAATTGCCATTATTAAGTGGCAATGTGACATTTCATCTAATGATTGCATTGCTTAGCAACAAAAATTCCAGTTCCAGTTACGATTATTAAAGCAAAGACTCACCTGTAGGAGATGAAGAGGGATTATATGTTTAAACTGGGAGAAATGTGTGAAGTATGAAATATAAATGGATATGCATGCAGATTATAAGAACCTCTCTATATAGTTTGCTATTTTGTTTGCTGCCTATTTCCTTTTACTTCTTTTGTTATATTTTCTACATTGAAAAGCTTTCTGGAAACCACAAGAGAAGATTGTGACAGACTATCTAATTACTAATTTACATAAGTTCTCTCTTTACATTAGTTGGGAAAGTCATATTGATCAGTAATGTGCACCTCTAATTAGTTATCCTGGAAATAAGAAATATATTAAACTGACAACTGTATTCAAACTTTGATTCAGTACCCCTATGCAACTGTTGTTTTACTGTCTTTGTGCGCACTAGAAAAATGTCTGTTTTCCCCTTCCAAGAGGCTGTGCAAATACTTCAAAATAGATGCTTCACAATATGAAAAATAGACAAAGCATGCTTCGAACCATTAAAGCAGTCATGTCTTTTTATTTTTGCCAATCCAACAGAACACTGGAAAACAAATTATGTGTAAGTCAAGGAGGTTTGTCAACCTGTCAGGTAGGATTACTCTACAGAATAACAGATTTGGTCCAGATATGGTGTGTGGAGAATTGTCCAAGGAAAGATCCATTTTGAAAACGATTGCTTTGGTCAGGCAGTGAGCTATTATGGAGGGAAAAAATCTATTTTTCCTGTATATAGCAAATGACCAGAGACTTAGAATGATGCCAACTGCTTTATTCTAAGCACTACTATCCTCCACCCTGGTCATCCCAAGTGGACTGTATGTAGCTTAGTCTATGTTTTCTACTGTACACAAAACCAACAGATACAGCTTGAGAGAGCAGAAACAATGTAAATGAAAACACGCAAAGCAACACATATGATATACGCACAATGGCAGCCACAACTATACACACAAACAAAAACCTATGGATGCACTATGATTAGATCAGACATGTCAAATAGAAGGCCCGCAGGCTGGATCCGGCCTGCAAAGTGGTTTCATGTGGCCTGCAAAGCCATCCTGGAAACAGTGAGGGAACGGCCCCCACTGCCTTGGCCCCGGCTGGACAGGAGCCAATGTACAATTTTGTGGTGGCCATCTATGCTGAAATGCATTCAGTTTTAGCTCCACAAAACCATCTGGAAACAGCGATGGACAGGCCCCTGCCGCGTCGGCCCCCTGCAGCATCAGCCCCAGCCCCTGGGCATGCGCTGGGAAGGTGTCACCCTTTGTGAGGAATGAAGAAATGCACCATCGCCTGGATGTGGCCAGCAAATAGACCTTGCCTACTTCACATATCCGGCTTGATGGGGTCCATGAGAGGGGTTTCGGTAGGCAGCAGGGCGTTCTCCTCACAGCGCCGAGAGGCTGAGCCGGGCGGCGCAAATCTGATGAGAAGTGCAATGCTGCCTAGTCCCCAGCCTGCCTAGCCCCCTAGCCTGCCCAGTTTCAGCAGGCAGCAAGGTGCAAAGCTGGTGAGCTTTGCACCACCCAGCTCAGCCTCTTGCCACTGTAAGGAGAGCGCCCTGTTGCCTGCCGAAACCAGGCAGGCTGGGAGCTGGGTGGCATCGCGCTTCTCTTCAGATTTGTGCTACTCAGCTCAGCCTCTCAGCACTGTGAGGAGAGCACCCTGCTGCCTGCCAAAACCAGGCAGACTGGAGGCTGTGTGGCATCACACTTCTTTTTGGATTCGCACCGCCCGCTCAGCCTCTTGGCACTGTGAGGAGAGCGCCCTGCTGCCTGTCGAAATCAGGCAGGCTGGGAGCTGAGTTGCATTGTGCTTCTCTTCAGATTCGCGCCACTCGGCTCAGCCTCTCGGCACTGTGAGGCTGTGGGCTGTGCGACGTCACACTTCTTTTTGGATTCGCACTGCCGGCTCAGCCTCTTGGCCCTGTGAGGAGAGCATCCTGCTGCCTGCTGAAATCGGCAGGCTGGGGGCTGGGTGGCGTCGCGCTTCTCTTCAGATTTACACCGCCTGGCTTAACTTCTCAGCGCTGTGAGGACAGTGCCTTATTGCCTGCCAAAACCGGGAAGGCTGGGGGCTGGGCGGCATTGTGCAGATCATATCGACTCTCACGCTGCTCATAGCGTCCCCTCCCCCAGAACCCACCAAGCCCGATATGTGAAGTAGGTGAGGGCCATGTGTGGCCACTTCCAGTTGATGGTGCATTTCTTCATTCCTCACAAAGGGTGACACCTTCCCAACTGCATTTCTTGCTTGTTTTTCTCTCTCCCTCATCTCAAATATTTTCCCACGATTCTATTCTTAGGAAGGAAGGAAGGAAGGAAGGAAGGGGGAGAGGAAGGGAGGAAGGGAGGGAGGGAGGGAGGGGAGGGAGGAGAGAGAGGGTCTGAGGGAAATCCTGCCTTAGTCTTGCCCTGCTGCCCTTTCACCATCCCCTTGCCCCCTCCTCCTTGCCTATCCTGGGGGTCTCTCATCCTATTGTTAAGGAAGCTTTGGATACAAAGCTAGGTCTCCTCCAATGGAGAGGGAGTGAGTCTCCCTCTGACTTTGCCCTCGTACCCATCATGAGCAACCTGGCTAAGGAGAGCAAGCACAGCAGCAGCAGCAGCCTTGAGGAGGAGGTAAGTGCAGCTGGGCACCCCCTTGGGGAAGTGGGCTGGGCTTGGTGCCACGGGTGCTCGAGGGCCAGGCTGGGCATTTGACCTCTGATGCCCAGGGCTTTGGGCAGTCCGCGCCACCATCCAGCCTCCCCCCCCCTGCATGGCCTGAACAGTGAGGCTCCTCCAGTGGACCATGCCTTGGCACTTGCCCCAGTCCCATCCCCTTCTGTCAGAGACCCTCAAATCTGTCCTGCCCAGCCCCCACAGGCACCCTTGAGGCAAACGATGTAGAGCTGGCCATGCCCACCCAGTAGGCGCACCCATTCCAGCCACACCCACCCAGTAGGCCACACCCACCCTGGCCACACACACACCCCAAGGGCAACCGCAATGCTGATGCAGTCCTCAATGAAATTTGAGTTTGACATCCCTGGATTAGATCCTCAAAGACATTAGATCCTCAAAGGCAACACATATGCACACACCCAAATTAGAGAAAATGCTTGTATTCACATATTTACACATTACACAGAAGAAACTACAGATGCTTCCAACAACATGTAGAATTATTTCCAACAAGTTTAAATTTTAGTTAAGGAGAAAAGCATGATAAATGATTATGTCAAGAGTAGACACTGAATGGATAGGGAACAGTGTCTTTTTTGAACTTTTCAACAGTTTTAAAATAAAACTATGGACAAATTCTTGACAATTTATTCAAGATTGATGTGGTAAGCATGGCTAGATAGTCAGATATTCAATATAACAAAAATTGAGAGGGCCATGCTATAGGTCTCCAATTGGATATCATAAGTTATAGGGGGGAAGCTGTAAATAATTTTAGTGCTATTGATAGAAACTGTAAACTTCTGGTGAAACGAAAGGCATGGTAGGTATGGTAATATTATGGTTCTTTTATTTCTTGAAAATCCCAGTTAAAAATAGGTTTTGAAAAATGGTCCTCTCTAAAGCTATTATCATATGGATAAGCAAAAATTCTTGTTCTCCATATCTTTCAAAATGTGCACAAAATCATGGAAGATATCATCTGATTCTTTGGAATATAATACCATAAAAAGTTCATATTCAGTTCTACCTCTTATGTCCATTTGTGTTTTAGATAATTGTCCTTCTAAATTGCTCAAGACTTTCTGGAAGATCTGCAATTGGATCCATGCAATGGTGAATGCTGCTTTGGGACAGGAGTGGTTTCTCCCAGTAGTTCTACCAGATGGTAGTCCACCCTCTCCTCAAGAAGCCATTATTAGATCAACCTTATCTTCCAACCTCCACTTTTAGGGAATGTTGTTGAGAAAACCATCAGTTTGCGAAACCAGATTTGGGAGGAAACAACTATTTCATTTTCACCAGATTTCAAGACTAGTTGTAGTATTGAGACAACATTAATTACACTAGTCAAAGATATCTAGGAGTAATGCATCTAGCCTGGTCCTCGATATCTCAGCTGTTTTCAATTCCCAATAATCATAGTATCCTTCTGCATATGCTTCAGGGGCTAAAGGAAAGCAATGTGTGGGGATAGTTTTCCTCTTTGAGACTAGCTCCAAACAGGGGAAGAGGGTTGCTTTCTCCTCATTACTTTTCAACATTTACATAAAGCCACTAGTCAAAATCATTTGATGACATGTGGTTGGTATATTGTTGATACTCAGTTGTTTTTCTCTCATCTTTGACCAACCAAGTGGTGCTTCTAAAGTTCTCTCCCAGTGCTGGGGGGGGGGGAGGAGATAAGGAGGGCTAGAAAGAATAGGCTACATAAGCCCTTCAAGATGAGTGGCTGTAAATTCTGAGATATGCCAAGTATGGAGATTTTTAATGTTTATCAATGAATGGGTTACAGCAGGGGTGTCAAACTGCTGGCCCACAGGCCGGATGCATCATAGCGAAACCACGCCCACCCCATTGCCGGCAATGAAAAAAAAGATGCAGTATGTCGCGACACGTCAAGTGACGTTACGAGTTTGACACTCCTGGGTTACAGGATCCCCACAAAAAAATTGTGTGAAATTTGGAGCTCTCTTGCCTTACTGCCAGTTGGATTAGTGCAGTATGTTCTATATGGAGCTGCACTTGAAGAATATTTTGAAGCTGCAATTGGTTTAGAATGCAGTGGCATAGATGGGTTTTGGTGCTCAATAACATGCCTATATAGCACTTTGCAAGCTGCATTAGCTCTCGGTGCTATTCCAGATTCAAGATAATGGTTGTCATCTATAAAGGTCTACGTGCCTTTATCACTCAAAAGAGATGCCTTCTTTACTGCAGGGTCTGCCCTCATTCCCCCCAAAAATTCAGATGACCCCAACCCCATCGGCATTCTTAAAAAGTTTTAAAGATATGTACATTCCATTAAGCATTGCACTGAGACATTAAGTGACCTTGGCTGAATGACTTTAAGATGAAAGTCTTTTTGAGAACCTCAGCTGCACTGTACTAATGCAGGGATCTTCAAACTTGGCTCTTTTAGGACTTGTGGACTTCAACTCCCAGAATTCCTCAGCCAGGCACACTGGCTGAGGAATTCTGGGAGTTGAAGTCCACAAGTCCCATAAAAGGGCCAAGTTTGAAGACCCCTGTACTAATGTCATCATGATATCTATTTTTTTTTCTAAATTTGTGGGCTTAATTTCTATGGTTTTAATTTATTATTAGCCACCCACAGTAATGAGATGGACAAATATATACAAGTTTTAAGTAAAATACACTTAATTTGTCTCAGAAAGTGTAAGGAACACTAGAAGAGTCTGTTTTGGGATGATAAACAATATTCACCTTCAAAGTTTTTTTTCTATAACAGCATTTTGTAATTGCATAAAAGTACAGATTAATTTTTAAAATGATTTTATCAATTAGTATAGTTTAGAGGCAAATGTGGATGCCAATTATCTTACATTTCTGCTTTCTCAGAAATGTGATCCATGCACATTTAGTGTTTATCTTTGTTCTGAAGAACTTCACTTGTTATCTGGTCAGATGACTACCCTGCATTTATTAGCTATTTTCCATATTCAGACTAAAGCCACAATTCTCAGAAATAAAAAGCCAGTTGATCTGACCTGTCAGCCCCTAATCTCAGCAGTACTTGTTTCTTTCTTTAAAAAATCAATAATTCACTGGTTGCCTTACTTGCTTAACAATAAATTTCCATGAACTATCTTTTACTTTTTATTAAATTCTCATTGCAGATATAAGTTGTTATTAATAAACTAAGTAGTAACTTTTATATTAATACCACATATATATATGTAAGCCTATTGCAAGAAAGGACATGAAAAAAGAAAATGTGATTTCAATATCAAATTATCTTTCTAGTCACGGTTTGGTAAACCAGTTACACCAGACTGAGAAGCTTTTTGTGGACAAAATTTGACATTTTAAACACAGAAAAATGATTTAATGGGCTAACTTCAGGACAGTCTCACGTACAGCCCCAAGCGATAGATAAGAGGATCACATAATATTTCACAAAGCCCAACCTATCCAAAAAGCACATTACCACTTTAAAATATTATTTTCTTCACAAACTCAACAGCGGACAGATGCTAAGATCTACAATTTTTTAAAAAGTAAATCAAGCTAGATTATCAAGTGGCACAATGAGAATCACAATATTTGATGTGCAAAGTTTCTTTCTTCATGGCATTTTTGTAAAATGCAGCATCAGACTACATGCCAAACCTGCAGGAAAAGTATACCATATTTAAATAAGAGTACGAGAAAGGGATGATAAGCTGTTTTCCTATGTATTTTAACCTATGATTTATTACCAAATTAAGATCTGTAAAGCTGTGGAAAACTGTACATATATACACCCCAAAATTACACTTTGACCTCTAATCTCCCTTAAAAGATCTTGATATATAAGGTAGCTGTGGCTGGTTAAAACTCTTATTATTCAGGAGAAAATGCTGTTGAAAAGATTTCTCTTTATGAAAAATGTGCCAGTTTTTAACTAACATATAGCTTGCCATGAAAAAATGGCTTAAAGCATTCCTAGAATTAGGTGAGGAGTCATGAAAAGCATTAATGCAGATGTACGGGATTTTAATATCAGAAATAGGTTGAAGAGTGACATATTTTCTCGTATTTTGCCCCAGTTGAGAATTATGCATCTTCCCTTGCTTGTTGATGAGTTATTGTTCTGCCTCAGATCGCACACTGATATGCATGCATAGTACATGATGTTCACCTATAGGGGAACCAAGCATAATTTTCCAAAGATAAAGCAGGGTGGATGGTGTCCTTTGAGACAGTGGTTATATTAAGAAATAAGGATATTTTGTATACATAGCCTCTTTGTTCATCAAAATTTCACATGTCACACACAGACTTTCCAGAATCAATTTCTGGCTCCTACTAACGCTTGTTAATTTAAAAACAACATTTAAATTAACAACTCTTGTTAATTTAAAAACTGCTGAACTGAGCTGCCTGGGCCTTGGAAAGGTGACCACCAAGTAACCCAAAGCCATAAACTAAACAAGGAAGAAACGATCCTGGAAAAAAGCAAGAGCAAATCACTTTTACACTGTTGTCAAGAAAACAGGATCATAATGTCCATGCAGTTAGCATGTGGTGGACTTGGAGTACATTACATTAACTTGTGGCGTTTCCTTTTAAAGAGACCCTGCTCCAGCCTTCAGGAGGCTCTACGTACGGCTAACGTTCGGAATAACGAGCTGGAAGATGGCAGCCCGTAAAGTGCGCTTCTGGGCTTCAAGAGGCAGCCCCACCGCACACGATGGGCTCGTTGGCAAAAAAATTTCCTTAAGGAGAGAAGTTTCGCCAAATTCGGCTGCAACCCTTTTCCTTCACAAACGGGCAAAATGAACTTGACAGCTGGAGGGGATTAATATTAAACATTTAAAGGGGGCAGATTAAAAAAAAGAATTAAAAAAAGCCGGCTCAAGGGTCTTTCTCTCCTCACCAGGTTTGTGGAGGCGGGCAGGAATGTGGCACTCGTGGTATCCCGCCGACTTCGGAGGACGTTTCTTTTGCTCCGCTTCCCCTTTCCTGGCCCCACAGTGTGACTTCGCGGCATTCCCAGGCTCGGGAGTTGCGGCCAATGCGGGGCGGGGTGGGTGCACAAGAGCTGGTGGATGGTCGTTGCTCGGACTGCTTGCTGCAGAACCGGCGAGTTCGTCCACCCACACGCGCTGCGCTCTAGCCAAACGCCAGCCCGCAGGGGGCTCTTTCCATTGTTAGGCGTAGAATCAGTAGCGTCGAACCTCGTTCCGCTGTACTACGCCCTGTAGCCGTCTGCCCTTTGGAAAGGCGACTGAAGTCCCCCGCCCCTAGAAGCGGCAGCCACCGCGAACCTTTTGGAAATAACGTATGCGCCGCACGACTTCTCCACCTGCAGTATCCATAAGCCAGGGAGACGGTGCAGGAAGATGCGAGAAGCTGGGTGTCTTTAGATGAAAGGGTTACTTGATTTCATTCCCAGGTCACCTATTCAATAGTTCCCCTTTCTCTCATGTAAAGAGGAGGCGGGGGAGAGAGTCATGGAAAGGTAAGGATGTTGCAGTTGGATGCCGTGCATTGAAACAAACCTGTCTATATTTGTAAAGTACCTTGCCATCCATCACTTAGGAGGGAGATAGTATTCTCTTCCCCCCCCCCCGCCTCCCGCACACATAGAAAGAATCCCTGCCTGCCTTCTTTAAAGAGGCTTCCGGCTCTGCTTGAGAACCACACAAAAAATTTACAGCTATGTAAACTGGCTTTCTATCATTCTCCCTGTTTTATACGTCAACTCAAAAACACAGGAAAATAGTCGAGTCTCCCAGCACGTTTGCTCAATTAGCTATCCCATACAAGGTGAAAGTTAAGAGTGCCTTTGAATCCCACGCTCCAGTTGTTTTTCCTGCTTAACCTAGCAGTAGTTCCAGCCTAATAGAGAAGCAGTCTCAAGGGATCTACAAATAAACTTGTTGGATTTACATTAGGGTTTCATCTCGTAATCACTCTTAGTTGTGTGCTGTGACTTTGTCAATCAGCTTATCTCAAAGCCAAATAATGCTCATGCAGTCATATTACTCCTCATCCCATTTTATAAAAAAAGGAAAGCAAATATGACACTTGTAGGCAAAAAGGGGAGAACTTACCCTCTAAGATAAGGATGTCAGAAAACTAGTAGCTCCATGATTCAGTCTTTGCAACTTTCCTTTACACGTGAAAGCCCTTCTTCTGAGTTCAAGCAGGAAAAAAAAACCTATTTAAAAATGTTTTCAGTATAAAAAAGAGATGAAAAGGAATTTCTTCTCTATATGAGGACTCCCGTAAAATACAATCCTCCTTTGGTAGTGAATTCTTTCAGACCTGTTATCTGTATTACCATTAATGCGCAGAGCAGAAGGCACTGCATACAAATAGATCCAAGTAAGAGCTTCTATTGGTAGCTGGGGCGGGCCCCTGGGTCCTACTGCTCCGTCTCAAGCAAACTACAAAGCAGCAATTTTCAAGCGGCTTGGAGGAAAATGGGGTGGGAGGACTACCCTTGAAGAATTGATTCCTTACCCCTGCTGTGACAGTAGTGTTGCTGGTGTTTGACTAAAAAAATATCCACATTCTGTAGACACCTTTCCTTTCCCAACTGCCACAGGGGTTATTTTGCTGAATTGGAACAAAATGGTAGGGCACTAAAAAAAGAAGTTTGTGATGAATGCTTCTATGCGTAGCAGAGTTTTTCAAAGATAGTTGTTGGCAGGCTAATCCCAGATATATCTACTTGAAACTCTCCATCAATTTCAAATGTACTTTTAAGCATTCTGCTGAAAAAAAAACCCCTAACAAATCAAAAACAGTTATTGAAGCAATAATAGTTGGCTTGCACCATTGCAATTTTATGGTATGGTTAAAGAAAGGAGCAGATGATTGGGTTAAGTTGACTTCTGGCTGCTTGTTAGAGAAACAGCTTCTACCTGACAGCCAAACCTTAAAACCAGTTGTATATGTGTAAAGAGGTCAGAAAGTACAAGTAGGCTTATCATCAGTATTGCTCACAATAGCATAGCTTTCATCAACTGTCAGAAATGAAGTAGAAAAGCTGCCAAGGCAGCATTTCTAAGAGCAGCTGCTATACTAGTTTCAAGGACAAGGCTTTTCATTTTGCAAAGAATCATGGAGAAGGTATGACATACAGTATTTATTGTGCCAATTATTCTATTCATTTTCCTAAGAACTAACAGATTGAGCTTTTCAATTTGGGAAAAAATGTTTAATTCATTAGCTGTATACCTAAAAGTATACATATTAAGTGGCTTCTAAATAGCATTGAAGATATTTTTGTGAAAAAAGTATGTGGAAAATATATATCTTCTAAAAATCTAAATATACCTAAACTCATCTAAATATACGTATTTAAAAATGATGTCTTAAATACATCTAATAGTAACTGTCCAACTGCAATTAGATAATTCCATTACAGTTGTGGTTCCATCTTTTTAAAGAAGACAGAAATTAAATACAATCGCAGTTTACATCAGGTTCCACTTGCCCAAAGTAAACTGCATGCATTCCTTCAACGTCTTAAGGTGGCCTGCTGAGAGTCTTCTGTTAGGAGGCAAAGTAGTGTGCTTTCTCAGTCCTTTATTGTAGAACATGCTTTTTCCAGAGGCCCATAAAGGCATCCACTCCCTTCTCATATTCTGGGAGATTGTTAAAAACTTCCAGTTTCCACTCCATTTGATTGGCCATGAGTGCTTATCTCTGTTTTTGTATATTTAGCTTATTTTATGTAATATTGATATTTTTAAATTTAATTAAAAGAAATGCATCATTGAACAAATGAATCCAGAGTCCTCACTTGAGTAATAAATGACTAGCCACAAATTAACATAATTTGGACACATCATGCAAAGAACTAAAAGCCTTAAGTTTACAATGCTGGGGAAAATAGATAGAAAGAGAATAGGTGGATGACCTGTAGCAAGGTGAATGAACTCAATTACAGCCTCAGTAGGTGCACTTTTGAAGACCCAAAGAACCAGCTTAGGGCTGATCATCATAGAAAAAAAATCCATCTGACAGTGAGGACAATTAACCAGTGGAACAGCTTGCCTCCAGAAATCGTGGTCCCTTCCAGATTCTATTCTATTCTATTCTATTCTGTTCTGTTCTGTTCTGTTCTATTCTATTCTATTCTATTCTATTCTATTCTATTCTATTCTATTCTATTCTATTCCGTTCCATTCCATTCCATTCTATATGATTGCTTGGAGTTTAGGCTGACATGATACTTAAGAGTTGCAATGACCAAAATGGTTAAGAAATGCAGTAATAATTATAAAAGTATTATACAAGTGAATAATTCAGAGTACACAAAATACCAAGATTGGAATTGTGCAAGCATTGAAGGATTGAAGCAATGGAAATCTCTAATGCAAGAAAAAGTAGAAAAAAAGAACAGAGGACATTCAGCAGCAAGGTGGATGGACTCTGTTACTATAGCAATGGGTGCAACACCTGAAAGACCAAATTAGAGACAGTTCATCATGGAGAAAATCTATCTACATGATTGCTAAGAGTCGACCCTGGTTTGATGGCACATAATCAAATGAAATATCAGTAAACAGCATGTAAAACTTTAATTTGGTTATTAAAAATATGGCCTGGCATGCCTTGACTGGTCTGAAGAACTTTCAAAAAAGCAGTGACTGTATGTAGTAAAAGAACCACAGTATTGACCAGATTCATTGTTCTGGAAATGAATGAGGTTCCAGTCAAAATTAATAATTAAGTAGAAACTTAATGTTCCTTCTTATTCTCTTGATGCTGTTTAGCACTTTAAAAGCTAACGCTTCATTGTGACATTATTTGCATTTCTAATTCATACTAAAGATTAAGCTCATTATGTTTATAACACTGAAGATCCATAATTAAATGCAAGGATGATTGAATTTAAAGTAACATTCTTTGGTGTATATACATGCGTTAGCAAGCATACTATAAATACATATAAAGCATGCACTATATAACATAATATACATATGTTTGTATGATACAATCATACAAGCCCGGTATGTTTCATGAGAGTCTTTAACTTTGGAATGTAAGATACACACAGGTATGTTTCCTGTGAGTATGGTGGCTACAGATAGTTCTTGTGGACATTGCTATAGGGGATTCTATGGGATAGTTATAATAAACTCTTCTTTATTGTATATGAGAGTGCGGATGAACTTAATAATAAATAACAATAAATGAATTCATGTTTCTTAAAATATACCACAACAGAATTTGACATTTGATTTTTTTTCAAAGCATAAAGCGAAATGCATATACATATATCTACACATATGCATACAGTATGCAAATAATATACATGAATCATAGGGTTGTGCATTTAGAAGACCATAACAAGTAACGATAATGTAAAAATGATGCATTTACATACTGCAAGATTGTGACATCTCCAGGTATGTGAATCATCTTTTGCATCATGATGCCCATGCACGTATCAATTTCCTCTTGCTCATTGCAGACATTCACGTGGATGCATGCTTGGCTCTTACTCTTCTAAAAAGATGCCACTGTTTTACAATGTCTACTTATTAAGTAATGGAATGAACCATTGAAGTCTTTAATAAATAGCAGGAAAGTGCTATATTCATGCACAATCTAAAGCAATTCTTCTAGATCCCTAGAATATAAAGCAGCTTAGAGTAATCCGTATATATCTGTTCTATTTATCACAGAAATCTAAAGATGAATATAGTAGGTAACACTATAAGATTGCAGAGGACTACTAAATGGTAATAAAGTGTAAGATTTTATATTTTATATTTTTGTTGTTCTCATATGGACTTCTGAACTTTGCAGACCAGGCACCATTTAATTACATACCATGCACTAATCTTTAAGATGTTACTACTTCACTATATTTTCTGCATATATAACTTAATGGATAAAGCAAATTTATTATAAATTCTTTTCTTATACAGATCCAATGCGGTAGTGAGAGCACAGAAGCATCTTATTCCACAAGAAAGAAAAACAGTGCTTTTTCTCTGTGGATGAATAACAATCTCACTGACAAGTTGAGAAGCCAAAAATGTATATTAAGCAGGGAGTATGGACTGGTAGCTTCAGCCTGTGGGGATAAAGGCAGAAGGCTCAGCATGAGATAAGGCAGGCAAGGAATATAAAATTATATATATTGTTTTTGAAGATATCCACAAGAAAAGATGTTCCAGGAGGGTTATTGGTCTGTTGGGAGTGGAAGGCAAGGAAAGAATAGGAAGCAAGGACAAGGAGAGCAGCTTAATACTTTCTGCTTTTATCTATGTTTAAAATTAAATTTAAAAAAATGTTTCCTGGAATGACCACATTTCTGAATACTGGGACAAAATTTGTTCTTCCCTCCCTCCATTATTGGCATGTCTAATCTAGGTGTCCCAAGATTATAGGTAGCACTTGTCAGATAATTTCTGCTAGCTCCTATTTTGCTGGAATACACAGAAAGAGAATACAATGGGAAAAGAAAAACAGAAGCAGAAAAACTATAGGTCAGCATCACCATTGAAAGGTCCATTCTCCCTTATGGTCATCTGTCTAAACTTACATGAAATAATAATAATAATAATAATAATAATAATAGTAATAAACATTGAAAAATACTCTCTGGAGATTGTTTTAGAACCTTGGAGGAGATTCTTCTTTAGATTAATCCATATGAAAGAAGGGACTGGGACTATAACTGTAATTAGAAATGGATTTGGAATCAGTACAGATAGTCTTGACGTAAGTATCCCTCGGTCCTAGTTAACTGGAAATCAAAAGCAATAAATAGATTTGCAAGAATGGTTAACAATGTATTATGATCAATAATACATAATGCTCAAAGCTCCAAAGAATATCATTGAGGCTACACTGATCAATTTTTCCTTTAACGATATAATATTTTATTTATACATATTTCTAGACTTGAGGAGTCCTTGGTGCTCTCTGAGTTTGCTTGTTTTCTTGAAGATATTTCATTACCCAAACAAGGTAACATCATCAGTGCATTGATAATGTTACTTTGAGTAATGAAATATCTGCAAGAAAACAACCAAGCTTAGAGAGCACCAAGAGCTCCTCATTTCAACACTGAGGTACAAATATTCTTTATTTCTAGGCTTCTTGATAAAGAATATATAAAATGGTTATATGCTTAAAGAATTTTGGGCCACAGGAAAGTACAGATATACAATTTATATCAATTGCAAGTAGAATATTTTTGTGCAAACTAGTAACGTATATTTAATTACCAACTCTTATAATTTATATATTATTTTATGGAATTCTTGGTGCTCTCTGAGCTTGGTTGTTTGCTTGCAGATGTTGCAGATGTTTTTATTACCCATCTGGGAAATATCATCAATGCACTGATGGGTAATGAAACATCTGCAAGCAAAGAACCAAGTTCAGAGAGCACCAAGAATTCCACAGTTCAACCCTGAGCTACACATATTCTCTTCTATCTAATTTTATGTCTAGTCACTGATATACAATAAGGTTTTCATAATGATATATAAAATAGTAAGATATTTAAAGTAATGATATGAATTTACATTATTGATAAAACTATGAATCTTCATAAAGAATAAAGGTATTTGTGGAAAATTGAATTACATACGTGTGAACCATTGTCCAACCTTCCAGATATGTTGAACATCATATTTTTCCTACAGATTTCATGTATTGATATATAATACTTTATGGGAATTACGTACATTGTAATTTCATGGTCTTGGAAGATTTCTTTTATAAACCAAGCATAGGCAACATTTTTGTGCCTATGCTTGACAGGTATTTCATGACTATATGTAGGAACCTCCAAAAGTAAGCAGAAGTATTCTTCTGCATAAAGATAATATTAGAAGTTGGCAGGTAATAGCATGTAAATTTTCAATTTGCTTGTCTTTTAGTTATTTTTTAACTCATATAATTTGGATAAGGAGACCTGGGCGTGTTCAAAATTAATTATTTATGGAATGCTGTTCAGGAGCACCTAGTTATCTATTTCTGCTATATAAAGTAGCCTAGCATAGTAAAACTGTTTCTCATTATGTTTTCTGCAAAGATGAATACAACTGAACAAAGATAGTGGTGGTTTAACAGAGAAGTGGATGTGTAGCTAACCATCTAAGCAAAGATGATGACTGTAGTGAAATAAATCATTGACTTATTCTATTAAGACAATTAAAATGTAATTGCTCAATCAATTATCATTGCATGGATAATAGCTTGATGCAGGCAGAAGAAATAAATCATTAATAATGGAGAAAAAATCAAACCAAAACCCTGAATTAAATTTCAAATGAATTTCTAGCAGCTAAGAGACAAATCTTCTAGAAAATTTTCAGTTCCCATTTACTTTCTGTTGTTTTCTAATTGATTTATGAAGCACTCCCTTTTGGACTATTAAGTATATTCAGTTTTAAAACATTTTTTTATTTGAATATCAGAAACAAAGGTACAAAATAATCCCAAAACTGTAAAAAAAAGAAGCAAGAAAGAAAGAAAGAAAGAAAAGAAAGAAAATAGTACAAAAACCTTATAGTGCTTAAAGCAAACAGTTCAGTTTTTAAATACAGCTTTAAATATTAACCACATGGAGCACAATACACACTTATCAATAAAAAACTATTGAACGCATTTCATCAATACAGATTTGAAAGTTTGGGGTGGTATGATCTTCCTATATTGACAGAAATATGTTGTTTTTGTTATTCTTAATCTTCATTAGACTCATTAGATAACCTTTATTGTCATTTTTTTTACCGTGGGTACAACGACATACATCAAAAATGAAATTTAGTTGCCTGCTCTCAAAGTGAAACACATATATGACACACACCTAAACATACTTGATAACTAGTTTAATATATAGTTCAAAAGCAAACACACTTGCCTTAAACCATATTTCTTTTTCTCAAATCTTATTTTTTTATTTATGTTTCCAATTTATAAGAATAACCTAAGATGTTCAGAAAGCCAGCATGGGGTAATGGATGTAGATTTTTATTAGGGCCTCAGTGCAGTTTATTGCTTTAAATTGTTGTTTTAATCTATTACCTTTTTTTTTTTTAGTTTACCACCCAAAGTTTCAATGGGTAGTTAACCGATGATGATATACTTTTGTTACACAAATAAATAAAATGAATTCCATTATCGCCTTAGTGCCATTTATGTCGATTCCTGGACCAGGAGGGTCTGCTCACTATCCTCCCATCTAGATTACTGCAATGAACTCTACATAGAGCTTCCTTGAAAAGCATTTGGAAGCTTCAACTAGTGCAGACTGTGGCAACACAAGTAGTAAATGTCCAGTGGAGGGATTCAGCCAGTTCGCACCACTTTGGCAGAACCGATAGCCCAGAATGGACTTCCGGAAGTGGCATCCACACAGAGAACTGGTTGTTCACATATTTGAATCCCACCATTGTAAATGGCCCTTATTATACAGTGCATGTAACTATATTTTTGTCCTACATTGTGGGCACTCTTTGTCACCTTTAAAGGTCTTCATTATTTGGGGCAGTCTGTACATTTGAATGGGGATGGTAATAAATAACCGCAGAGTGATGATGTTGGAAAAGAACAGGCAGAGCCTGGAGGGTGGAGTCAAATGAGTAATCAGCCTGGAGTCCTTATATCTCCATATACAGTCTACGTCCCTTTAAATTCCATTGACTCTTGTCTAACGCCAGTTTAGTACTGACTAGATTCTTGTGAATAGGCATGATCAATAAATCATCTTAACTGGAACATAATGCATGCTCCCAAATATTCACACCTGACATGTCTCCTTCCTTGCTTCTCTATGAGCATCTGACATGTTTAAACCAGGTGTGGTTGGGTTGGCTCCATCAAGAGAATTACTGTATTTTTAATATCAAAATCAGCATCAAGGGGTCTGGGCTAATAAAAATAGTGCCTTTTTTGAGAGATAATGCATTTTCAGTTATAATATCCTCTTAATCAGCAAGGGATAAATACATTTTTGATAAATCCCCATTTATATTTGTGGAGGTGGGATCTTGAGTACCACTAGAGAGAAAATTATGATGACTGTACATCATATTACTGACACATATTAGGACAAGGCAGAAGCATTGTGTTGAGGACATAGGAAATGTCCTTGAAGGATAGGCAGAAGAGCTATTACAGAGGCAACGATCATACCAATAAACTAATTTGAGTTAACTTCTTAGATGGGTCTCTCCATAATTCTCTCAAAGATAAAGTGAGGGAGGA
This sequence comes from Crotalus tigris, assembly GCF_016545835.1. Taxonomy (NCBI): domain Eukaryota; kingdom Metazoa; phylum Chordata; class Lepidosauria; order Squamata; family Viperidae; genus Crotalus; species Crotalus tigris. The sequence continues at coordinate 784,164 of NW_024100143.1, read as the reverse complement.
GAAAAGCACATTTAAACATGCAAGATTCTATTATGGAGCAATGGCAATAAAAGTGATCTTAACCTATTTGGCATTGTTTTTTTGCTTAAGTATATCTTACAGAACTGACACATTATGATAGCATGATAGAAGTGTGTAAGAGATAGAAATTGCATTGTGTTACATGATCTGTTTTCACTCTCTTCTCCTCCTCTGACATTCATGGGCAGAATCAGAGTTTGAATCAAGACTAATATTTGCTGATCAGTTTTACTTGGACTACTATACTACATCATTTAATTTAGAAGTGTGCATGAATAGAGGGCTAAAGCCAAATTAGATTTTTTAAAAATCAATCATATCCAAGTTTTGAAGATTTCCTACACAAGTCCCTACAATGTTCTTGGCAAGATTCTTCAGAAGTGGTTTGCTATTGCCTCCTTTCTAGGACTGGTAAAAAGTGACTGGCCCAAGGTCATCCATCTGCTTTAAATCAGAACATAAAAACCTAAGAGAAGTGATAAGGAATTGGACCAAAAGCAAACTAGCATTCTTTTTCTCTCAGCATAAAGCTAGAAGCTTATGGGAGGTCCACAATTAAAAGATTTATGTATCTATTATTCAGCCCAAAGTGGTATTCATAAGAAAATTAAAGTTATTATGGCTAAGTTGCACTAAACCATGACATACTTTATTTAATTTCAGCTTTTTAAAAACTTATTTGAAAGCAACTATTGTGATTTGTAAAACATGGTTAATGGATTAACATGTTTTGGAACCCAGTAAATTGTAATTAAGTTTGTAAGCTATGGACTAAGATGATAAATGAAAGGACTATTTTTTTATGATTCTGGGAAGAAAAACAGAGAACTTTTTAGCTATAAATATGAATGAAGGAGAACACTGTACAAGATTTGAAGCAATATATCTCTATTGTTATTTATTTATATATGATGTTAATCAATGAAATTAATTTTGAATTGTGTATACTTATTCCACCTTGTAAAAACATAAAAGTAAATATGAAGAATGAGTAACAGAATGAGGAGAAATAATATTAGTAATCTAGACAATACAATATATATATATATATATATATATAATTGACCAACATACTATAGTGACCATAAATTATATTAGAAATATTTTTATCAAGTGACATATACAATATATCAAACATTGATTATTTTATTATAAATTACTGCACTGGCCTACCTTGTTTCCTGGAATATTCTACATTGAATATCCATTTTAGAAAGAGAAAACCATATCTGGCTCATCTAATAAATGAATTATTTTCCAAAAATAAAGTATTTTATACAATTTTAAAGTTCTCTAAAGCCTAGGTAATACTTCTTTCAGTTTAGAAGATCTTCAGAATTTTCACACAGCTTCACTGAACAATAAATAAATGTAATTTTTCTGTTTTTCATCATTATAGCAATGATGAAATTATCTCTGACTCAAAATCCAGTTTTGCATTAAACATAAGTCTTATAACATCTTAAAGACTAAAAATGTATTTCCTCCCCCCCAAAATACTATATTCAATACTATATATTTATATCAATAATATTTGGAGAAGTTTAGCATAAAAAATAGAAGAACAGTAAATTGAAGATATGCTCATAGCAATTATTTCCATTTATGCTAGGTTTTATCTTGTCTTTGAGAATTCAATTCACTATAATTTTCCCTGCCATGAAATTATATATACAGCTTTTTCTGGATAACAGTCTGAATCCAGAAAAATCTGCTGTAACACAAATAAATTTAGGCTAAAATGATTAGTAATTTAAGGGACAATATGTTCCACCTTATCTTATCTTTACTTTAACTTTTACCTTGCCTTACCTTTCCAGCAGGCAGATAAGCAGTGCACTGGGTTGGGGAGGGGATGAGGGATTGTGAGGCTCACTGGAAAACTGTCCTGTAGTATTGAAAATGAAGATCATGTGACCACACCAATAGCTCAGCAGTGCAACAGCAGCTAGGAGCATTGATGCAGCCACAATTTTCCAAAATTTCATTCCATCAAAATTTAATGGTCCCAGATTTTGGACACATTCTGTATGCTAGGCCATTTGAGGTTCCTTGGTTCAAAAATATTACTTTATGATACAATTTGAATGCAAATTGTACATGTTAAAATTACTATTCATAATAGCTGAGACTATAATGGCAGATGCACTTTTTGGTTCAGTCTTTTGTGAGAACCAAGATACTGATAAATTCATGTCATTGGAAAAGACACAGATTAGTAGAACAACTTCTAATCAATATATTTTAATTAATCTTATTTAATTACAGATAGGAATAAATTAAAAGGAGTAAAACCAAGTCTGTAACATTCTTTGTATTCTTAAAAAGATGATTTTAATACCTAATCTGAAATATATATTCAAGATAGAATATTTAAACCTGGATAAAATCTTTTAAAAGTGATAATTCTGTAATAATTGATTCATATACAGAAATTATGAAGTCCTGTATTCAAATAATTCCCAGAATTATTTTATTTTTGTGTTTAGCATGCAATACGTGTAAGTTATTAAACAATCAAGACTTTTGGAAATGAAATGACAACTTTGTTGAAATTGAACAATGTTCAAGTTGATTCAACTTGAATAAGTTGTATTTTATGATTAGAAACATTTTTATTGTATTTCTATGTAAAGATCAAATATGTTTTGTTAAAAAATCATTATATTTTGAAGTGAAAGGGTTACAAATTAATTAAATTTTGAAGGCAAAGGCAAATTTAATATATGCACTCACACAATTGTTTATCATCTCCCAATGTCCTTGCCATTGTTTCTATGAATTCTATAATGATAAACTCTTTAATTTTTTTCTTCATTCTTCAAAAAGAAAAAGAGAAAAAATAGGATGCAATATTCCTGTTGACAGAGTTAGGATTAAAATGATGCAAGAACACCAAATGAGATTCAGTGTATAGAAGACATCAGTTCTGGATAATATGAAGCAGGAATTCTTAAGGGAATTAATTAATGAACTTTTTACATCTTCTGACTATTATATTTTAAGAAGACTTCCATAATCATTAAAGTAACTATATGAAAAAAATGTGTTTGAGATAGGGATATATTTGGCAATTGCTAATAGTGATAAAAATTGAAATTATTGAAATACATACAAATATTTGAAGATAAATATAATTAAGTGAAATAAAGCAAAATGATTGTAGTGTACAAAACTACCATTTTCTTAAATAATATATCTTACAGTTCTCAATCTAAGCTTTCCACATGTAAGATCAAGAACAGACATATATTTCTATAATGAGCAGTCTCTGATAAATTATTAACATATATTAAAATGGAATGAACAATGTACAAGTTTAAAAATATGTGGTTGGACTTGAAAAAAATCTAAGGTTAATTTTGAAAAATAAGGAGTAGTGAATTGTAAACACTTTCAACACTTAAAATATTAATCTTTGGCCATTTTTTCCCAAAGAAACATTTAAATATTGCTGGAAATAAAATGAGTTTCTATAATATAGAACTAAAAAGGTTTTATTTTAAAAACACACATTTTTATTTAACGAAATGATATCTCATTGGACATTCTTTTTGCCTATAAACAAACAGGATTTTGATTTCTTTGGTGACAACATGCACATCACTGGATGATTTTATTTCAAGATAATTTTGTGTTAGAGATGTAGACATAAGCCTGAACACATGGATTCAGGACTGAAATGTGAGATGAAGCATGGAATGCTGAATACCTGACTTGATAACCATTTTCTTCAGTCCTTTAGTCCCAACAGCTGCTTTCTAATACGACTGAGAAATCTATTGACACAAAAGTGTTCTTTTTGAGATTCTGTAAACTAAAAATTGATTTATTTTTGTAATAGACTAGCATAAAACTAATAACATAATCATTTCTTTAAAACAGAAATAAAAATAAAAATTCCTATTGATAAAATAAAGTATAAATAAAATTATTAACATTAAATTACAAAGTACAGAAAATAAAATCCAAGAGAGATCTATCAAGTTGCAATCAATTTAACAATCAATAATCTAAATGATATAGATAACTAAGATTGATCTTTATAAAAGGACATAAAAATACTAGAATTTTTAAAACACTACAGGAATGTAAGGCTATGCTAATTTATATTAAGTCTAATAATTGCTGGGGCCTTACTAGGGTAGAATAATGGTAAAAATAAAAGGGATACAGTGATGAATGTAGTATAGTGAATATATATTAAGCCTAAACCAATTTAAGAATGCAGTGAAATAACTAGAATATTTTCATAACAGCCATGTCTATTAGGCTTTACAGTAATCTCTTAAGGCAGTGGTTCTCAACCTTCCTAATGCCGCGACCCCCAACCATGTGGTCGTAAGTCAAGGACTACCTGTATTTCCCTGCGGGCAGGGCAGGAGGACGCATGCACGCTCCGCCTCCTCCTGCGGCTGGAGTGCACACTGGGCAGGCACCTCGGCCCAGGAGTGCCGCGCATGCATAGTGCCGCCCCTTGCGCCGGCCGAGGCGTAGCTGGCAAGCGGCAGCAACGGCGCAGGCCGACCACCGGCTGGGCCACCAGCTGGCCCAGCCCAAGGGAGGTAAGGCACTCGCCAGGCCCCACGCGCGCCAGCAACCCTCCCTGTGCCGGCCGGCTTCCCACCTCTGGCCCTCTTTTACTTACATTTAGTAGTTGCTCAGCAGGGAGGGGTGGAAACATCCAGAAAGCTCACCTTAGCTGCAGACAACTTGCAACAGCGTTTGCAGACTGGGACTTTTGGTGGGCTCAGTAGGGCAGAGACAGCCTGGACAATTCCTATTGGCTTTTGAAAGCCAATAGAATTAGACTCTATTCAAGAGAGTCTATTCTATTGGCTTTCAAAAGCCAATAGATTCTATTGGCTTTCAAACACCAATAGAATAGAATCTCTTGAATAGAGTCTATTCTATTGGCTTTCAAAAGCCAATAGAATAAGAGGGAGTAGCACAGCTAAGGAAAAGGGGAAAAAATGGCAGACTGCGTGGTTTGGCAACCTCCGTAAAATGGTTGTTCGACCCCAAATGGGGTCGCAACCTACAGGTTGAGAACTGCTGTCTTAAGGGGAGGTATGGAGAAATTCCCATTTGAATTATTTACAAAAGTTACAGCAAAAATATACTATGTAAATATAGTATGTATTCCATTTTATATAATCTTAGTTCTATGCAGTGCTTTTTTTGTAAAAAAAAAAAAAAGTGCCATAACTCACACGTCATACAACCTGCCTTGCCTACCCTACAAGGTTCCATCCAAAAAAGGTGCCAGAACTCTGTTCTGGGCATTCTATGACAAAAAAAGCCCTGGTTCTAAATAAATAAATCCTCACAATAAATCTATGTATAATTTTCACCTATAGTATTAAGGTGACCAACTTTTTTACAACAAAAAGGAGGACACGAATAAATTGAAGAAAAAATATCGTAAATAAAAGAAACATTGTATTTATTGCAACAATAATACCGAATACACTATAATATGATCAATGCATAATAAAAAACATTTGTAACAATAACATTTTATATTGTAATTATGCTTACATGCCTATTAATTATTTAAATGAGTACTTTTCCATTGAATGAATATTTTTTGTCAATGTATCATCTTCTAACAATATATTGGAAATATCTGAACAAGAAATATCCTTCATATTGAATTTTACGGCAAGTGCTGCAGCTAGAGTATCAACATTCAATCTCGATTTCTCACTTGTCCAAAAATCTACACGGCTGGACTGCGTGGGGGTGGGCGGCAGAGGCAGGTGTTGTGAGCCAGGCGCTCCAGGATGGCCATGTAGATGCACAGGGTGAGGTGGTGGCAGCGCAGGTCAGCACTGCGTAGACCACCAGCTGGCGCGGCCCATGGAAGGTCAACTGCCTGCCGCACCCCCGCCCACAGCTGCCCTGCCAGCACCGCTGCCCTGCCGTTGAGAGCCGGCCCCACAGCTCACAAAGCACCAGCTGAGCCAGCTCCGGCTCTGAGCCACCCCCCAGCACCACCGCCCACCCTGTGCATCCCCGTTGAGCCGGCCCCACGGTTCGCAAAGGCAAAGCACCAGCCGTGCCAGCTCTGGCCCTGCAGCCACCCCCCCAGCTGCCCCCCAGCACCATCGCCCACCCTGCGCATCCCCATAGAGCCGGCTCCACAGCTCTCAAAGGCAAAGCACCAGCTGCTCCGGCTCCGGCCCTGCAGCTTTCCCCCCAGCCGCCCCCCAGCACCACTGCCCACCCTGCGCATTCCCGTAGAGCCGGCCCTGTGGCTCGCTAAGCACCAGCGGCACTGGCTCCGGCCCTGCAGCCACCCCCCAGCACCACCACCTACCCTGTGCATCCCTGTGTAGAACTGAACAGAGAAGATCAAGAGAAACTTACCGCTCCAGTCTCCTCCAGCTATCTGTGGAACTAAGTAAGAGATGGTGTAGTTCGGTAGCAGTGAGGGGTGCAAAGTTCCTGCAAATTGCACGTGCAAAGTTTGCCGCCTGGGTGTTTTGGTGCGCTCAGCAGCAATTCCTATTGGCTTTTGAAAGCCAATAGGGGGAGTAGCACAGCTCAGGCAAAAGTTGAAAAAAACCATCAAAAAAAGGTCCAAGAATGCCTTCTGGGCGTTCTATGAGGGAAAAAAAAGCCCTGCAGATAAGTCTTCAAATATAGAAAAAGAGGGCATTTAGGAGGACATTTTCGAGGGAGGACAGAACTCAAAAAAGGAGGACTGTCCTCCCAAAAGGAGGGTTGGTCACCTTAATAGTATACAATATAAAGCTTCCTGAGATTGCTACATATTTGAAGTAGCTTGTAATTTCTTCTAGTCATTAAAAGTTATGTTGTTTTTTAGTCTTTGTCTATTACAATGATGTCTGGTTCATTGGCAAGTACTTGTCTGTCTGTCTTGATCTGGAAGTCCCACTAGATTTTAGTCCTCATATTTCCTATGACATTTTGTGGAACCTCCCATCTATATTTGGGAGGGTCTAACCCATATACTGGGCAGATGTTCCTGTACACAATGCTACTTAATTGAGCCAGTCATGTATGCTGTTTCTGCCTGCATCATACACCTGCCACTATCTATTGATGGTACATTCCATACAGGGCCTTATCTTGACAAGGCACTTTTTCTGCTTGATCTTCCACCTATGTCTGCTGCTGCTGTAGGCATTCTTTCATCTTTGGGTGTCATCTTACTGATGTACTCCCAGTGTTCTGGATTTCATCCAGGATAGTGACTTTGACACTCATCAGGGTCTGTATGCCTTCTTTCCAGCTGGTGTAGGCCCTGGGTATTTGTTTGGAAACCTTTGTGCATTGTGAGGAGCTTCTGGTTCTTCACATTGGTAATTTCCATGTTCTCCTTTGGATCAGTATGTCAGTGTGGTATCTGGTGACTGGCAGGGATTCTTGATGACATGAACATTTCAACATTTACTGTAATAGAGTGTTTTCTTTAGATACATTGCAAAAGTAATACCATTAATGTTACATAATGATCTATCACATTTCATAATCACATTCAGTTCTAAGCAGCTTACAAAGTATGCTCAATATTATAAACAGCTTATAAAGAATTAATACATGCATATTATAATGAATCAATAATAGATAGTTAGAGTCCAAAGGTTGTTCGTACTGTGATTTATATCAGTTCTGAATGACATCCTTACAATTGCCTATAACTCAATAACACAAAGCAGTCATGATTGGTACATGCTTATAACAGCTATTTATCTTCTGTTGGCCACTCATAAAATATTTATAAGTAGAACCTTAATCTAAAGTGCAGCTTTTATGTTCTCATCCATCACTAGTCACTATGCTGACATTGGCTAAGAGTTCTAAATCTAACTGGTAGATATTCATAATGTTATATCTTTACTTTTTTAATTTAAGCAAATGAATTTTTGATATCATTCTGTATATCAAAACATCATGTATTTTTTATTAAAAATTAACATGCTCATAAGTACAGATTATTATCCCATACCCACATCCCTTCCTTTATTTCTTAATTCAAGTGGGAATCATTACAGGTTCATTTACCTCCATATTAGCTACAGTGTATTACTTTGATCTAATAGAATTCACTTTTGTTGGCCACAGTTCAGAGAACAGAAAGTTATTTTCTTGTGTTTTATTTCTTTACTAGCCTTCTGAAACATTTCGGCAGACTGTGTAGTAAGATATCTGACTATTTTATAGAAATATACAAATATTTAATATTTCCTACAAAGAAATGACATTCCACTACTTTGCAAATCAACTAAATATTCTTTTAGGTTTTGTACTAGCATTTCAGGTTTCATTTCTTAGTTTTTAATAGCATAAAAACTTAAAAAGAATGATAAACTGTTTCCTTAAAACAATTATTAAGGACAAAAGTGAATATATTTGGATTCTCTGTCATCATTAAAGTTACTCCTTGATAGGAAAGCCCTACTCATCAGAGACCATAGGTCCTGCCTTGATTCTATTTAGTATGAGAAGGACACACTGATAGGCTTTCAAGATTCTTTCCAATAAGACCATAAATTAAAAGAAGAGATTAAGAATATCATTCAAGATGGGAAGTGCAATGAAAAAGAAGCATGGTTAACTAGGACACTAAAACAGACTGCTCCAAACTGTTTTGGTTGTTTGTTCTTTGTGGGATAACTCCTTTAAAGCATTTATTTGGCTGGTTGCATGTGCCAGCTGAAAAAGAAGAAATATACTTTGGAACAAAACAGTGGAAAAACAAGATTGATTTTGAAATTTCTGAATATGTTACACATGATATTACTGTTATATGCTGATTATATTTAATGTTATGCTGATAATTACCATTTTTTTAAAAAAAACCTTACATTTTATGCTTATTGTATAATACTTTGGTAGATTAGCTATTACATTAATTAGAATAAGCTAATATACTTCTCATTTGCTTTTTAGATTTCCAATAGATTCAAAAAGGTACTGAAATGTCTTTCATTTCCTCACCAGTGCAGTGTAGTTATTTATAATATGAATTTAATAGCTGAACTATGATCAAAATATATTAAAGAAAATTAGACTGTTCTGTATTTATTTTTTCATTCACTTCATTCACATTCACATATGTTTAGTTTAAAACTGAAGTGTATTAAATTACTATGAATATTAATGGGATATCTGCTAATTTACATTTTATGCATACTCTTGAAATAAGTCATTGGTAAATGATCTGTTTTTCAGATGCAAATAGTCTAACATATGCTGAGTTCCCATTTACAGTGTTATATATGCCCTTGGCTCTTGCTTCAGTAACTCTAAATACGAAATAAACTCACAGAGACACGCTTGGTGCAATGTACATTTAGCGCATGTAATATATATAGCTATCATAAAAGGCTTAAAATCAGAGATCAACATAGCTCATCCATCTAAATTTACAGATCTGGGTAGAGAAAAAAAAAGATATGAATTTTTCAGTTGCAATAAATCTGAACATTATTGCTTTCCCATTCAACACACCATATTCATCTCCTGCTAAAATAGCAGTGGATCATATACGGAACAGGGTCTAATGAAAAAGACTTACTTGGGTAAAGTACTTACTTACTTGGGTAAAATAAGAAATAGGCAGAATGGGTTTATTACAGGAAACATCAGAAAAAATGTTTGTCCATTGTTACAAACCAAGAAAGGAAGTTTGACTTACATCAAATATTGAAAAATATTGCCATTAGCTAATGTAATTAAGAGTTCAGATGACATTATTACCTAATTAAGTTAGTTATAGTTAGTGTCAGAACTGCTACCTCACTGCCAGTCTGCAGTGAAACCTGGCCGCAAGTTGGAAGGGAATTCAAGGGCCTGGGGGAAAGTGAAACTGAATTGTGAGAACTGACAAAGTCTTCAAGGTTGTTTCACTAGGAGGAGAATGCCAACATGTAGAGTGATTGTTTCCAAAACATTTCTTTTAAAGTTGATTGGACAATGAGAGACTAACAATGGGAAAGACCAACAAAAGGAAGAAAGTGGCAAAAATCTGGCATGAACTTTCACTTCTGACTTTACGCTGCTGTAATTCACTTGACTTCTAGTAAATTATATCTTTCTTAATAAAGGATAATTTTTACTTAGAAGCCCAAGTTGAGACAGGTCTGGCAATTAGTATTATTGCTTAGCTAATTTGGCTGGTGTTAAAGAAAGCAATGCAACTGAAATATGCCTTTTTGCCAAGAACATTACCAGGCGTGTCCATGTAGCTGCCAGAAACTGAGCATGAATCCATGTTTTCTATTGAAGTGAATGCAGATATCCAAAACATACATTTTTAATATCAGTCTGATGTAGCCTACTCTAATATAGTTCACTTCTTTTACTGTGTGTTGGTAACAACATGAGTTGCCAATTGAGCAAGACAGAATTTCAAACATTTACTCAGAGTAAGAAACTCCTTTGTATAATTGTTTGCTTTCAAATTTCAACATTTATAAAGTTCTAATGGTTCCTTGTTTATTTCGTTTTTTCTCTTACCCTTAAAAAACCTATTATATAATTAATAAAATGAAACTTGATAACACAATTTCCCATTATTTTAAAAGTGCTGTAAATGCTTAAAAACTTACCGCATCAGGTCTGCGGTAATTATTTAGAAGCAATCTAGAATTAAGGAAAAATTTCCTGACAGAACAATCAGTAGAATGACTGAAGAGCAACTGAAATTGTGGGTGCTCCAATCCTGGAGTTTTTAAAGAAGAGATTGGACCATTTGTCTGAAATTATATAGGGTAGCCTGCCCTGAGCAGTGGGCCTGACAGTTAGAACAATTAGCCAGTGGAACAACCTGCCTCCAGAAGCGATGAATACTCCAACACTGGGAGTTTTTAAGAAAAGACTGGACAGCCATTTGTCCGAAATGGTGTAGGGTTTCCTGCCTGAGCAGGGGGTTGGACTAGATGACCTCCAAGGTCCCTTCCAACTTTATTATTATTGTTATTGTTATTGTTATCCCTTCCAACTCTGTTATTCTGTTATTTTGATTAAAAATTGTTGTATACATCAACTAATCCATCAAATTGTTTTTTTCATGGCACAGAATATAGGAAGAGCATCTGGTGCCGTACTTTCCATTCTATTGGGCTTTTATTGTACGTATAAAAGGATTTAAGGTTGGAATAACCAAAGGCCACTCCCTTTGGGACATTCATATTAATTACTGAAGCACTATTTCCAATACTTACCCTGAAACTCTGCTCATTTTGATATATAATATAATATATAATATAAAGATCTTTTATCTTTTACCTATTGTTTATGTCTCTTTCTCTCTGCTTTTGCTTTTCTTTTTTACTGTTTTGCTAGTTATATGCTTTGTTGCTTGCTGATACCATATTTTCCTGAAAATAAGACTTACAATTTTTTTGCATCCGAAGGAGGCATTAGGTCTTATTTTCGGGGAATGTTTTTTTCCTTGCCACTATCTCACCTCATGGCAGTGGCACTAACAGCCCTGTCCAGCAGGAGCCTGCATGGCCACTGCCGGCCCACTTCTGTGGGCACTCGCCACTGCTCATGTGTGTCACCTCCCAGCCTCCATTTTGCCAGCAGAGGCCTTCAGGAAAGGCCTCTGCAGCCCAGAACAGAGCTCCGGGTTGATGAGTATGTCGCCCCCTGGCCTCCATTTTACTGGCAGAGGCCTTCAGGAAAGACCTCTGTAGCTCAGAATGGAGCTCCGTGTTGATGCACACATTGTCCCCCCGGCTTCCATTTCGACACCAGAGGCCTTTTCCTGAAGCAACTGCAGAAGAAGTGGGCCAGCAACAGCCACATGGGCTCCTGCTGGATGGGGCTGTTGGTACTGCTGCTGGGGGGCGAGGCAGGTGTTGGAGCATGGGAAGCCTGGTTGCAGCGGTCCTGAAGTAAATGGGTGTGGGGCACTGGGGCATATAGGGCAGCTCATCTACCCTGCCCTAGCTTAATTTTTATGCATGCACTTCACTCCACCTCGTGCAACCAGATGGTGGGACAGAATGGGCATGGTATTAACCAGGGCTTATATTAGGCACATGTGTAAAAATCAAGCTAGGGTTTATTTTTGGAATAGGCCTTTTTTGGGGGAAAACACGGTATTTAATAAATAAGTATACTGTAAAGTGATATTTTTAATATATAAACACCCAAATAACAAATATATCTATTTTGTGCTTCATAAAACAATGCAATATCTAACTTTGCTCATCAAAGAATTAATTAACCCATGCTATGATTTGTTTTCTTTTGTTATTTTTTTGTTATAATTCATTGGACCATAATGATTAGAATATTTATTGACACAACACTTAATGTTAATGTGTTTATATAATAGGATATTAACAATTCCTAAAACACCAAAGTTTAAGACATTAGTTTTATTAATTTACATAGTTTTATAATTTAAAGATAGAGAGTTTTCATTGTAGCATTTAATTCAAAAGGGGGATGTGTGTTTGCTTTTTTAACTCATTGAAAATCATTGGGTTTGTGAAATAAATGGATGTGCAAACATGGGATTTTTACAGGAAAAGATACTGTTTAAATTACTATTGATTTCTAAAAGGTTGTTTGTGTAACAGATTGCAGATCCAAGATAAGTTATTTGTTTGTTGAGTGTCCAAACAGCTTTAGAGAGAGTAAAATCTTAACAGATTGAAATCCTGCTACATCAAGTTTCTGAATTTATGATTAGAAAAATAATGGTTAGCCTATAGATACTGTATAATGTCTTCCCACCCAAAATTAGATCTAACAATTCTTCAAGCACATTTTATAACATAAGAAAGATGAGTATAAATGCTTAGAAATCCAAAGTTTATTTTCATAATGAAAATTCTCCAAACCATTTTTCTCGTGTGCCCTCTATACATTTTGGAGTTTGAAGGATTCCCAGCTGGTATAGGTTGTCCATGTTAGGTACGAATTCCTGGAATTATAGTTCAAATACATTTGCAAATTGCCAAGTTGAAGATTTTTTTTTCAAATATTCAGCTCATTCAAATCTGGGTATGGTGCATATAATAGAAGAGCTGGATTGGGTTTAACTTTTTATCTAAATCCATGGTTTCTTACTGAGGGCAATATAACCCATCTCAAATATAATTCATTGAATAAATTACTCTAAGCAAGAAGTTGCTCTTAGCACAATGTGCAAATTCTTCTATTTAGTGAGAAAACAAGATTACAGGTTATGATTATAGGACAGAAATAAAATACAGTTAAAAAACTCAGAGCAAAATCATGTGAAAAAATTAAGGTTCAGAAAGCTTCAGCATTTTCTGAAATTGAATGACAGTGATTACAATTCTCAAACTCTTTTCTAAAAATGAAGTGGATAAATACAAGTATACCATAAAAGATACAACAGATAGATTTATGTCATTTTCCTCAGCCACAAGCCAAGAGTTTGATTTAAGTTCTTATTTTTAGTAGTCAAGAACATGGTATGAGCTCATGGGAGCCCTTCTTAGGTTTTAGTATTTTTATTTTATTTTATTATTTTATTTTATTTTATTATTTTATTTTATTTAGATCACTTATATAGTTACTAATATTGCTCAGATTTATCACTGTGACCATGAATGTTAGCAAGATAAGAGAGACACAACAAGGAAGAAGGACATCCTCAAAGCAAGCTAGACATGTTCATGGTGCATCAAAACTAATCCAGGCTCTGTGAGAGCTATTTCTCAATGCTCTGTAAAGAAAGTCAGGTGGGAAAGTGTTTGAAAAAGACACAGGAGAGGCCTCATGCATTGCTACGTGAAGCATTAATCACAATAAAACAGGAAGTCTTTATTGTTCTTGATTATCAAAAATGATCTTTTTTGCTCCTGCTGCCATTGATTGAGCTTAGGGCCTTCTGGTAACAAATGGGCAGCATAGTTAAGTCAAGGCATTCATGATGACCAAAGATTATTACTATCCTGTGATGACTTACCTGCTTATTATACTTGAATACTTTAGTAGGCTGCCACCATCTTCTGTTTTACTTTTGTAGGATTACATCAGTTCAGATTTGATTCAGGGGCTCATCCTTATACAAATCTTGGAAGAAATAGGTAATTATCTTAGAAATAAATTATTGTCAGTTGTTGAACAGTTTGAAGTTTTAAATTATTAGGGAAGAAGCACTGGATTTAAAAAAAAGAATGATAAACATATTCCAACCATTGCATATTATGATAGCTTTTTTAAATTCAGAGATACATAATCTTGCCTAAATGATACAAACAGTTAATGCTTTATACAGATAGGTTTTTTTATAACAAATTATATATTAGAAGCCTTTAACCTTGCTAGTTAATCTTAAATGAAGTATGGTCAATGTACTCCAGACTGAAGCTTAAATTTCTATGAGGCAAGAGGCTGAGCTGAGCAACAATTTGGAAGAATTTTCTATTTCTTAGGAGCAAAATATAGTTTTCAAGGGCTGAGAATCAAAATCACACAGTATAAATGAGTGCTTCATCATTGGCTGTTTACATTTGATCAGTACTATGGATAATATCATGTCTGGACAAGTTTCAGAATATATTTTTTCATATTAAGCAAAGGTTTGTTTTTTTAGTAATTTATTATTATTACACTGTTAATTTACCTACTTGTATCCTGCCTTTATTATTTTTATAAATAATTCAAAACAGCAAACCTATCCAATGCATCTTCCTCCTCCTATTTTTCCCATAACAACTCTGTAACGTGGGTTGAACTGAAAGAGAGTGATTGGCCCAAACTCACCCAGCTTTTATGGCTGAGGTAGGATTACAAGTCATAGTCTCACAATTTCTAGCCCAGGGTAGGGAACCGTGGCTCTTTTATGACTTGTGGACTTCAACTCCCAGAATTCATGGGTCAGCATGGATGGTTCAGGAATTCTGGGTATTGAAGTCCACAAGTCATAAAAGAGCCAAGGTTCCCTACCCCTGTTCTAGCCTGATATCTTAATCACTAGACTGGCTTTTCGATTAGGCTTTATATGCCATTCCAGTCTTGTTTCACTCTGAGAAGTTTGCAGTCCTTTGAAATAAAAATAAAAAATTGAAACTATAAATATAAAATAATAGATAGCGTGCCACACATTTAGGAACAACCCTAACACCATCTTTATCAGAAAAGAATGAATAATTTTCTGATTCCCCAAGCAGTGAAATCTTGGTGGTTTTGTGAAAAGCTAATGAGCCTGTGGCTATCTGATGTTAGAGGACTGCTATTTCATAAAAACGAGGCAGAGATAAAAAACACCTGACCTTGGGATCCACAAGGCACAGGAACCAGAGAAAACCTTCTCTTTCAGAACTCAACAGATTGATAGACATCCTAGGAAAAGGTAGTCCCATGAATCCAGACAGTGATTCATGAAGGACTTTCAGAGTAACAACCAGTTTCTTGAATTGTACCTGAAAGCAAACTGGCAACCAGTACACCTTTTGAGACATATGGATTTTAAATGGGAGAGAAAGTCAACTTTTGTAGCTCTCCACTAAGCAGGACCTTTGGGTTGATTTCTCCCTCCAACTATCAGTGACTGGAATTTCCCACTTAGAAAGAAGAATCACTGCAAAACAGTGATTTTTGTTTTGTTTTGTTAATTCAATAATAACTTACATAGTTGCATTCCATTATAAAAATATCATTGTCTGCATGCTTGTTAGCCACATATTTAAAGTGGGCTTTTTGAACATCTTGTAATAGTTCTTGTTTGGATGACAAACAAGATGACAAACATTTTTTCCATGATTAAAACAAAAGGTCAAACTGAACAGGATAATCAAGCAAGCGATCATAAACCCTTATGAGAAAAAAATACATAGCAATTAGGACAATTGTAAATATGTAATAGAATTCCTCATGTAATACATCCCAGTCCTAATAAACTGGTAAGCAATTTGACTTCTTCTGATATATGCCACATACTCTTGCTATAACCATGATAATCAGGACTTTTGGAAGATAAAATTCCCAATATTTATAGAGTACCAGGAAGATTTTTAATATTTTTTTACTGATTCATAAATCAATGAACTCTTTCTATATTAGTCAGTGCATCTGGGATTATTGAATAATAAGAAAGAAATTATATATTTAAATGTAATGCATGACTGAGTTCCCTTTCCCTACCTATTATACATTTCAGTGGGCCACTTTGTCACATCTTTTGTATATTGTATATTCAAAGGTAAATTTAGATCTATTATGGCTTTTACTGGAATTTCAGGGAAATAAAGCCAGAATCTGAGGACACTGTTTTTGTAAATTCTAATATCTAATTCATAATAAAGAATAGAAGACTTTATTTATTTAATATGAAATTCTGCATGATCCACATGTTTTAACAATGTTATGGAGAAAAATATCCTATTAAGAACTAAATAGGCATATTAATTCTAAAATAATTTTAGAAATCTACTTCATTGAGAAACATAGGAGATTCTTACATTTCTATGCTGAGTGTACCTACAATATGAGCTGAGATAATTTCCAACTAACATGCAGAAGCTATAGGGGCTATACAGTAAAAGAGATTTGGGCAAATGATATCAATATTACAGTTCTAATCCACAAGTGATTTACCTTCAAATAAATTTATTGCTGTATGTACAGAGACAATTCATACAATTTGCATGAGAATTTACAACCAGAGAACTATGTTATCTGAAACACTTCTGATCTGAAACAGTTCTGGCAACTTCTCAGATGCCTGGAGGTAAAAAAGTAATTTGCATATTGATTTGCATAGCTATTTAAATTTCTCCATGATCCTGTTCTGCAGAGAATACACTAAAGAAAGCCAGAAAAAAGCTGTTAAACTCTGGATTGTGCAACACTTTTTTGAGTTTCTTTCAATTTAATTTATTTCTGGATCTAAATTTAACATTAGATTATTCTCTTTTTATTTGGGAAACATGCTTCTATGTCTAAAGAAAATATAAGTTTCTTTAAATACTATATTTTCAGTTGATGTTTGTAGATCATACTCATAACATCTTTTCTTTATATTTCACTCATATAATATTTTCTTATTTGTTTTAGGATGAATCTTATATAAATTTATTAAAAGTAAGTCTAATTACTGTGAATTATATCCAAATAACAATGCATGGTGCGGGTTTGTTCTCGGAGCTTGTGGGTTGGTTTCCAAACATTTCATTACCAGACTAGATAACATCTTCAGCAGCATTTAGCGGATGTCTGTGTCAGTGCTCTTTATTTATGAGGGTTTCAGGTGTGGGTGTGTCAAAGCATAGTATTTTGCTATTAGTCATATAATCCTGCGAAAAGTATCTGTAATTTTAGTTCTCTGCTATTTGTATTGTGGAGGAAAAAATACTTCATTTGCATTGTTTCAAAATCTCTTCCTAATATGAGACCAAGCACCTCATTATTCATTAATCATGACTTCTAATCCCAGCCTAGGCTGAAATCTGGCTGGATGATTTTGAACCAGTCAACCTCTCAGCCCAGCCCAGGTGATTCAAGCAACAAGCTGGTTAGTTGATCACTTTCTCTTGCAACCAATGAATCAATACTTTTGGTAGTCAATACAGTGAAGGAAATAGAATCAAGATAGAAAGAAATTACACATTTTGCATACCTAGTCATGGGCAACATACATTTGTGAAAAGTAGGGAGAAAGAAATAACTCAATAAATCAATGTGTTAAGCCAAGATTTAATCTGAAAGAAGCAGGTTAACTTATCCTGAAAAAAATTAATAAATCTACTGTAACTTAATCTTGTCTAAGGTGTAAGAACTATAAAGAAATACATTTTTTAATTTTTTAGTTTAAAATTATTTGGTTTTTAATATTTTATTATATTGATTAAATGGTACCCTCCTTTATGAGGCAGATGAATGGTTAAGAAGTTTTATAAATATGTGTGTAAAACCAAGCATAAAACTGTTGAATCAACTGAAGTCTTGTAAATATTAATGCTAAATAGGAAATATTTCAGAGAAATATGCCAACATACTTCTTCCTTCTCTAATAATGTCTGAAACAACAGAATCTCTGTATAATTCTCTGGTTGGTTCTGATGACTTCTACTTAACATTTCAGCTTGCTCAGCAAAAGTAACTATGCTTAATCTGAGGAGATTAGAGTGACCATAAAATGCATTGTACCATATCATCATCATCATTATCACCTCCTCCTCCTCCTCCTCCTCCTCCTTCTTCTTCATCATCATCATCAATATAACTAGGTAGGGAATACAACCAAATTAAAAATTATCTTGGCATAGATGACAAAAAAAAAATATTATATTGTTTACAATTGACAAAAAGTAATGGAACAAATAGAGGTGGCCAGCAAATCTAAGTAATTTATTGAGGCAAGGTAAAACTAAGCTACATTAAGCTGGGAAGTGAGCCAAAAGATAAATAAGTAAATAAAAAGAACAAAGGTACATTTGAAGAAAATAGTCCAAAACTTATTTTATGATACTAATCTTTTTTTTAAAAAAAATATGATACTAGATTTATGAAAAAATATTTATACAGAAAATGGTAGATTTCTTCTTTTCACCTTCAGAAGTATTTTGAGATTTGGATCATTCCTATATTGCATTTCTTTCACTTTCGAAGCTAGGTTTAAGAAATATGCTGATGAGGATGTCTAGAAAGGATGATCATTGTTTTTTTTCTTTCTTTATGAATCTGATTCTTCTAAATGTGTGATTGATTAAACTGTATATTTTTTCTAGCTTTCTAGCTTATTATTATTTCAAATATATTATCTATGGGGCAAATCCATATAATATGTGAAACTGAATTACTAAGAGGATTTTAGCTTTAATTATCCATTACTGCTTTTGCAATGAATCATGAAATGGGGGATCTCATTGGGATCCGATTGATTAGTTCATAGATTTAGCCATTATACTAAATGGCATGGTAAGGCAAAATTACATGCTTCCTACATTTTCATATACTGAGTTTTGCATTTTTACTCAATACAGAAGAATATGTAAGCTTGTCAACCTATTATATGCAAACCTATTATCTGCAAAACTCCTGCCCTGATGATGTTACTGTATAGCAGACATGTCAAACTCGCGACGTCACATGACATCACACAATGTATTGGGACGGTTTTGCCATTGCCGGCAATGGGGTGGGTGCGGCTTCTGGATGACGCATCCGGCCCGTGGGCTGGCAGTTTGACACCCCTGCTGTATAGAGTAATGTAATATATGTAGCCAAAATCTAAGCTTCGAGAACAATGAAATACAGGGGAAAAATTAATGTTTTTTCTTTCAGCAATTTTGGTTCAGAAGCAGCGAGCTCAATTCCTATGATTACTCTACCTATATCAATGTTTTCAGTAATAAATGCTACTATTGTTAAATGGAACTTTGATTATACATGTGTTCAAACATCCACCTATTCATGTTTTACAATCAGGGCAGTGATTGGGTAGAGACATGGTACTTCTACTGTAAATGCCAGCACAGCAGGAATATCTATTTATAACAACAACACAGCAACAGTAATTTGTATATTGTGTTGCCTTTATTTGGAAACAGATCACAAATGCTTCAATTGAGAATGGGGATTGAAGGCTGGCAAACTCTTTGTTTGCCTGGCTTGTATTATAGAGTGCAGATCCAAAGTAAAATTCCTTGAAAAACAGCAACCTGCAACCCAACTCAAAACAGAAAGGGGAGTAGCACCCTCACCCCTTATCTCCCACTCTAGCAAATGACTCCATTTTCCTCTGGAAATGGAAGAAAAGTGAAAGGTTGAATGCACTTGCCTTGAAATCTTGCCACAGTCTAACTAACTTATAACAAAGCATGTGGAAGAACTTATATCCAGGGCTTTTCCCCTCATAGAACGCCCAGAACGGAGTTCCGGCACCTTTTTTGGATGGACCCTTGTAAGGTAGGCAAGGCGGGTTGTATGACGTGTGAGTTCCGGCACCTTTTTTTTTTTTTTTTTTAGAAAAAAAGCACTGCTTATATCCAATATGCTTATATCCAATATGGAGGAAAAAGGAGAAAATATAGAGGAGCTGATCTCTATAATAACAGGGAAAGAAAGAGGAAACAGGTGTTATAAGACAAAGGCCTGAATTCCTATCCCAAATATCAAAGTGGATGCTTCATTAATTTACATGCATTAGTTGCATGTGCATATTCTCCCACAAAACACTCTTATATATAAATATTGTATAATTGTATGTACAATATATAAGTAGATAAGTATATGTTTCTATGTTTATGTCTCCTCAATACTTCAGTTTCTTTTTGTTATATAAATTACAAAAAAAAAAAAAAATTCCAAAGAATCCTTCTGCATCTGCAGCTGATTTAAGCCTTCAAAGCTCTGCCAACTCTATTGACTTGACCCTTTGAAAAACAGCCTGCAAGGACAATCTCATGTTTTTCTTTTTAGGCACAAATCCAAGGCAACAGAAAAGACAAAGACAAAAACACATCCTCTTATTGGCACGGAATTTATTGGACAAAAGTTTGTAACCAAACACACCAAGTTTATTCTGACACCTGACATCATTCTAAATAAATAATTTAGTGAGTTTTTCATTACCTTGAACTTATTAAAAATGATGGTGATCCACCTTCCAACATTGTGAAATAACATTATACCATATCATTAAACAATTGAATCTCTCTTTACTATATCATTTTAAATCTAAGGTACATAATAGCTTTTTCCATTCTAGAACTGAGATTTTATTAATTGCATCATAATTCATTAACAGAATTTACTATTTCTGGGCCCCCAGAACAATGTCTAAAATATAATAGAAACTTCAACAACAACAACAAAAACTTAAGTAAATAAGGTAAAACAAGATTCAAAGTCACCAAAGGCCATCTCAGTAGGGGATGGATTATCTTAATGTTGATGTTGCTAATAATTCCTAACTCCTGTAACCATGAATTTTAACAAGCTTATAATGAATTTCAAGAAGCTGAGAAAAATAACCTGATAAAAAATATCAATGTCCCTAAGAGATCTGTGAACTTCTCAAAAGTAAGTTATTTGAAGTGTATCATATACTAGTCCAAAGAGAAAATAAAAACAATAAATTAACAAAATATTATAGATACATTGGGACTATTGACTGAGCTACAAGCTGAAAGGATCATGTAAAGAGACCTTTACCATCTGCAGAAATAAATTTAGAAAAGAATATATATGGAAGCTAAAAAAAAATATTTTTTTTTGTTTTGCCACAAGAGTAAAGAAAGGAGGGAAATGAATGTGTAGGACCACTAGTAGGACAGGATGGTAGGGCAGTAAAAGGAGACATTTTTTTTGGTACCTCATCCATTCTACTTTGCTTCACATTTCTACCCTCATGGTAACTATGATCAAATGGGTAGAAGCAAAATAACTGAAAAAAGAATGTAATGGTACCCTATGATAAGCAAAAAGAGGTTTAAATATCTTTTGGGTCTCCAGAACTAGCTCCATTGCTCCCAGATATAATTTGTAATTGTTGGTATCATTTCTGAGTCTGGTTTGAGAAATTGTGGACTGTGGACATTGTGCCAGAGGACTGAAAAAGAATAAATGTTATTAGAGGAGAACACTATGGGTAACTGTGGACTGATCAGCTTGATATTTATGCCAGGCAAAATTATGAAATTAATAATTAAGCTGTCCATTTTAGAAGGATTTAGAAAAGAGTGTATTTCTTGGCACAAGGCAGCATAGACTCATCAAAACTAAATCAAGCCCCAACCAACCTAATATCCTTTATTGGAAGAGTGATCAGTTTATTTGATCACAGGGATATGGTGGACATAATGTATTTTGATGTAAGCCAAATATTCAAATCAAAGATGTACAGATTTTGGGATGAAACAAGGAAACTCAACACCCAACTGACCATTGACAAGTGCTCTATTTGGGTCTGCCCTTAAATGCTATTTGGAAATCAATTGGTTCAAAAAGTGGCTTGCATCATTCCAGAAATTAAGAATATATTATACTAGGTTTTGGACCTGCATTGATTGCTAATTGGTTTCTCCTAATTTAAAATCCTGGTTCTGACATATAAAGCCTTTACAAGTTAGCACCTGGATACATACAGTACATAATTGTCTGCTCCAGTTAGTATCAACCCCAACCAATAATAACACCCAGAAAGAAACTGCTGCAAATACCAGATTTTGCATAGCTTGGAGGGCTAGTGATGTAGTGATACTTTTCTGTGGTAGCCCTGATCTGGAATAGCTATCCTCATGGAAACTGAATTAATTTCCTCTTCACTGATTTTTCAAAAATTCTTGAAAACCAAACTGATTTGGAGCGCTTCTCTCTGATGTGAATATCACCAACTCTACTTTTATTATCTTATCTTTATCTTATATTGTTTGATTTTTACTTTTGTACTGTTTTAGTGATTGTTTTATTTTTTACTTATGTCTTTTATTTGTAAATCTATTTCTATACTGAATCAGTATAGAAATAGATAATGATAACAATGATACTGGAGGGCAGAATTTTTGCCTATGAAAAAGAAACAAGGGGGAGAAAGCAAAATGTGCTAAAGCATCTAATGTCAGTTGAGATAATGCAGTGTGACAAATTAGAGGTTTCATCTATAACAAGCAAGAATCAAGCTGGAGATTTAGCCAGAGAAGATGCTGAATGGGAGACAAAGGGAAGAGTGGCCCATAGGTCATAAATAAGACAGTAAGTAAATGTCATATTAGCAGAAACAAACAGAGAACAAGTTGTTTGATATAGTTTTAAGCTTTATTATACCCATATGTAATCTTATCAGGTATCTGGATTGCTAAGTAAATGCTTAAAAGTTTTACGAAAAAGAATGTATTCTTTTTCTTTTTGATGACTTGGGAGGGAGAAAAATTGCCTCTTAAAGGTCCCCCTGCTGGCAGATGATTTGAGAACATTAATGATAAGAATAAATTCTGTAGGAGCTGAAAGGAATTTTTCCTAAATAGCATCAGAGTGAAAACTATTCTGAGCCAGCTTTTTTGTTACTGCAGAACTTACATACATTATGTAATGATTTAATTTCTAGTGTTTGCATTCTATTATGTAAATAACCTGCATCATTCACAAAAGTGTTGCATCGGTTTGAATAATAGCTGAAAAGATAATTAATATACTAATATATTTATTGTCTTGGATTTTAATGATATCTTATTTTATTGGGATGTTAATTATTTTTAATAGTGTTATGATTTTGTTTATTTTACATTGATATTTTATTATTTTCACTTTTTTAAATTGCCATGTTTAATGAAGAGATTAGCATTATACAGCTTAGATAAATAAAAACATATTAGTAACTTAACTTCCATTATCTTTATTATATGCATACTTAAGTAAATAAAGTGATTCAAAATTACATAACTGTACATATTTATATATATTAGCATAATTACACAAATAGCATGAAATGACATCAATTGATATAAATTCAGATATAATAGACACCCAAATATTCATTAGATTTGACTTTATCAATAACCAAAGAAAAAGCTGTCATGTTACCATAGCTCTGAAGAGAATAATATTTGGCAGCATAATTAGCATTTAGATTTTCCATCATGAATAGTATAAATAAGCATATGTAGATTTTATGCATTTTAAATTAATCTCAGCAAGTTACCTCTGCAACCGTAGCAGTAGTGGGATTCAGTCGGTTCGCACCACTTCGGCAGAATCAGTAGTTAATTTTTTGTTGCCCAGGCCCAGAATGGACTTCTGGAAGCGGCATCCACACAGAGAACCGGTTGTTCACATATTTGAATCCCACCACTGAACTGTAGCATGTGCATAATTAGACTCATCTTTCTATGCAAAACTGGAAAATGCAAAGAACCATATTTAGTGTTATATGGAGTTATGTCTTTCCTTTTCTTTTAAAAACAAAAATCATCTCTAGAGGCTTAACAGTCTGACTAGAAATAGAAGTGAGAAGAAATTTCTAGTTTTCTCAAGGTAGTATTCTGTATCTCTTTTCCTTTCTAACCATATTGAAATTTTGAAAAAATAAAGAATATTTACCAGCTCCATTTATTTTGTATGTTAAAGCATCTCTCTTCTTCAGTTCACTTTCTTTTTTTTTCCAGGCCAAATGTTTTTCCCCACTAGTGAGTTTTATGCACCAACTGATTTATTCTAATTACCTGAAAGCTATATTTTTACAATGCACTCTACCTGGGACTGCCCTTAGAAATGGAAACTTTAGTTAGTCCAGAATGCAGTGGTACAAGCGATGATAGGAATGCCTATATCCATGTGACACCTCTGCTCTATAAGCTTTACCAGTTGCCAATTTATTTCCAGGTGCAAATTAAGGTGCTAGTTATTATAATAAATCCTGATATGGAATAGGGTCAGGTTATCTGACAGACTGTCAATCTCCCAGAATGTCTGCCTAGCTGGTAACTGCCAGCAAAGTTAGCATGCTCTTCAAAGATATACTATCATCAATCTGAAACAGGAAATGTGTCTTCTCTCTGGTGCATTGCCCTTTGCAATGAAATCCCCTTTGAAGTCTGTGGCATTCCCTAAAGCCTTGAAGACCTGGTTGTTTTCAGATATCATCTTGTGCATGGTTTTTGTGTTATTATTTCTAAGGTGACCAACTATTTTACAACAAAAAGGAGGACACAAATAAATTGAAGAAAAAAATATCGTAAATAAAAGAAACATTGTATTTATTGCAACAATAATACAGAATACACTATAATATGATCAATGCATAATAAAAAACATTTGTAACAATAACATTTTATATTGTAATTATGCTTACATGCCTATTAATTATTTAAATGAGTACTTTTCCATTGAATGAATATTTTTTGTCAATGTATCATCTTCTAACAATATATTGGAAATATCTGAACAAGAAATATCCTTCATATTGAATTTTACGGCAAGTGCTGCAGCTAGAGTATCAACATTCAATCTCGATTTCTCACTTGTCCAAAAATCTACACGGCTGGACTGGACGGGGGTGGGCGGCGGAGGCAGGTGTTGTGAACCAGGTGCTCCAGGATGGCCACGTAGATGCGCAGGGTGAGGTGGTGGCAGCGCAGGTCAGCACTGCATAGACCACCAGCTGGCGTGCCCCCGCCCACAGCTGCCCTGCCAGCACCGCTGCCCTGCCGTGGAGAGCCAGCCCCGTGGCTCGCAAAGCACCAGCCGAGCCAGCTCCGGCCCTGAGCAACTCCCCAGCACCACCGCCCACCCTGTGCATCCCCGTAGAGCCGGCCCCACGGCTCGCAAAGGCAAAGCACCAGCCGTGCCAGCTCCGGCCCTGCAGCCACCTCGCCAGCTGCCCCCAAGCACCACTGCCCACCCTGCACATCCCCATAGAGCCGGCCCCACAGCTCTCAAAGGCAAAGCACCAGCTGCTCCGGCTCCGGCCCTGCAGCTGTCCCCCCAGCCGCCCCCCAGCACCACTGCCCACCCTGCGCATTCCCGTAGAGCCGGCCCTGTGGCTCTCAAAGCACCAGCCACGCTGGCTCCGGCCCTGCAGCCACCCCCCCAGCACCACCGCCTACCCTGTGCATCCCCATGTAGAACCGAATAGGGAAGATCAAGAGAAACTTACCGCTCCAGTCTCCTCCAGCTATCTGCGGAACTAAGTAAGAGATGGTGTAGTTGGGTAGCAGTGAGGGGTGCAAAGTTCCTGCAACTTGCACGTGCAAAGTTTGCCGCCTGGGTGTTTTGGCACGCTCAGCAGCAATTCCTATTGGCTTTTGAAAGCCAATAGGGGGAGTAGCACAGCTCAGGCAAAAGTTGAAAAAAACATCAAAAAAAGGTCCCGGAACGCCTTCTGGGCGTTCTATGAGGAAAAAAAAGCCCTGCAGATAAGTCTTCAATATAGAAAAAGAGGACATTTAGGAGGACATTTTCGAGGGAGGACAGAACTCCCAAAAGGAGGACTGTCCTCCCAAAAGGAGGACAGTATATGGAAAAGGAGGACATTTAGGGGGACACTTTTTGAGGGAGGACAGAATTCAAAAAAGGAGGACTGACCTCCCAAAAGGAGGACGGTTGGTCACCTTATTATTTCTGAAACAGCCCAGAGTCATTTGAAGTCAGGTAGTATCTAAATCAGGATCTGGTTATTACATAAATAAATAACTTCCTCTTATTTCATCCATCTCATGCTTATATATCAGTTTCTGACAGTTATCACTGCAAATTTACATACTGTAGCCATGCCATAATCATAACAAGAATATTCTATTAATTATTTATATCTATGGTGGCAAAATCTTTTGGGACATGAGATTTTAACACTAGTGATGGGCAAAAAAAAGGAGGAAGGGCTTCTCCTAACTTTCACCCTATGAACAGAAATGTGTTCTTAAGTTCTTGAAGAAAAAAAAGGATTAAGTATACCTTTTTTCTGCCATTTTTTAGTCTTATGTTTGTAATCATAGACAGAGAGAACAAACTAATCAAGCAATCTGAAAACTAATCCCTCTGCTTCATCTTTGGAGGAAAGATACACAGAATTCTGGACACTTGGATAATCACAAATATCAATCATCGTACACCTGTCTCCATTAACTCATTTTTGATCCAGTATTCTGATTTTGATCCAGTGTTCTTATTCTAAGTTTAAACTTGGTGTATAGTTCATCAACAGAGATTTTTGTGCTACTTTACAACATTTTGTAATTATTATATATAATGATATTATAATAGTGTATTCATTAGTAAACCAGTGATTATAGGTAAGCACAAAGAATAAAGCATATTTTTTCTTTTTTTCTATAAGTTTGTATTTTTAGTTTCTATTTTTTAAGTGTTTTAGGATGCAAACTAATTGTCTTATCACAGAAACAGTCGCTGTTTTATTATTTTTTCTTCATAATACATTTTATCCTTCAGCTAGAATTATTTTTCCCCTGTTAAACCCTCAAGAATGTAGGACAGAAGTGGTAGACAGCTCTATATTACAGAGGCATGTAATACTAAATCTCAGTTATACTAGAAATGAAACTTGAGAAGTGATCTTTAAGAAGGAAATGGGGATTCTTATAACTTTGTCATTATTATCACTTTGAAATACTGGAAGTTGCAGCTGGTATTCTTAAAATGACAATTCTCAGAATCCCTATTATTGAACTGAAAATTCTAGGAGTGGTAAGCCAAATGACAAAATAAGAAAGGATATGTACAGAATATAGACTAGAGTTCTGCATAAATGGTTATCTCAGCATGCTTTCAGAGTCATATTTGATTCTTAAACCATTTTCCAGTTTGATCTCATGAGTTCAATCTTCGTGTCATGGCAGGAATATTTCTAATAATGATGCCTTGAAGTATAGCTAGTCAACAACAATTCATATTGTGCTTTCCACCCTAAAAGTTATTGTGGACTGATCATATATTGGGGACAGATGATTTCATATTGCCAACACCATTTGATACATAGTGTGTTACAGACAGGCACGGCTGTACACAAAATGGAAAGAAACTGCTTCAAGACGTTCTGAACACTTTTATTTTTAATAATAACAGCTAGAAACTAATGACAAGAGAAGTAATTGCTGATATGCAGCAGATTGAAGTGCTTTGTTGGAGAATAAATCTGAGACATTTCTCTGCCACCAAGTCTGTATCATTTTTTTGAAAACCAATATTTTGAAAGTTACATTTTTCATCATAATGCACTATTTTGATTTTTTCCTAAAAGCTAACATAATGGCGTCCAGATATTATTTAACTCACAAAGAAAACTGACCCATATAGTATATGTAATGTAATATAATGTATTTTTAATTTTTTAGTTATAATGCATTTTTAATTTTAAAGTAACTTTATATACCTAAACAGGATAAAACTAAACCATACGATATTATTATGCTTTTGGGATCTCTGACTTTCAGAATAACTTGCTCAATATTGATTCACAGAGTTTTTTTTAAAGTATTCTTTATTTTGTTTATTATAAGAAATTTATGAAAACTTCAAGTATCACTAAATGATGCTTCAAATGTATGTCATGTAAGTAACCAATTCATAATACAAAATCACAATGTACGTTTTTAGAATGGCTTGTATATGTGTAGAATGTCAGGCAATACAATCTTTTATTCACATTCATATGGTGTATATCTCACATTTTGTATTGGAATGAAAACATGTTAGCAGAATGAGTAGAAAATATGTAAAAGAACATATACTTGTTTTTATGAAGAATTTATGTTTTGAAGATCATCAGCTAATTTTTGGAACATAGATGTCCTATAACATTTAAATATATGATTTTTATACTCTATAAAGAGTAAATATTCTATGACAACAGAGTCAGTGATGTTGCTAATTGAAATGAATCTACCTGTGTTTACTGAAATATTTAAAAAATACCAACTGTTAGTAATCCTTGTTTGCACCCAATTGTGTCCTTAGTTTTGA
This sequence comes from Crotalus tigris, assembly GCF_016545835.1. Taxonomy (NCBI): domain Eukaryota; kingdom Metazoa; phylum Chordata; class Lepidosauria; order Squamata; family Viperidae; genus Crotalus; species Crotalus tigris. Next base: position 755,760 of record NW_024100143.1, on the reverse strand, counting down.
CTATTATTCTTTTAGTCAAAATATTGCCAAAATGTAAAGTAGGTACTGACTGAAATAGAGTTTGTTTCATTATCTGTAGAAGAAGCAAATTTGAATGGCAGCTTGATCTTGCTCAGTGAGCTTTTGTGACCTCTGGATGAGCACGAAGTTGTGCTTGAATAAGCAGGCAACTCCCAGCAAAGCAGATGTTGCACACCATGACCTTCACTTGCGGAAGCTGATAATAAGTTTGGCTCTCCTTTACTGTCCTTTGGAGGTTTTCACCCAGGTATCAATGCCAACAAGGCAAATTTGATTCTACAGAACCTGCCAGGATTTGTGCTTGAATCTGACTTTTTTTTGGAACTAACCCAAGTATAGTTTCACAACAAGAAGAACAACAAAAAAATATGCTAGAATTATATGCAGGAGGTATACCTCTCAATCTGCCTTTTATTCTCATAAGCAGAATAAGCCTATGTCTTTTTACAGGTTTGTGTGTATGTATGTGTGTGAGTAGTTTTTTTATTTTTATATAGTCTTTCTACTGATGATGGTTATCTGTATATATCGCTATTACAATGAACAATTATTAAATCAACTCATATGGTGCATTTTGTATTAATTTTTCTTGGTAGCTTTCTAAAAATGAACACGTCATGATCACAAAAAGGAAAGCTTTCTCAGTGGTTGCATCAATATTATGGAACATTTTGTTTCAAGAGATTTGCATGAGTCTATTTCTGATTGATTACCAATAGTCTGTGATTAGATTCGTATTGAAGCAGGCTTTGTCTTGCTACATAGTTTCAAGAATACATTTTATCTCTTTCAATTGTCACTATTCTGTTTTGTATTATGTATATAGCTTTTATTGTCATGATCAATATTTAAATATTGAATGATACCTTAGCATATGCATTACAAAGGTAGAGTAACATTTTGTATAAGTACACATTTTCACCTTTTGTTCTTATATAACTTTTATTTTATCAATGTATAAAATACAAATACAGATAAAAGTAGGAAATTAAGGGAAGAAAAAAAGGGGGAAAGAAAATATGAGGTGCAAGGGAAGAAATAAAAAGGCATTGACTTCCATCTCTTTTTAGCACAGTAAAAGATAACAACATTACAACCTCAACTTTTTACTTTTACACATTAGTTTATAGCCATTTTTATAACAACAAATCTATCTAACTGGAAAAACCAAAGTTTTTTCATCACAAGCACCAAAGCCAGAACTGATATCCAAATAAAAAAACATAAATATATTCTCCTCTTTGAATAAAACAATACATTTAACATTATTGCTTTATTTTCCTTGCTGTTTAAATAATATGTATTTCTATTTGCACTTAATAATCTTTATAAATTATCACCATTTATAGTAACAAAATTCACTGCATTCTTTCAGAAAAAATATTTTTTTCATTCATTTTAAAACACTAAGTTTTTGTTTAAGTATACATTTTCAAAATTCTTTTATTAAAAGGGTAGCTTTTTCCTTGGTTCTTTCCATTACAGGAATCTTTCAGTTTTGGTTAATTTGGATTTTAATGTTCCTAGTAGTGAACCCATCTATATCACATTTTGCATTGGTCTGTGAATTTGTATTAAAAATAAATAAATAAATAAATATGCAAAATTCTTATGCCTTTCAAATACAAAACTCTATTATACTCATTTTATATTCTCCCCAAACATAATGTATTTTTGTAGGTATCTTTAGGATGTTATTGTGATATTATTGTGCTTTTTTTCCAATATATGCATAATGTGTGTAGTTTTAAGTTGCAATCAATTTCAAAATATAAAAGTGAAAATGATTTTTTTAAAAAAATGATCACTTTAACATAATTAATCGTGAACTACATGAGCAATTACAAGTAGCATTTCTAATAGCTGATAAATGCAATGTATTTCAAAACTAATTCTATAACATTGAATAGAAGTAATAATCATAAAATGTATAAAACCAGCCTCATTTGTTTTTATTTTTTAAAAAAAGAAAATACATACTCAGTACAAATATCTGTGTAATATTACAATAGTATAATATAGTAAATATGGGATATAATTATCAAGAAATTAGTATGCATCAAAAGATTAAAAAAAAAGTCATTGTATGAGGTGTAATGGTGTCCATCCTCATCCCACACCTTTTCTATTCTCCCAATATATTGTTCTTTTTTATTTTGGAGTTGAATCCCAAGTGATATTTATAAAGTTAGCTCACCTCTGATAGCATTGCCTCCTCATAGATTAACAACAGTTTTTTCAGTTGCCTCTGTCATGTGGACATAGGTCTCTGAAAATGATAATTTCATATACCTTCCTTGGAAAACTGCTAAGTGGAACACATTAAAGCAAACTAATCATGCAATCCTGTCAATTCTTTTGGCACTGTGACCTGAATTAAATATATGACTGACTTATTGCTGTAATGAAATGATTTTGTAAAGTTCTGATTAGTTTGAGAATCTTTGTTGAGGATCCTTTGCTTAATCTACAATTTTGCAGTACCATAAATTATGTCTATATCAGAGGAGAAGCAATAATAGAGCAGTCTCTTTTACAGGAATAACCTAAATTATCTTCCAAATACAAGGTAATAAATCCTGGACATACAAATGTAGCATTAGTCCAAAATAAAAGTGAAATGAGAGTTTGGGGTTGTCCTTTTAATCTTAGTTCATATTAGTAACATCTATGTAAGGATCCAACCATTCTAATGCGCTTCAGATGGAACTGCTGTTGAAGAGTGTTTGAGTTGCATGGACTACCACTATGCTTCCAGATGCAATTCAGGGTGATAGTGGTTACCTTTAAACCTGGCCATGGTTTGAGGCCAGGTTATTTATGGGACCATCTCTTCCAAGAATTGACTATCCACCCTGTTAGATCCAACAGGAAAGGCATGCCCTTGAGTCCCATTTGCAAAGTCATCTGTTGGGACCTAAGAGAAGAGTCTTTTCTGAAGGGGTTCCTGCTTTCTGGAACATCATCCTGTTCAGAAATCAAAATTGCCGTAATCTTGTTAGCCATTTATAAGTCTTTAAAAATAGTTGGAGGTCTTCTAGTTCAATCCCTGCATAAGCAGGGGACTCTATATCATTATGGACAGATAGCTATCCAATCTTTTCTTAAAAACCTCCAGTGATGGAACATAGCTTCTGAAAGCAACATGTTCCTTGATTAATTGTTCTCACTGTCAGGAAATTTCTCCTTAGTTCTAGGTTGCTCCTCGATTAGTTTCCAATCATTGCTTCTTGTCTTGCTTTCTGGTGCTTTGGTTGACTCCCTCTTCTTTGTGGTAGCCCCTCAAATATTGGAACACTGTTATCATGTGACTCCAATCCTTCTTTTCATTGGACTAGGCATACCCAATTCCTGAAAGTGTTCTTCATATGTTTTAGCCTCCAGGACCCTAATCATCTTTTGCTCTTCTCTGCATTCTTTCCAGAATCTCAACACATTTTTTATATTTTGGCAACCAAAACCAGTTGCAAAATAGCTAGTGTGGTCTTATCAAGTATTATAAAGTAGTAATAACACTTCATGTGAGCTTGATTGTATCCCTCTATTAATGCACCTAGGATTTCATTGGCTTTTTTCAGAGTTTAACCACTATTTTAAGGTCTTAGACTTGCTTTAAATTAGATAATACTAAATAAATAAACTAAATTAATATTTTAGTTTTAGAACAGTTTATTGACAGCGTATTGGCATATTCTTTCTATATTACTATAAGTTTCATTAATTTTGCTTTAGGAAAAAAGAGATTGGCAATTTAAGTATACCCCCCCACAGACACACACACACACATGTACACATATATCTACAAAGATGTTGAGAGGTATATGGAACCTCCTTTAACCTCACATGAAATTCTCTATGTGCTTTATCAGAAATAAAATCTCAAAATATTCTGGAAAATAGGTGAACATTAAGTATTACTCTTATTGGTTTGGGAGATCCTTTCTGTATGCGCATAAATAAACATCTAAGATCAATCACTATACACAAAAGCTTTTTAGTTTTAGATTCAGCTGAGATAAACCTTTGGTGTTTAAATTAAAAGATAAGGTAGTCAAACAATAAGCAACATCTTTTTTAAAAAGATAAATTGTATCTTGAGGCTAGTGACAAGATTTTAATTTTAGTACTGTTTATTGATTGAACTCTCAGTTGTCTGCTGTGAAGTTCATGAGATGTAATATAAGACATGAATGTGCCTTACAGCCATTTCAAACATCAGTCAAAGAAGAAACAAGTCCAAAAAAAGTCTTTAAAATAGCAAGAGAAAAGAGATATATTAAAATGAAAATGCTAACATACTAGCGAAATATCCCCTGTCTTGTCGGTCATATGGATCATATAAACAATATAAAGTACTTAGACTTATATACTGCTTCATAGTGCTTTACAGCCCTCTCTAAGTGGTTTACAGAGTTAGCATATTGCCCCCATCAGTCTAGGTCCCGATTTTACTGACCTCAAAAGATGGAAGGATGGGTCAACCTTGAGCCAGTCAGGATCGAACTGCTGGCAGTCAGCATAATTAGCCTACAATGCTGCATTCTAACCACTGCATCACCATGGCTCTTTGGTATTCTTTGGTTTTTAATACACTAGGATTAAATAAAATAACACATTACTAGGATAATACAATCAGATTAAATATTATATATGTCTTAAACTCAATCTTAACTCGGTAACTTCCTGGACAAGTCAATGCTGTTTTCTTGGCAAAAGTTTGAGAGTAATTTGCCATTGCCTTCTTCCTATGACTGAGAAAGATTGACTGGCCTGAGGTTACCCTGATTTTGTGGCTAAGGCAGAACCAAAACTAACTTTCTAGGGTGGTGCCTTTACCACTACACCAAACTGGCATTTTAAATATGAGCAATTTGAAAAGAATGAATCATTTTACACACACACACACACACACACACACACACACATACATACATACATACACATATATATATATATTTAATAACACTAAAAATATGAACCCTGGGAATATTCATATCTAAAATAAAATGAACACCAAGGTATTGATTAAAACTATAAGAGTTTAATTTAAAAACGCCAAGCTTTCGCCATCATCTGCCGTCATCTGTCCAGCCCTGATGATGCCGGCAGATGACGGAGAAAGCTTGGCGTTTTTAAATTAAACTCTTATAGTTTTAATCAATACCTTGGTGTTCATTTTATTTTATATATATATATATATATATATATATATATATATATATGTTTTCTGAGGTTTTCGCGGGTATTTGTATGTAGGTCTTTGGTTGTTCGGGTTTTCTCCCGCGTAAAATTGGAAGTGTCTTGGCGACGTTTCGACGAAGTCCCATTCGTCATCTTCAGGCTGGTGTTTTCAGCTTCGTGCTGAAAATCAGTCGCTCCCAAACACATCCCCACTGAAACCATACTAACCGTGGGGGGGACCCAATCAAAAAACTTGTAATCAAAATACCACCCGGCCCCCCTCCCTGCGTAATTACACCAATGGAGCCTCTATTGACAGCTCCTCCCTCCCGGATCGACAACAAACTAACTCCAGCGGACAACTGCGGCTAGGTTTGCCACGATCCGCCGGGAGCAGACTCTTTTTGGGACGGAATGGAGATGGAGTGGGGCTTGAGGAACCGGAAGGAAAACGGAATATAATAAAGTCTAACGAGGACGATGAGAACGAGGATGAATCCCCCTTTGAGGATACTACCAGGCACATTATGATAACCCGGTCGCAGTCGAGCAGAGGAAGGCACCCCCCTCTGACATTCTCAACACAAAGCTGCGGAGTGAAACAGCGACTGCAATTAAAGGGGAAGAGCCCCGTACGGAGTGAGAATGGAGAATTGGGGATGAGTGGGAATGGTGCTTACCGACAATGGACGGAACAACAAGGCACTGACAATGGGACAATGGCAGAAAACATCTTGAGTGTGCGCAAGGGAGAGAGCGTGGAAACGAACAGTAGATCATTTAGGAGAACTCACGGGAAGGAGGAGGGGAGGAGGAATAGCATGGGTGGTGACTATGAGCCTGCGTTACAACCCCGAGGGATAGATAAACAAGATCAAAGTGGTCTTGGGGCTTGCAGGTATATTGGAAGCAATTTAAATAATTACCCACCCCCGCTCCCTAAGGGAAGCCGTGTGTGGGATGGTGGGGGAGTTATGAGCAGGGGAGACAAAAAGATCCTGACCCCCAACTCTGAAACAGCTAACGGAGTAACGTATGACAGAATGCAAATTAGCAATGGAAAGAGGATAGATGCTGATGTGGGGCGTGCGCTTGAGACTCAACTCGATCAGCTGGGGCCGATGACACGCTCCAAGAGCCGGAAACAGGCATTAAACAACTGTATATAAGACTTCCCCTGGCGTTTGCCTTTTAACCCTGACGATGTCAAATGTATTTGACGAAAGCTTGGTGGATTAAATTCTATTTTTGATAGATATTCTCTTGGTGATCATTATTTTGACAATATGAATACCCCCAAGAGTCGCATTTTTGTTTTTATTTCTATATATATATATATATATATATATATATATATATAATCTGGCCACACAGGAAAGAAAAACTGGACAACTTCCTCACACACCTCAACAGCCTACACCCCAAAATACAGTTCACCATGGAAACAGAAACTAACAACCAACTTCCCTTCCTGGATGTCTTAGTCTACAAGAAATCCAATGGCTCCCTAGGACACACCATCTACCAGAAGAAAACACACACAAACCGCTATCTGCACGCTCTCTCACACCACCACCCAGCACAGATCAACTCTGTAGCCAAGACACTCATCTCCAGAACAAAACGCTTAGCTGACGAACAACACCTAAAACCCGAACTACACACTCTCACCAATGTACTAACATCCAATGGATTCCATAGAAATAAGATTACAAACCTAATCCAAAAAGAAACCCCCACTAAAATCCAAGACAAAGAACAAGAAAACGGCAAAGCCCTCCTCCCATACATAAAAGGCACCACAGACAGAATCAGTAAGATCCTCCATAAACACAACATCAAAACAGCATTCTGCACAAACAGAAAAATATCCACCATCCTTAGAAACCCCAAAGATAAAATTGAATTAGAAAATCAAGGAGTATACGAAATCCCATGCACCACTTGTCCCACCACATACATCGGACAAACCAACAGAAGAATAAGTGCACGCATTGAAGAACATAAGAACTCAGTCAAAAAAGAGGAACCAACATCTTCCCTGGTCCAACACCTTAAAGCCACAGGACATGAAATTGACTTTAAAAATACCAGAACCATTGCCAAAAGTGAACATTTTAATAACAGAATAATCAGAGAAGCCATCGAGATAGAAAAACGCCCACACAGCATGAACAAGCGAGATGATACCTCCCGCCTACCAGCCATTTGGAAACCCGCCCTTATTGACAAACGACTCCCTAACACAAAAAATGATACCAGACCCACACTCACAAAAACCACACAGGATGTCACCACCACACATCCACGCAAAAAACAAACCCAAAGCCACATCGATGACGAGGCACGACCACAAACCAGAAGCCAGACCACAGCTGCATCATTAGCCACTTTAAACCCCTCCAATCCATACATGAAGCAAACTGACACCCTCCATGAAGAGGAGGCACGACCACGAACGCGAAGCCAAAAAATAGCAAGGCAGCCCAAAATCTTAAACCCCTCTGCAACTCAGACTAACCTGAGCACAACCAAACAGAACACTCCCCCAGCCAATCAGAGCACAGCCAAGCCCCTAACCATTCAGAACACACATCCACCCAATCAGAACACAGCCAAGCTCCCACCCAATCAGTTCATACCCCCACTGGCAGTTAAAAGGAAGAAACAGCTAAGACCACACATTGCTGCTCAAAGCACGAAGCTGAAAGCACCAGCCTGAAGATGACGAATGGGACTTCGTCGAAACGTCGCCAAGACACTTCCAATTTTACGTGGGAGAAAACCCGAACAACCAAAGACCTACATATATATATATATATATATATATACGATTAAAAAGGTTAAAAATGTGAACCCTAGGGATATTCATAATAAAATATAAAAATGAACACTAGGGTAATAAAAACTAAAGAAGTTTTTAATGGGTTAAAACTATAAAAGTTTTAAAAAGCGCCAAGCTTTCGCCGTCACCTGCCGGCATCCTCAGGGCTGGCGTGCCAGAGAATGAGAAGGTCTTTTTATAGGCGTGCCGAGGTTTGCACTCGGCTCCTTGATCTTGTTATGGGGCCTGATTGGTTCAGCCGTGTGTAGTTGGCCTGCGCTTTTTTTCTCTTCTTAGTTATATTTTTATCCTCGTCCGTCTCCAGTTCTCCCAACCTCAGATTAGCTGAATGGCAATTCCAGTTATTTCGGTTGCTTTCATGTTCCGATCTCCCCTCAGGCTTGGGTGGTGGTGGACGTTCCAAGTTCCTTTCTCCGCCCCGTTCTGTCCGGTTGCTACTTTTAGAGTCCCATATATTTCCGGTCTCAATGCTTTCGGTTTTAATATGTTTATCATCCTGGTAATCCCGTAAATTGTTACGAGTCTGGTATAGCGTGGGGGGGTATTCCGCATGGTGGAGGGGTCGTCTCTTGTTCGTTGTCATGCCCAGCTGTCTCGCACGTGTCTTACTCCGAGTGCTCAATCCTGGGGGTGTGTGCATAGTCATCGGGGCGCGTCCCTCCTGGTTACCGTGTTCTTCCTTAGTTCTCCCCTTTTTTACCTTGTTGGAAGCGCTCGCGTATGTTCTATGGGAGTCCTCAGGATCGTCAGGTAGGGGGTATGACAGCTCGATCTCTCGCCCCCTGCCGCTCTCCGACTAACTAAGAAGAGAAAAAAAGCGCAGGCCAACTACACACGGCTGAACCAATCAGGCCCCATAACAAGATCAAGGAGCCGAGTGCAAACCTCGGCACGCCTATAAAAAGACCTTCTCATTCTCTGGCACGCCAGCCCTGAGGATGCCGGCAGGTGACGGCGAAAGCTTGGCGCTTTTTAAAACTTTTATAGTTTTAACCCATTAAAAACTTCTTTAGTTTTTATTACCCTAGTGTTCATTTTTATATTTTATTATATATATATATATATATATATATATATATATATATATATATATATATATATATATATATAATATACGACCACCAGGAGGATCCAAGTAAGGAAATACTTTGCTAAAACCAAGCTTTCATTGGACACTTCCAACATCATCAGGGTTAAAAGCCAGTTAACAAAGATGTCTTAAATAGGGTTAGCTAACATCTGCACTCAGCTCCTGGACCACGTCATTGGCCCCAGCTGGTCAATTTGTATTCGAGTTGTTTCCTTGACGTCAATATTATGTTCTCCTTTGTCATTCCTTCAAAGCTTTTCTCCTGCTATTTCAATGTTGGTTCCTAATATGTCAACACCCTTTTGCCCTCCTCCCCTCTGATAGTGTTTACCCTCATTCTAACCTCTCCTTTACTGTGGGTCTTGGGGGTGTGTGGTGGAGGGTATTCAATTCTCTCTTAATGTCATCATCCATCTCATTAGGGCTCCAAGTGCTTTCTCCCACCCCCTTCAGTTGTGGATCGATGTTCTCTCCCTTTTCTGTATTCCCCTTTCCTTTTTTCTCCCAGGAGCCGAGTGCAGATGTTAGCTAACCCTATTTAAGACATCTTTGTTAACTGGCTTTTAACCCTGACGATGTTGGAAGTGTCCAACAAAAGCTTGGTTTTAGTAAAGTATTTCCTTACTTGGATCCTCCTGGTGGTCGTATATTATTATCTTTTTACTATAATTATGCCCAGGAAGTTGTATTTTTATGCATATTATATATATACACACATATATAAAACAAATTTATATGGCTGCCCAACTCAGTGACTCTGTATAGTAATATAATGCTGGAACCAAAAGCTAAATCAAATCAAGTCAAGTAAAATAAAAGTTAAACTGAGAATTGTGGCACTATCCAGAAAATTCTAGCAATATGGTGATCATTTTATACATTTTGTAATTTAGAACAAATTTAAAACAAATCAATATCACTTCTAAAGAAATACTGTTTTTAAGAAGCATCTAAGTAAAAAAAAGAAGGTTGAATTTCCAGAGATGACTATGTGATATTTCTATAGAACATAACAAGAAGACATAATGGGTTTGATTAATTTTATGGACAACTATAGAAATTTAACTATAGCTGAAGAACTAATCCAGGATGATTCAAAGAAGTCAAAAAGTGCACCCTAGTATTGGTGAATTGCATGGATTTTGGTGTCAATGCTGCAAATACTGTATATTCTTGCTTTGACAATATGCAAAACTGTCTGGCATTTATTGGGTTAATACTTAGCTTAGACTGGGCGGGGGAAAAAGCCCGGGAAAGAAAGAGGAAGCAAACTTTTGACCTTCTCACTAATTGGATAATGTGACCTGTGACTGCATGAGAAGGGAGGGGTTTAGCAAGGAAAGCTTGATGCCAGCGAAAGGAAGTTCAGATTCTGGCATCAACCAGTCCATCATGGCGACCGGCAAAACTGTAGCTCTGCAATAAAGATTTTAGGAAACATGCCTGAAAGTTCTTTGAAGTGCTTCATTAGTCAGAACATGTGACATCATGCCAGAATCCAACACTCTTTTCAAACGATCTGCGTCCTGAACTCCATCAGCTGCCTCTATGCCTGAGAGGAGCTGGCAAAGTTTCGGGGGAGATCTCATTATGGAGAAAGAAAGATTGCCTGAGACCAGCCCCGTAGCTGCAACAGTTTCCCCGGGGGGGAAAGTGACAGCCAGCAAGCCGGGGGAGAGAGAAATTTGGCAGATTTCCCAGCTGAGAGCGAAAACTTCAAAAGCAGAATGGACAGATAACACAGTTATGGGTGAGTCGTTGGAAAGATTTCAAAACTTAGAAATGAAAACCAGAAAACACTTCCTACAAAGTGAAGCCTACAGCCCTCCTATTGCAAATGTTTCTGCCATGGGCTCCAGCCCTGAGAGAGAGAATCCCAGTCTGAATCTTCTGCAGCCAGGTTGGGGCCTACAGCAACTGGGGTGGCCACAACAGCAGTGGGGAGCCCAGCAGGAAGCCTGTCAGACCCTGCCTTTGCCGGCCAGAGACCCCAACCCTGAAGAGAGGGTGAGTTCCAGTCTGAGGCATCTGAAGCAATGGGTAGATGGGTTTCCCCAGCAGATGAATGATCATCAGCAGCAGGGGGCACCATCCAACCCCACTGGCCAGCAGCAGAGGGCCCAGCAGCCGTGGAACCAGCCCCAGTGGGGGCCACAGCAGCCTGTGTTCGCACCACCTTTCAAAGCAACGTTCGACGGGGACCCAGAGAAGCTGATTTTTTTCCTCAACCAAGTGCGTTCTCATTTAAATCGCTGGGCCTATCTCTATCCGGAACCAGGGGCCATGGTTGACGTCATTGAGGCCAACCTGGAGGGAGAAGCATCTGAATGGCTGAACAATCTATATAGCGAGCAAGCCCCCGAATTGGAAGATCCCCATCTCTTTCTCTTAGGACTCAGAGAACGATTTGAAGACCCATCCATCGGCCTCAAAGAAGCAGGACAAAAACACAAAAACTGCATTAAAAATGACTTTTGAAACCTATAAAAAGCAGGCTGATAAAAAGAGGGCTCCCCAAAGAACATTCCAAGTTGGGGAAAAGGTCTATCTGTCAACTAAATATCTACGCCTCAAATTGCCCAGCAAGAAATTGGGACCAAAATTCTTGGGGCCTTTCCCCATAGTAAAGGTCATCAACCCAGTCACAGTACAACTAAAACTCCCTAAACTGTTAGGGAAAATTCACCCAGTTTTCCATTGTAGTTTGTTGAAGCCTTATCGGGGCTCCACTTTGAGACCTCCTCCAAAGAAGGCACCTGGACCCCTCGTAGTGGCAGGGCAGACCCACTATGAAGTGAAACGTATTCTTGACTCCAGAATCTTTAGAGGGAAATTACAGTACTTAGTACAATGGAAGGGATACCCATTGTCTGAAGCCACCTGGGTGAAATCTAGTGAAGTGAACGCCAACAGATTGATTGAAAGGTTTCATGTGAAAGACCCCAGCAAACCGAAAGATAACACTTAACATATGCTTTTGTTTACTTTACAGGATCTGTCCTTCTTGTAAGGGGGGCCGGATGTCAATGCTGCAAATACTGTATATTCTTGCTTTGACAATATGCAAAACTGTCTGGCATTTATTGGGTTAATACTTAGCTTAGACTGGGCGGGGGAAAAAGCCCGGGAAAGAAAGAGGAAGCAAACTTTTGACCTTCTCACTAATTGGATAATGTGACCTGTGACTGCATGAGAAGGGAGGGGTTTAGCAAGGAAAGCTTGATGCCAGCGAAAGGAAGTTCAGATTCTGGCATCAACCAGTCCATCATGGCGACCGGCAAAACTGTAGCTCTGCAATAAAGATTTTAGGAAACATGCCTGAAAGTTCTTTGAAGTGCTTCATTAGTCGGAACATGTGACATCTGGTTTAAATAACTAGCCAGACTACATCAGCTGATGTTAAACTAAAAAAAAATAAAGAAATAAAACTGTGTGTCAATTGAAAATACTTTCTTAAGAAACAGTTACACCTGTTAAAGTAATAAAAACCCTTTAGTCATTCAAGCAAAAAATGATGCAAAACTTAACATGGTTCAACTATTTATTAATAGAAAAATCCTAAAAAAATAGCAATCATATTATTTTGTTCCTGGTACAATCATCAGTCTTTATCATATGGGCCATTTTGGTGAGCTAAAAATGTGAACAAAATGCTATAGAAGTGTATAAAATATGCTACAACTGGATGGAGATAATTACCAAGTATGTAGTTTTATATAAAAGACGAATGTGAAGCTTCATGTATGCTGTGTTCAGTGGATCATATATAGGATAATTTTTGATATAAAATTAACTTACAAAATTGTTAACATGGCAAGATATGATATATAGATCAGCAATCAATGGCAATACATGTAAGATACATGAAACATTGAATTACTTCTGCTACTCTGTAATATTAAAAAATTGTGGAAAAATATATGCAAGATTAAATAGTGTCAAGAAAATTAAATAGATTATAGTCAACGTTGGTTTCTACAGTCAGAAATGTATGGTAAGAACTCTTTTTATTGAGCCGTCATACCCATTGCATAGTCTACTCATTTATCCCCTCCCCAGGATCTACATGTAAGAGTAAAAAAAATGAAAGAATGGCAAGGTCAGTGAAAAACAAATATTTTACCTTTATGGAATATAAACTATGTATGGATGCAGCATTATATTCAAATTATGTACAGCTTTCATTCTGATAATTTTTCCTAAATTTCTTGCTAGCCAAATGGACGCTACAATTCTACAGCTAAAGTGTTTTAAATTAACCAGTGCAGATTAATTGTTATTTGATCTGAAGATGTAAGATAGCACAATTCAACCTTACAATTAGAGATAATATTGGAAAAAGGCTGTTTTGCACTGAGATTCAGTTCAAGAAAGGATCTGACATAAACTACAATAGGAAGGTCCTACAAGTACTTTTCAGTTGTTTCATTTTAGAATGGTATGGGATAAAGAGCTGAGGTGGTCCAGTGATTAGAATGAAGTATTGCAGGCTAATTCTGCCCACAGTCAGGAGTTCAATCCTGACCAGTTCAAGCTTGACTCAGCCTTCCATCTTTCAGAGTTTGGTAAAATGAGGACTCAGATTGTTGGGGGCAATATGATAACTCTGCAAACTGTGTAGAGAGGGCTGTAAAGCAGTATGATGCAGTATACAAGTCTAAGTGCTATTGCTATTGTTAATGTAGGGGAATAATGAAAGGATAGCATAGCAGTCTGCAAACTGCATAGAGAAGAGCCCTAAATGGTGTTAACAATGCAGCAATTTCTCAGTTAAAAATGATTTTTTAAAAAATATTGCAAGTAAATTATTACTTTTCCACTTGCTTGGGAAAGGTGGAATTGTCAATATTCTCCATATATTCAAGGGATACTTTATCCTTTAGCTTGTATTAATTCTATATATGATAACCCTGTATTTGAGCTGATGAAATAATAATAAGCTTCCTGATACAATTCACTGTTTAAAGTTATGTCCTTTTTAAATTGTTACGGTACTCTGTTTATGGTGTGATTTGTCTGACATTTTATCTAATCAGAAAACTCTAACACTTCCAAGACTCCAGCAAAAATCTAGTTAATGGCCACTTTCTGTGACCACATCTCTTCTATAACTCTAGTATGGCAGAATGTTTAAACCAGGGTTCTCAACCTTGGCAACTTTAAGACTTGTGGACTTCAACTCCCAGAATTCCTCAGCCAGCTGGCTGAGGAATTCTGGGAGTTGAAGTCCACAAGTCTTAAAGTTGCCAAGGTTGAGAACCCCTGGTTTAAACTATCTTGGGTGAGTGAGTAGATTTTTACTTTGTTTAAATCACCACCAGGAAGTTATAATATTTTTCCACAGTCAGTTTGTTCCTATGCTATTCATCTGCTAGAGATAATCAAAAGCTTTCAAATGCAATTCTTCAAATAATCTTTGCTCTTAGTCTGTAAATTACTAATTACTGTTTAATGAACAGTCAAAAGAAAAGTATTCTAACAGCCTCTCCTTTTCCCAGTTCCTCTGTCATAATCATAGTTCATAGTTTCTGATGTTTCTGAAGTTCAACTAAATTTTGAGTAAAAATTTGCATACCTTAGTTTTAATAAATATTTTTTTCCAATTAAAATTAGGAAGTCAGGATGCATATCGTGAGAAAATTGAAATTTCATGTATGTCAGAATGTTCATATCTACCCCAGATTCCATACTGTAATCTAAAATTTTCTATACTAATTAAGTTTGTTTATGTAGTATTTTGAAAACAGGTCTGCCCTAGTGAAGTATATTATTAAGTGATGGAGGAAGAAAGTAATATCATATAATCTTTATTACCTTTCTGATTTTTTTTTACCCATCTGCACTCATGCTGATGAGGGGTAATATCTATATGTAAAAGATATCCATATAATAGTAATGTACCATGGCCTGATGTAACCAGCTGCAATGTCACTTACTTTGTCATTGTGATAAAGGATGTGTCAAGCATCACAAGCATATCCTTTTTCCTCACTTGCAGTGCTGCAATTAGGATCCTACTGTGTCATATTCAGAGTTCAGCAACTGTTAAATGTGCTCTGCCAGCATCACACTAACTAGTATATCAGTCATGTTAGATGACCCCCTTGAAAATTGCTGCCAAAAGTTTACGTGTCAGAAATCACTTTTCCAAATGCTTATGAGTGAAGAATTTCTCATAGCCCCTTGGATATGGAGAATATTTATATCAGTTTTATATTCTATTTATATTTATATTCTAAAATGTGCAATTCAGAAGCTTTGCTTGGACAATTACTACCTATCATTTGTCAGCAATTGGGCATTGTGTTTATGCAGATGTTAACCCAAAAACTATAAAATAAGCTCTGGAAAAAAATTACTAGAAAAAAATTACTAAGCACTTCTACATTGTTTGCAATATGTATAACTTGTAAACTTGGTTGCCAAAGATCTGATTGCTCTAAAATTTTATGTATTGAGAAAGACAGCAGTTTGGATAAAGTCTATAAATCTGATGGTAATGGTTTTTTATAGATTTATTTATTTATGTGCATTTAAAAAAATCTGTTTAATTTTTCCTGTCCAGATTATGTGATATATGTCTATATATTCTTCTTTTCCTAACACAGATATCCATAATTATCCTTTGTTTTCAACACTGCATATCCTTTAGGAAATGGCATTTCATTATGGAATTGTAACATTTTGGAAAGCTAGAAAAATACTGGAAAAAGATCCCAGACAACAGGCAATTTATTTTACTATAAATATAAACCACATGTAGATTTCTATATTAAATTTCACTAAACTTCTCCAGATTTATCAGTGGCAATTCCAGTAATGCTAAAAACGTATTGTTCTAGATAGTATTTCAATTATTACATTTTAATAATCTTTTATAATCAATTTTATTATATGTTTTTATCAACATTAGACTATATTCAATGTATTTTTATTGTCAGGTGAATATGATTCAGTTTTTCTGAAGATAGCTAGTTTTTTTTATACTGTCTGTAAAACTAGGTAGACCTTGGGCACCCATTGATTGAACTCAATTATTAATTTCCTCCCTTATTTTCATTGCTTGATTCTTGCAAAGTCATTATTTACTTAAATCATCACAAAAAAATGGTGGCCAGTACTGAGTAGTTCTCTCAGAAATTCATTTATATTCTGCAAACGTTTTTGAAGAGGAAGTTTTCAAATGTTCAGCTTGAAATCATATTTGGAACAATATATAAGAAACATTTATTGTAATGATGGATTTGCAGAAGCAAGAATAGATTTAATGAAATAAATAAAATTGATGTCTGTAGCCTTGAAGAAAAAAAAAAAGGAAAGTTCTTAGTATTGACTAAATTTCACTTACCACTTTTTTACAACAAGACACTCCTTATATGGGAGCATGTCTAATGTGGAATAATTTATATAGAACATCTGGATGCCCATCTTAACATCTATTTCTTTTAGGCTTTCCATTTAGTAAAACTATTAAGGCAATGTACAATAAAAATGATAAAACAGAGGACAACCAAGAGAGTACTAAAAATTCAGCAGAGCAAATAAAAATGAGGTTAAAATGAGATCATTTAACATGCAAGAATACTTGCCTAATGATATTACTACTTACATTAAGTGAATCACCATCATATGGCATTTTATAAGGAGGTTATGAAATTGAAAGGGATTTCTTCCCAGAAATTATACATCTGAGATTTGGAAAAGGACTTAAAATTATAAAATTATTTTCTGGAAATATATAGTAAATGGTAATCCTTCACTTCTTTAAGGTACATACATATGTAAGGTTAAAAAGTATGTTTTTATGATATAAATAAGTATATTTTATACTCTTATTTTTTATATCCATATTTTTGATATGTGCCTACAGAACCTATGGTCTGGACTGATACATAATCATAACAGATATTATTATTTTATTATTACATGTTAATGATCTTCATAGTGCATCTCCATTAAATAGACTGGTGAACCTTCATGAAATTATATTGCATCTTCCTATTGCTTATAAGTTGCATGCAAGTTACTGAGTTGCATGCAAGTTACTGAGTATACATGCAGCGTTATAGTCTGGGATGAGCATCACTGAATATCACCAAGCATAGAGAATTTTTTTTAATTTTAAGTGGCCTTGCTCACCATTCTCCAAGTTTACTTTCATTTTAAATAAATTATGTATATATAATATTTGGAATGAAACGTTTTAAAATTAAAAAGCTAATTTAAAAAAGTAATTGTTCTTCAAATGTACAGCTACTTAATTATTGGAAAATGCAGGTTCTGCTTTATGAAAATTAAAATAGCAGGAAAGCAGCAGCAACAACAAAGTTTGGCTTTGAAGACAAATAAACAAGTGGAAAGAATGCAAGTCAGATATACTGTACATATTACAATGGTTATTCATATAACACAGTAAAAATATCTGATATTTAGAGAATCTTGTTCAAGAATGGTATTTTCCCCAAAGGTCAAAAAACAAATCACCTACTTTGAACTGTCGCTACCTCAAATATGTTGGACTATGATATGAATAAAATTTGCTAATAGGAAGATCCATTACAAAATTAAAGAAGAAGTAACAATATCAAGTAACAAATAATGACTCAAACCTTAATTGTACATAGATTCCTTATACTGTGTTTGTATAGCTATTTGTTTATTTTTTTATCTGAAGATTATTTTATCAAGCAATTTGGCTATTATGGAGAAAAACGTTATAATGCCTTTATAATAAGCAGTCTTTATAATGCCTGCAACTTCTGTTTTTGTGCACAATTCTCAAAATGTCTAGCTAATCTAATGTTTGGACAGGTCTAGAATTCTAAACCTTTCTTTTGCCATGTTCAGAAATTCTCTTTATGTGTACAAGCATATGCATGTGTATTATGAAATATAGCTTCACTAGGAAAAAGTTCCTGCAGCTTTTGAAGCTGGGTGTGTTTCAAACAAAAATATATTGATGATCTATAATGCTCTAGAATAAAAAATGGAAAATGGTTATTGCAAAACAAACTCACATTGATTGTACATTTTGTTTAATTAAGGTTTTGATTTTTTTCTCATCATGTTAAAGGATTTTGCACACTATGCACACTAGAATAAAGGAATACTACAAACATGTTTCTTAGTTTATATTTCTGTCCTGCAAAATCCTCAGTGTTCAATCTGAGTTTCAGCATTGTGTCTTATATAAATATTTTACTCTCCCAAAGTTCAAAATTAATATTCTGTTTATTTATAACTCTTCAAAATAATGATCCTAGTCTTCTCTGAACGCCGTGTCACAGCCATTTCAGTATTCATTTGGCCAACTGCATCCCCCAATGTATAAACACTTCTGCGTTTTGCATTGGATAGAATATGAATGTGAACAGCCTAGGACAGTGGTGGTGAACCTATAGCACGGGTGCCAGAGGCGGCATTCAGACCCCCCTCTGTGGGCACGCGCGACATGCCCCAGAGATGGCAACTGTCCCTCTTCAACCAGCCATCTGCTAACTCGCCGAGGTCCCACATGGCCAGATGCATCCGAGCACCCATGCGCTCGCTGGCCTGTGTGCAGGGGTTGATGGTATCAGGCAGCAGTTGCCCCAGCCCCTGCCTCGCCTTACCCTGTGACAATGGCACTCCCACCCTGCCTCACCTCACCCCACAGGATGAGTCTCCTACCCACTGCCCCACCTGCTAAAGACCTCCTGGATCTCCCCCAACCTTGTCTGGCCCCCACATGCATCGCTCCCCATGAATAACATCGAGGTGATCACGCCCACTTGGCCACACCCACCCAGTCTGCCATGACCACCACAGCCACGTCCACCCAGTGGGCCATGTCCACCTGGCACCCGGTGATAAATAAGTGGGTTTTGGGTTGCGGTTTGGGCACACGGTCTCTAAAAGGTTCACCATCACTGGCCTAGGATTCATAACAGGGGTTTTTTCCCCATAGAAGATGATGGCCTTGGTGAATTTCAACTGCTGGTTATTTCCTTTAAAAACCCCATAAGGTGCAGGATTATGATATAATGGGTAAAGCTTTAACATAGATGTGTTTCTCTATCTGGTTTGCTCATCCAGAAAACTTATTAAAGGCTACTTTCCTTACAATTCATATGTGATAGAGATAATATCCCAGACCATTTCTGTGACAGCTCCATTTATTTATTTTTGTATGTTTTACATACAAAAAAAATGTAATTTTTATTTTGCTTTTTTATTTTGTCCACAGTCTATGAGGACTATATTTAACTGATTTCAGTGATATGTATTTTTTTAAAATGTGAAGAATGAGCAGAAGCCAAAGATGAATAGTGTGTCTAAGAGAAGGGAAGGATAGAAGTGTAATAATAGATAAAGTAAATGTGTCTAGAAAGGCCAATTTCATCATAAACCTAGTGTGCTAATTTAATAGGAAGCCATGAAGGGCTACAATGTTCTCTTCAGTCCAATGTTCCTTTTTTGCCATATTCAGTACATTTAAGCCATGAGAAAGAAAACAAACCTATCAGAATCTTCTGTGGCACATATACTGAGAGAGGCATTTTATAAAGTCTCTGCTAGTTGCATGCTTGCTTGTGATGCTTCTTCATGCTATTTTTTCAAATGTTATTAGAAGCTTTTCCTCTTTCAACTGAATGATCCCCCAGTTGCCTGAAAATGGAAAATAGGCATGCTTGACTTGGTTTTTGTCTATAAAATTGACTTCAAAAATATGATTTATGCAGCTCTATATAACATACATATATATGTAATTTATAGCAGGCCACATACTGCTTAAAACTAAGCACTCAAATACTGTTTTTACTACATGCTTTAATAACTAGATTTAATACAGAACCCTAAATTTGAAAACAGTTCTTAACATTGCTTGGCTTTCAATTTTTCCCTTTGTTGTAAATAAATTATTTAAATATAGGGCAAATTATGGATGTATAGAATTTATATGTAGATTGATGAACATGTTTTAATAAAAAACCTCTCCCAAATAGTTACAAATATATTAACAAAAATGAACACAAAAGCAAAAGATTGTAGAAGAGATTCGTTTACTATCAGTCTTTTGAACATATTATATTTGTCTTTTATGTCTATATAGAAGACATAATAAGTGTATATACTTTAAGAAATGTATATAGTTGAATCTATGTACATTTCAATGTGTATACATATACACTAACACTATCACTTAAATTAGTGAAGTATTATAGTAATTGTTATGTCCCGAGCCTTGCAAACGGGCTCGGGGCGTTTGCAGGCAGTCCTGGACAGGTGCAAGCTGCCCGGGACCAGACAGGCTGTCGCCAGCGCCTGTGCGCATGCGCGGGTGCTGGCACGGGAAAAGTAACACATTGACCCAGGAATTGCCTATATAAGAGGCTGGAAGGTTTTGGGCATTGCTGAAGCCTTCACCTGTAAGCTGAACACAGAATAAAAGAAAACCTGAGAACTACAACTGCTTCTCATGTCTGCTTTTCGCCAAGGACTCAACACTGGCGACGAGGGTGGGATGCCTTACATCGCCTAGAAAGGAAGAGGTGTAAGCTTACCCAAGTGAGTCCTGAGCGGCGGAACGGCGTTGACTCGGCAGCTACCCGCCAATCCAGTGCGCATTCGGGGGTAGGCTGGCTGATATACCCGTCTCCTGAAAATGGCAAAAGTCGGAAGGCTTTTGGAATTCGACGTCTCACATCCAGAGCGGTGGGAGTCCTACGTAGCCAGGGTGGAAAATTACCTCAAGGTAAACCAAGTGAGGGAAGATAGCTTGAAGGCTGCCACCCTGCTTTGTGTCTGCGGTCAAGACGCCTTCGAAATCGCAGAGAACCTTGCAGCACCTGTCCCATTAGAGTCTGTCAGCTACGCAGATCTAAAGAAGCTATTGAAGGAGCACTTCCAGCCCAAGATGTCCGTCATCGCATGGCGCCACACCTTCGAGCAGAGGGATCAACGATCCGGAGAGTCGGCCAAAGAATACATCGCCGCATTGAGGAAGGCAGCCAAGCACTGCGAGTTCAAGGACCTCGAAGAACGACTGAGGGACCGATTCGTGTGCGGCTTAAGGCATCGAGATCTACAACAGAGGCTTTTCGCCAAAGAAGACTTGTCCTTCCAAGATGCCTTAAGAGAGGTCACCGCAGAAGAAGCAGCAGGCGGCGCCGTCAAAAACATGCGGCCGATCAGGAACAGTCCAGATGTTGCATCCGTGCACCAAGAGGACGTCCAAGGGAACTCCAAGGAGGATCCGGACGAGGAAGTCGACCGTCTCCACCCCACCAAGGAAGGGAATCAGAAAGAAGCTCTGCAGCTCCCCTCAAGTGCATCGGCTGTGGCGGTCGCCACAGGAGAACCGACTGCAAGTTCCGCTCCGCTATCTGCCGGGCGTGCAGGAAACAAGGACATATTGCAGCTGTGTGTCTGGGCCGATGAAAGGTACAACCTCAGGAAGAACTGCACCTGAAAGGTACCAGGGTCCCCAGCCAGAATAGGGTAGGTTTTTGCGCTTCGCGAAGAAGCATCTTCAGGACAGGCACACACAAGCCCATCAAGAAAAAGCTGTCACTCATGGTGAAGCTACAAGGGGTTCCGTTAACTATGGAACTAGACACGGGGTCTGCCCTTTCAATCATATCCTTACATACATTTAGGAAGATTTGTTCCGGCAGTGGAACTCAGGCTAAATTAAGGCCTTCTGACATTGTGTTAACAGACTTTCAAAATTCGAGAGTGTGTGTTAAGGGGGAGGCCACCCTTAACATACAGTATAAGAATTTTGAAGG
Organism: Crotalus tigris; assembly: GCF_016545835.1. Taxonomy (NCBI): domain Eukaryota; kingdom Metazoa; phylum Chordata; class Lepidosauria; order Squamata; family Viperidae; genus Crotalus; species Crotalus tigris. The sequence continues at coordinate 733,853 of NW_024100143.1, read as the reverse complement.
TCCACTAGACATATTAGTAGTAGGGGGTGAACGAACGAGTCTCATAGGACTCGATTGGTTTGAAGCCTTGGGGATACACGTCACGGGGCTCAACAGCTTACAAACACTCGACCTACAGGAAGTCTGCAAAGAATTTGCAGATGTCTTCAGCCCCCAGCTGGGCACATTCAAGGGACCCCCTGTGTCCTTAAAACTAGACCCCACTGTCACGCCCATTAGAATTAAAGCAAGAAGGGTCCCTTTTGCTTTAAAGAGTAAAATTGACACTGAGTTAGACAAACTGATCCAACAGGGAATTCTAGAACCTGTTGATTCCAGCCCTTGGGAGACCCCCATTGTCACGCCTCTAAAGGCAAATGGGGACATTCGCATTTGTGCTGACTACAAATGCACTCTTAATAAGGCATTGCAGCAACATGCCTATCCTGTTCCTGTGGTCAGTCATATTCTGGCCTCCCTCAAGGGGGGGCGCGTTTTTGCAAAGCTTGACCTAGCTCAAGCGTATCAACAGCTGCCTGTTGATGATGATGCTGCTATAGCTCAGACTATTGTGACCCACAGGGGAGCCTTTAAGGTAAAAAGGCTACAGTTTGGAGTGAATGTCGCTCCTGGGATTTTCCAAAGCGTAATGGAAAACACACTACGGGGCATACCGGGGGTTTGCCCCTACTTTGATGATGTCTTAATTGCAGGAGACTCCACACACATTCTAGCTGAAAGGCTAAGGGCTGTTCTGTTAAGATTCAGGAAAACAGGCCTCAAGCTCAAAAAAGACAAATGCAAAATTGGGGTGCCTTCTACTGAATTTCTGGGATTCAAAATTGATGCTGCTGGGATTCACCCTGCTGAATCCAAACTAACTGCCATTTTAGAAGCACCTAGGCCAAAGTCTAAGGCCGAACTTCAGGCCTTTCTGGGCCTCCTGAATTTCTACAATTCCTTTCTTCCACATAAAGCTAGTGTAGCTGAGCCTCTTCACAGGCTATTAGACAAACAAGCAGTGTGGCAATGGTCACAAACACATGAGGCTAGTTTCAATGAGGTCAAGGCCTTACTCACTTCTAACAGTGTACTTGCACACTTCAATGAGTCCCTTCCTGTGTGCATCGCTTGTGATGCTTCCCCTTACGGGGTAGGAGCCGTCCTGAGCCACCTCAGGTCTGATGGAACTCAGGTTCCTGTTGCATATTACTCCAGAACACTGTCTTCTGCTGAGCGCAACTACGCTCAGATAGACAGGGAGGCTCTGGCTGTTGTTGCTGGAATTAAAAAATTCCATGATTTCTTGTATGGCAGGCATTTCACGGTCTTCACTGACCATAAGCCTCTGCTGGGACTGTTTACCACACGTAAACAAACTCCCCAAATCATTTCCCCTAGAATGCTTAGGTGGTCTATTTTTCTGTCTGCATATGATTTTTCCTTACTCCACAAGCCTGGGAAAGAAATGGGCCATGCTGATGGCCTCAGTAGATTGCCCCTGCCAGTAGTAGAAGCTGACCCTGCGCCAGCTGTCAACATTCTATCCATCCAAGCCTTGCCCGAGTCCCCTCTGAATGCCAGGGATGTCGCCGCTGAAACAGGCACAGATCACACACTTTCACGTGTCCTTTCTTGGGTTTTGTCTGGATGGCCTGAGCACTGCCCTAGTCCTGAGTTTCAGAGTTTCTGGTCCAAAAGGAACGAGTTGTCCACTTCTCAGGGTTGTCTGCTTTGGGGAAACAGAGTTGTCATTCCCACCTCAATGAGGACTAGGATCTTAGAGTCCCTCCACGAGGGTCATCCTGGCATTGTTCGCATGAAGGCCCTTGCGCGCAGCCACTTGTGGTGGCCTGGTTTAGATAAGGACATTGAGGCTAAGGTGCATGCATGCCACCTGTGCCAGCGCTCTCGCCCAGAGATGCCCCAAGCTCCTGTGCATAGATGGGAGGATACACAGTCCCCATGGTCTAGGGTGCACATTGACTACGCTGGGCCCTTTCAGGGCCAGTTCTTCTTGGTCCTCGTTGACAGTCATTCAAAATGGCTTGAGGTTGTACCTGTCTCATCCACCACCACTGCAAAGACTATTCAGGTACTGAGGGGGATTTTTGCTACACACGGGCTTCCAGATGTCATTGTGTCTGACAACGGCCCTCAATTTACTTCCTCCGAATTCCAAGCTTTCTTACAGGCTAACATGATTCGTCATGCCACGTCTGCACCCTTCCACCCATCCACCAACGGTATGGCTGAACGCATGGTCCGTATCACAAAGGACGCCTTGAAAAGACTCACCTATGGGAACTGGCATCACAGGTTGGCTGACTTTCTCCTTTCTTACCGCACCACACCGTCCACTTCTACAGGGAGAAGCCCAGCTGAACTTTGCTGGGGGTGTAAACTTACTACAAAACTTGACCGGTTGCATCCGGACAGACTGCCTTCATCTACCTCACATCCTCGGGCACCTAGACAATTAGTTGTGGGTGCCCCGGTTTGGACTCGTAATTACGGGCCTGGTCATACATGGGTCCCCGCTTCTATTTCCAGGGTCACAGGTCCTCTATCCTATGAGGTAGCCCTGGACAACGGTCATGTCCTGCGTCAGCACATCGACCAACTCCGCCCTAGGCGGGATCTTCCAGATTAGACCCCTGGGTCTTTTCCAGGGGGGAGGGGGACCCTTTAGAGCAAAGGGAGGGGCACGAGCTGCTGCCCACCTCCAATGATGGAGCCACAAACGGCCCATTCCAAGATTCCGCGAGTGCCCCAAACAGGAATTCTAAGAGCCTATCCAACTACCAGGCATTCACGCCTACTCCAGCCAGGGAGTCACCCGGGGGTACAATCACTATTCACCTGCACAGCACAGTACTCCAGTCAGGGAGGATACCCGGGAGCATCCCAATAAATCATACCCCGCAAGAGAGCTGGCACATAATCCCCAGAGTTGGCCTGACCTTACCCCAAGTCCTACAGGGGGTCAAACATACAGGGAGGTGGTCGAGGAACCAAGTCCCGACCGCAACACCTCTAGCCCAAATCAGGGAGTAACTGAGTTTTGGGAAGGTACAGAAACCCACACGAGCCCGGACACAGAATGGGGTTTGGGGAATGGACAGCCTCCTGACAGGTCTTGGATGGACCTAGGAGGTTCTACAGAGACGCCCAGCAGTGGCTATCACTTCAAGGGGCCCGAGGGCCTACAGCTAGGCAGGTCAACCAGGTCACAAAGTGACAGAAGCCCTGGCCTGACGAGCCCGGTGGGCGAGCGAGCAGGCCAGGCATTGGGGCACAGTCCTTGGAAGGCACCAAGGCATGATAAGGAGAACAGGCTCACGTCTCCCCTCAGTCAGGGAACACCTGTCAGAAACCCAGAGCTGAGAAGGTCACAGAGAGCAAGGAAATCTCCTAAATACTTAGAGGATTACATAACATTGCTGGCCAAACAAAAGCCAGTAAACAGTAGAAGCACTGGGGAGTAGAACATTGCATCAAGAAATAATTGTATGTTGGTAGTAGTCTTAGCCCGGGGGAAAGGGGTGTTATGTCCCGAGCCTTGCAAACGGGCTCGGGGCGTTTGCAGGCAGTCCCGGGCAGGTGCAAGCTGCCCGGAACCAGACAGGCTGTCGCCAGCGCCTGTGCACATGCGCAGGTGCTGGCGCGGGAAAAGTAACACATTGACCTGGGAATTGCCTATATAAGAGGCTGGGAGGTTTTGGGCGTTGCTGAAGCCTTCACCTGTAAGCTGAACACAGAATAAAAGAAAACCTGAGAACTACAACTGCTTCTCGTGTCTGCTTTTCGCCAAGGACTCAACAGTAATGATGTGAGGCTGATGTAGCAATTGATATATCCTCTTCCAAACGCATTCTTTATGACTGTAAAATCAGATTTCTCTGTTCACTCCCCCTCCACTCCCCCAACATTCCTGGCACTTACTCTGTGAAAAACAAATATTTATAGGATTTCACTGGTAAGGTTAAAACCTTTATAATGTGAGTGGTGTGTTATGTACTGGATATACAAACATAGAGATGCATAGTCATATCTCTATATCAACAAGCTTTTGAGATAAGGGTAAAAGCTATTGGATAGTTTATAAAAATGCCTGAACAGCATGAGATTTTTTTTTATTTCATTCACACATCCAGCAAAGTACTCAATTTTTTAAAAAATCAGCAAATATCCTCTTTCAAGAAGTTTCCTCTTTTCATCATAGAGGACTTTTTTTGGGTAATGAAATTGAAATCATACCAATATTTAGTCTCAAGGCATATTTTATATTATATATTTTATATAAATTATATTTATATTACAGTACAAAAATACACATTATTACATCCTAAAATATTTAAATGCATTTTTGAGCTAAAGATATTGCAACATTTGCCAGTTTTATCATGATAGTTTGTATTAGTATATAGTCACATCAAATTCAGACAGAAAAAGTGACTGAATGTATAAAGAGAGATATAAGAATCCCTTAGTATTCCACTGGAGAACCACATTCTTCCATAAGAATATCTGAAAATTATTGCCTTTTTCCTTTCTCTTTCTTTCTCTCTTTGGGGGGGTGGGAGGAGAGAGACTCACACATACAGTTTATCTTTTCATTTGTAAATCTGAAAGAAGTCAAACTGGGTTGGATTGCAGAAACAATGTGCTCATTTGATCTTGAAATTGCATGATTTCATAATGTGGATGCTTTGCTTCCTGGCTTTGCTCCCAGATCTAGGCATCATTCTAAGGATATGTTTTCATAATCTATAGTTTGATTTCCACAGCCATTATAAATTTAAATCTATAAATATATATTTAACATTGTTGTTTCCTTTGTGGACTGAAGCTATTTATTTGACAACATGAATTATTTTCTTTAAGAAAACAAATGTCAGCTGCTTAAAAAAAACCTAAAATATTTATCCATAAGCACATTCTTCTATGTTTTACTCCTGCAACACTAATGCAGTGGTTTTCAACCTTCCTAATGCCACAACCCTTTAATACAGTTCCTCATGCTGTGGTGACCCCCAACCATAAAATTATTTTTGTAATTTTGCTACTGTTATGAATCATAATATAAATATCTGATATGCAGGGTGCATTTTCATTGTTACAAATTGAACATAATTAAAGCATAGTGATTAATCACAAAAACAATATAGCAATGCTCGCTGGAGAAGCTTACTCTGTCGGAGGAGAAGGGCACCCTGGAGGTAGAGGAGCCGGTGGAGGAGGAGGAGGAGGGCGGCGGCGGCCAGATAGAGGAGCGGTGTCTTGGTTCCTAAGACCATCGGAAATATGTGTTTTCTGATGGTCTTAGGCGACCCCTGTGAAAGTGTCGTTTGACCCCCAAAAGGGTTGTGACTCACAGTTTGAAAACCGCTGCACTAATGTAATATAATATGTCCACAATTATTTAAGAAACAGATACAGTTCAATAATTTATGCTGCTAGCTGGTACTTTCTTCACTCAGAGATACTTGCAATTAAAATTATTGTGTACATTTCAAAACATTAGCATTTTAAAAATGCTTTCATTAAAGAAAAAATACCTGCTTTGTTTAATAGTCTGGTATTCATGTTAAAGCAGTGGTTCTCAAATATCATGTATTTGAAAGTTCATCTGAACATCATTTAATAAAGTTGGTTAAATTACTTTATGTTTCAGTAGCAATATCAAAAGGATCTAATTCTTTTGTGAGGTACAGAACTTCACTGAAAATTATTTAAAAAAACAACTTGAAAGAAAAGTTTCTACATTTTTAAATCTATGAAGTGGTTAAGAGAACTTGCTTTCTTTTTCAATTACTATGAATTTATGTAGGAGTAAAGAGATCCATATTACTGTCAGCACATCTGCAACTTTTCAAAACATCTTATACTTGCACGATTGTCTTACAAAATTCTTTATAGTTTTGTTTACTTCCAAACTACTTTATTGACCATTTAATTTAAATTGTTTTAAATTGTTCTTCTAGCCTTGTTTTATTGTCACCTCTTTTAAACGGCATTATGGTTTTTATTGATTTTGTAGAACATTCAAGTTCTTTTAGAAGAAAAAAAATCCCACATAAATAAAAAATGATGCAAGAATTGCTAAAAGTAAGTCTAGTCTATATTGTTTCCTAAGTTCTTTCCAAGACTTAATTACCTAGAAAGTTGTTGGACTTTTTGATTCATAGTTTTGTACCAGCAGCAGTGCAAAGCAGTGGCAGTAGCCAAACAACCAGGGATATCTTCTGTTTTCATTCTTCCTATTATTTTCCCTCCTGTTTCCTTCCTTTCCACCTTCGTAACTAAAGTACTCTTTTAGCAGCAACCTATGTGCTGTTCTATAAAGATACTTATAAAGAGCAAGATCTAGCTTATTCCAAAATCACATAAACCAAATGAATACTGCAATCTGATTTACTAAGTTAACAGATTTTAAACACAGGGATAATCTAAAGATTATCTATAGAGCCAAGAAAATGCAAGATGATATCAACTTTTTACAATGGATATGGCTTTAAAGCATAATTGCTAGTAGAATAATTATCTTGCTTCTTTTTGATTGATCATTATTCTCATATACAGAAGTTTTAAAAGTCTTTAATCTCTAGTATCTAAAAGAAATTCATGTTTATCATTTGAGATTCATGAGAAAGCAATCTATTAAGTCACAATCTTCAATTAATTTTAATTTTTATTTACAAAGTTAAAATACAAACTCCAAACAAAAGGGAAAAATATACAAGAACAAAGCAAAATTAAGCAAGCCACAGGGGAAAAAAAACTGCATTATGTGCATATTGTTTTCCCCCAATTGAATACTGATAAATACATTTCAGCAAGTAGTTTTGCCCCCTTGCGAAAACAGGCCCAAAATGTTATAAACTTCTACAACTCTGTTTACCCAATCAATTTGGCCTGCTGTCTATTCACTATATAAAGAAAAATAGTTAAGAAAGAAGCTCAATAACAAAATTAAACTTCAAAGCCCTCTGTTAACAATCTATTATTATGGCTTCTGATCTACCATGAACCACCAGATTCCTTATCTCAGATCTGTCCAGGATCAAATATGCTCGATTGACTCTCTAATTATAAAATTTTTCCTTAAATTTTTAACTGGGATTTTTTCCCAACAATTGCATCTCATTCCCCCAAATCATACTGTAAAGCTCTGTTACAAACATATCTTCAGCATTTGTTGTTCAAATAATCTTCTTACAAGCTGAAATGAGCATCTCTTGGCATTGTTTTCTGATTGGATATATTAAATTACAATCTCAATAAAAAAGAACAGTGATTCTGCTTCAAATACTACTTTTTGGAAGTTTCCAGACTAAGTTACTTCATATATGGAATGTATTTATTTGCTGCTTTATTCAATTATTCTACTGCCCAATTTCTTCTAGCCTTCTCCTTCAGATGAGCATCCTCCAAACAAGAATGATTGATAAAATTTAATTTTTCTACAGTAGTTTACAAATAAACAACAAGCAACATAATAAGGGATGTAAAGAGAAACAAAAGCTTTTGAGTATTGGACATAAGCATAACCTGCATCAAAAATGTCTGATTTTTGTGTATCAGTTGTTTAACCAGCTGTAGGCTGTGTTAATATTTTATTTTGTAAATAAGTATTATCTTATAATTCTAATATATATTGCAAATCAAAGGATGCTCTTGAAAAGTTTAAATGAACTCAAGTAGCAATAAAAATAAGTTTAGGGAATATTCCATTATTATAAACAAAACTAAGATGATTTTTTTTCTTGCAACAAATATTTGATTTTTATTACATAGACAAACACCTCGGCCACGACTAATTTCCTAAGACAAGTTTACAGATTAGTATTACAAACATAGGTCACCTGTATTAAATAATAAACTAGTTGCACATGAGAACTAAAGCATAATGTCATGTCCTTGCTTCTGTCATTTAGTAGTCTACCAATGAGATTAAAATTCCCAATTCAAACCATTTCCAAGAGTGACAACAGCACAGCAACTCTCTCAATAATCTGTGTGCCTTTCTAATATGTAGACTTCATCTATTAGTACTTGTTATGCAGACTGAAAAATCTCAGTATTGATGTCTACAAAACTGAGGTATTGTTCAGGTTCAGGAACACTGCTTTACAAAACCTTAGTCATAAATATTAATAAATGTAGGCAGTAATTAATGAAATAATAAGGTTCAGCAGATGTGAGGTTCAGTTGGAAATGGTTGAATTGTTCACTTAGACCATTAATGACCATTATCTACTAGCACACAATTTTATCTACTCTAAGATCCAGGCTTCCTCATCAAGATTCTAACTATTTTAATGTGAACAGAAGTTGCTGTTTTATATAGCTTGATTTCTTGTTGCTAGGACACCAAAAGGAACCTGGAATAATAATATATTTCAAGGAAACAACTCTGAGTACATGTGGGTAAATTTTTGTAAGAAAACAAATTGTGCAAAATTAAGTCACAGAAAAAAATATACAAGGTCATGTAATTATTGTAGAGAAGAAATGATCTCAAAAGCAATGTAATTCTTTTTAGTGGGCCAGATTCAGTGGGCCAAATAACATGTTATGAAAAAAAATATTCCTAAATATTCACTATATATTTTTATTTATTTAAAAGACTGCATGCATTGCATAAATATTCTTCTTTCTAACTTTTTCTTTTTACATATTCATATATGTTACATCTCAGAGGAAAATAGTTAATACCCTAATATTAAAATAGATAATTGTAATTAAAATGAGCATTTTAATGGATGTTTGCTTTGAAAGATATATATATCCCTTCTTATCCCTTTGGTTAGTATCTGATTTTCACAAACTTAGGTCATCTACCAGTGGGCTGGAAATTTGAAGTTCTGCACAATATTTTAACTTTTCCTAGCATCACACTCTTCTGGCTCTGATCTTTCTGGCATGTGCTGGTATGTGACATCTCCCAGCGTAGGAGTCACAGCCCCAGGTATGACTACAGGGCCACTTTTGCCTTTACTTTACATCTTCTTTAGTTTCTCCTTCAGTGTCTGATATTCTTCAAATTCTCATACTCTCTCCTGATTTTACTGTCATTTGGCACTGCTACATCTGTCATCACCACGGTCTTTTGTTCCTCGTCTACTATCATGATGTCTGGTTGACTGACCAGTACCTGCCTATTCATTTGGATATGGAAGTTCCACAGGATGTTAGTTTCTGTGGAATTTCCCATATGGACCTAGGAGGTATATGCCCTCCAGCCACTAATATCAAAATAGATAGTTGACAAAAAACGTATGACCATTTTGATGGATGTTCATTTGGAGAAATATTTGTTTGAACCTAGAGAGAGAGAGAGATGAAGAAATTAATAATTAAGATATTAATTATATTTAGTTAGTCTTTGTAATTTACCTTCTTTTCATCTATTCTTCTTTCCTTGGAACTTGCAGAATGTAAGTTATTGCTAGGTTAATAACTTTGTTTTTTGTGATATTACATCAATCAATTCAAATGCAATATAGACAAAAGACTCAAAACTACATTTTATTATCATATAGCTAACATATTCATGCAGTACTTGGAATTATGATTGCCAGGTTTATTCTTAGTAGAAATAGAAATATAGCTATATTTATTTTCCATTTTTATAACAAATTTTTTTTTCAAGTCAGACATCTGCTATGTTAACATTCAATATGCTGAGAGTTCAATTTCATTCAGAAATTGCATTTTTGTTACAAAGCTTTGAGAGACTATGATTCAAAAATATATCTTATGGGTAGTTTTATTTATATTAGCTCACGATCCATACTTTGTCTGCAAAGAAGAAAGTGGTAAAAAGTGATGAGAATATTTAGACAGATGAGAGAGACAGACAGATTAAACAAGAAATATAATGATCATCAGGTTTCATTTGAATTTTATTTATGCATTTATTTACTTAGCCCCTAAATCAATCCACTGCAAAATGAAAGCTTCTTCATTTAAATTTGAACATAACTGACCACATTGGTATTGTGTGGCTTGATGGATATTTTTTCAAATTTCTAGCCTAGGACTAAGATAGATTAATTAAACCTCAGGGGCTGAGAAGAATGTAATTTCTATCTTCTTTGTCCAGCAGCTTAACTATTACATGACAATAGGTCAGTATCATTTATTTTTAAATGTTTAATCAGTGTCATTCTAAAAATCTAAAATGTTACAAGCATCAACATAGCATAAGAATTAAGGTATTGGACTTAGACCTGGAGGCTGAGATTCTAATCTCTATTCTCTATAATTTAGAGATTCATTTTATTGATCCAACTTTTCTTGAGATCCCAAGAGAAAAGTGGCATGGTGGGATAAAAATAAAATTAAATAAATAAATATACAATGAATAATATATTACAAAATATAAAATTGTCCATTGGAAACATAAATATTTGCAGGGAGGTGCTATAGTTACTAGACAAGGACTACTATTAATACCATTGATGTATATATATGCATACCCACTCATACCCACACACAGAGTAGGTAATGTATCTGTCTATATCTATTTGTATTACTAGATCTATCTATCTATCTATCTATCTATCTATCTATCTATCTATCTATCTATCTATCATACCTCTCTCTCTCTCTCTCCGTGTGTAGTATATATATATACTCACATTATCATCATTAAGATCTGAAGTGGAACAGTGGTTAGAATACAATATTGTAGTTTAATTCTACTGATTGAGTTTCCCCAGCTCAAGGTTGACTCAACCTTTCATTCTTTCAAGGTTGGTAAAATGAGGAATCAGACTATTGGGGGCAATATGCTGACTCTGTAAACCGCTTAGAGAGGGCTGTAAAGTACTGTGAAGCTGTTATAAGTCTAAATGCTATTGCTATTGCTAAATGCTATAAAGGGAAGGTTGAAAAAAAAATCAGATTTCAAGACAATATCCCTTTCTTAGCAGAAAGTAAAATGATAGAATATTTCATTATACATACATACATACATACATACATACATACATACATACATACATACACAACCACACACATACAGACATATATAAAGAAAATAAAAGTGGACCATATGCTGAAGTAGTTATGGAGAAGAAAAAAAGGCAATGATAACAAAGATAATAGTTAGCGTTGGCCTTTCATGGTATTATGTACAGTTCATACAAGTGCAGATAATCAGTTACAGTTGAATCAAATACCCTCTGATGTTTTTTTTTAAAGGCAAAAATCAGCTAACAGGAACTCATATGCTTTGGGCATGTGATATAGATAAATGATGAACTAGAAAAAAATGGTGATGGCAGGGTTAAGAGAAAGATGAAAAAGGAGAATAAGGTGGATGAAATGATTAAAAACACAACTAGAATGTTCTTGAAACAGCCATGAGGTATTACTAAAAAAAAAAAAAGGCAAAATGGAGAGACTTTATGGAAATAGTAGCTTTACTGCAATCTACCTAAAAATAAATACACTTTGGACAGATATTTTTTTTAATGTTGCTTCCATCCTACACTAATTTTAGTTTATTTAAATTCTATAGAAACTGGATAATTATAAAAAGGTCATGGTCACAAATTCACAGTTTTCGTTTACAAAATTAAATACTCATTGTTACATAGGTCTGATTTTGAAGGCTTTTGGCTTGTGTTCCCTGTAATAAACAAGCATAATATTTTGATATACTAAGAAAATCAGGATTTATTGTTTAAGACAAATGCATGCATCACTGATACTAAAGCCATGTCCTTCAGCAATTTTACCTTTCAGAAGAAACATAACTGTGTAGCTTCATTAAGACAGTTCTTATGTGAGTGGTTTGATGTGCTTATGAAAGTATGTGCTGTGCATATTAAAAGCCTGGATTAAAAAGAAGTGCTTGCAGGCTAAGACCTTATTTGCCAAAACCCAGACTGCCACTGTTTTATAGCCAAGATATATATCTCTGAGAATGCATAGCTCTAATTTGTTATGACATTTTGCAATCAGTGAATCGTAGACTAGAGTTTAGAGCATTTCCAATCAGTAGAATCACACTGTATTGGTTAAAACGTCACCTGAAACCCATGGAAACTGACCTTTATTTCCAAATTCTCTTGATTGATAATGGAAGTTTTGAATGTGTATGGAATGATTAATCATGTAACATTCTACAAATAATGGCAACAATATTAATAAATTAAAATGTTCTGTAATTTGATATATTTTATATTTTTGAATATTTTGAAGCAAAGAAGCATATGCAAGATTTACTAAATTGGAAGTAAATGCATTATAAAAGCTAAAAATACTGGGCATATTTTTGCTATTAAATATTTATGCTTTTTAATTTACATATGGATAGTTTTCTATATTTTCTAATCCCAGATATTCTTAATAAATATGTCAATGTCACAGTGTACAAATTCCAAAGCTTGTTACTTTAACATCAGATCAATCATTCAGTGTAGTGCTGTCATACTCTTGTGCTGTTGACTTTTTTTTTTTTAAAGGAGCATCATGTGTAATGGAATTTATTTATGCTATAGCCTGGAAAAAATATACATAGATACATTATCATAACTCTAATGAAAGTAGCAGAACAATGTCATTTTCCTACCATAATCTGAATTTTAACAATATTCTGACACTTTGACTGCAATAATAAAATGACATTAAATATATTCGTATAGGCAAAAAAATCATGTCCCAGAGGCATGTGTTATCTTACTATAACACAGATCATTTATCTATCTTAATATTTAACTAGAACACCATCCCTTTGAAATATACTACAGTACACATTGCGCATTTGAAAGCAAGATTGATAAGATTTGTAATTTTAAGAACAGAGTGATGCTATAAATAAATGATTGAGTTTGATATGCATATTTAAGTTTGATATCTTGATACATGTATTTATGTATTTACTGGCCCTTTACATAATAAAGGCAAGGAGTGAATGGCTATAATTTGAAATGATGTAATTATGATTATGATTAATTATTATTCCCATAACTGGGCCTATTTGGTGAGCAAATATGTAACAAATACTTAACAAATGGAATGCCAACATTTTAATTGTATAAGAATTTAAAAAATGGATATGAATTGGCAAATGAAAAATTGAAACAATAATTTTGGACAATTAATAGGGCCATCTTACATGTTAAGAAATGTAAAAATATATTCATGTGATTTAAAAATGAGCGTATTTGTAAAATGTTACTTTAGTAATTAGTTACTAGACAATATCAGAATACAAAATGCAAAATAATGATATCACCATATGTAACAAAATTGAAAAAAAGAACTAAAAGAAAATACAGTTCATATTTTTTTATCATTCTTCCACATTACCCCAGTCAGAGCCACATACTGCATGCAGTTTTAAATTATACTGTTTTTTCAGATAGAATGCTATATTATATAGAATATTTGGGTTTTGACCATACATAGAATATGTTGTTATAATGTATGGATCCTAATGACCATTGTCTAATGTGTGTACCTGATATTGATCTCTCTCTCTCTCCACAGCTGGCATTCAAATAATATACATTCCATGCCTAAAATCTCTGGAGTTCCACAAATATAATATATTCATAGTAAAGAATTTCATTAAAAATTCATATTTAATCATTGTATATAGCTGAAATCTCTTTCAAGTAAATACTGTTTTGTAGTTTGATATTTTCCAGTTTTATAGGGTCTCATCCAGTGGTGACATTCAAATATGTAAAAAACCAGTTCTCTGTGTGGATGCCACTTCTGGAAGTCCATTCTGGACCTGGATAACAAAAAATTAGCTACCGGTTCTGCCAAAGTGTTGCAAACCGGCTGAATCCCACCACTGGTCTCATACATTTCAATGTATTCCCTGACTGAGGGTAGAACTATTTCTGTGAGATTCTTGTCGAGCAGTTTTTTTAACTTGTTGTCCAGAGAGGTTGGATGAAAAATAGCGAGGCCACAACTCTTAATATAATTTGTATGGTGTAGAATCCAAGAGCTGTCTAAGTAAGAGTGTTCTGTCACTTAATTTGGGGAACTGTCAGTTTTGTTGTAATAATTTTTATTAATTACATTATAGATAAAATGAATATAATTTATATAGTATAAAATACCATGAAAATAAGACCCACCCAGAAAATAAGCAATAGCATGATTTTTAGTGTGCACCTAATATAAGCCCTACCCTCAAAATAAGTCCTAATTAAGAGCCCACCCACTCTATCCCACCAACTGGTTGATCACTGCCACAATGGGTCATGCTGTCATGACTCCAGCTGCCAACTCTCCCATGGCTATGTGAGCAGAGCTGCGAAGGGGGTCAGTAGCTAAAACTGCCAGCTAACAATGCAGAAAGCCTACTACCAGCTGCAGAGCTGCCCCCATTGAAATCATAAAATATTGGTGGCAAACAGGCAGCAGGCAGCGTGATGCAGTGCTGTAGGACCCAAGTCATAGGTGGTGGTGGAGGAGGAGGCCACCACCTCCAGGCAGGTGATCTATGGGGCAGGGTCGATGGGACCTGAAGAAAGTCCTCCAGCAGCAGACACAATTGATGTGCAATGGTGGTGGAAACCTTTTGCCATTACTCCCCTCTGGCTTCAAAATGGCAAAGGGGGATTGGATAAGGCGACCAAGTCTCCTCTGTCCATCTTCCATAGCATAGCAGTCCAGCTTAAGAGGGGAGTGAAACGGAAGAGGTGGGTGGGCAGCCATGTCATTGAAGCAGAACCCACACTTCTTGAGGTGCACTTCAGAAATATTTATAATTCTAACTTAAGCATAAATCCTTCTTTTTTAAAGTCCTCCTGAAAGTTTGATAAATGGTTTAATTCACACAGCTACATTGCACAAAAGTTGTCCAGCCTTATTTGCTCTTTAGAAGAATAAATACCATTAATATTAGCCTAGCCTTCATTGTTCATGTCACAGGTTTTTTAAAAATGATAGGATTTGCTATATTTTACTTTGGTAAAAACATATTTTTCTCTTCTAATGATCTCATATATCCTTCTAGGATTTTATTTTCCTTGTTGACTTTTTGCACTTCTTTTATTTATAGAGCTGCAGAGATTAATATTTTATTCATTTCTTTTATGTACTGTAATCCATATATGCATCTCATCCAGTTCTTTTTCTGTGTTATGCCATTAAACAGTGATAAATAGCTAAAGCTGGCTTCTGATACTTTCATGAGATCTGTTGTGAAACAAGAAACAATCAGTGGCTTGCTACATTATTCATCTAGTTGGAATTAATTAAATGGATTCTTTTGAATATGAAATGCATTTCCTACTATACTATAAAATCTTGCACCATTAAAGGACTCCACTTGATATTAGATGAGTATTTTAATTTAAGAATGGAAAGGCAAATAATATACTGGCTTGTGCAAAATTTTTTAAAAATGTAGAATGTTATAAAATTGGATTTTTTCCCCTCTGGAAATTTTTAGTTATAAGCTTTAAATCAAATAATACCTAAATCCTATTCATTGTACATGTAGCAATTATTCCAGTATTTTATATATTTACATGTTTTGTTCTTCAGGATGAGATTATTTACTATTCTGAAAGATCACAACCACAATTTTTATATTGCAAGGTTCTGAGCATATAACCATATTATTTTTATATTTTATTCTTTCTCTTATCCTGCAAGGTTTCTGAACATGTGTCTTTATGGTGATCATAGTAGATGTTTATGTGGGTGTGGGTGTATCTCTGTGGATATTTCCTGGGAAAAATAGCTGTACTTCTGGGACTTGTATTGTAAAATGACATTCTCCCAGAGATCATATTGCTCTCACTCTAGTGATGTTCCATAGACCTGAAAAAAACATTTTTTTTCAGGCCTTATTTTGGTAGCAGGTGGTGACTTCTTTTGGTTCTGTTTCATATTAATTTTCTGGAGGTGTATTGCTAGTTTCTATTCAGCATTTCATTTTCTTACAATATACTTTGCCTAGAATTGTCTGAACTTGGTTGTTGTTGTTTCTATCCCGAGATGAGATGAGATGATAAGATAAGATAAGGTAAGGTAAGATAAGGTGAGATGAAATGAGATGAGGTGAGGCAAGATGAGATGAGGTGAGGCAAGATGAGATGAGATAAAGCAAGGCAAGGCAAGGCAAGGCAAGGCAAGGCAAGGCAAGGTAAGACAAGACAACTTTTATTGCCATTTTTTTTACTGTGAGTACAACACACATCAAAAATGAAATTTAGTTGCCCACTCTCAGACTGAACACATACATGACACACACCTAAACATACTATCTACTGTATAACATATATATAGACCTACACCCCTACATATAATAACATATGAATATTAAACACTGTTCATCTTGAATATGTAATGGAAGGAGGAAGCTTGAGAGTTCACAAGGTTTATACTGTATGGAACAAAACTGTAGCTAAATCTGGATGTTCTGCTTTGGATACCACGGACCCTTCTCCCAGAAGGTAACAAGAATAACAGGTTGTGAAGAGGATGGGTAGTGTCCCAGACAATTTTACAGATCCTGTAAGCAACGCTTTTGTGCTATGCCCTGTATGGGAGGGAGGGAACTGCCAATGAACTTTTCAGCAATCCTCACCACTCTCTGCACTGCCTTCCTATCTGAAGTAGTGATGCTTCAAAACCAGACTATGATGCTGTATGATAGGATGCTCTTGATCGTTCCCCTGTAGAAAGTGGTAAGGACAGAGGAAGGAAGATATGCTTTTCTCATGTGATACAGAAGTGCAGGAGCTGCTGTGCCCGCTTCACCAGTATCTCACTGTTGAGTGACCAAGCCTGCCTACTTGTTAACCATATAAACAAAGAAAAGAGATTATAATATATCCAGATCAATACAATTTATCTCCTAAAATATAAAAAGTCATATTGCTAAATATTTTATTTAGCTAGTCAGAAATAGGCAGTTTAAATACTTTATCAAATATATTTCTGCTATGCCTAAATATTATTCTGAAAATTTAACATTCATGGTTATAAAGGAAAAAAATGTGTGTATGAAGGTCAACACTAAGCAAGGAACTGGCAGCTGTGATTTCACATTGTTGTGTGCATAATAATAACAAAAAATGGGCCATACGTACTATAGCCTATTATAAATATACAATTTCTAACATGTTTTGACCAAATATGGATTCATTCTTTTTAAATAATTTTAACTAATTCTAATGTAAGGGTCCACAGTCCCTGGCCCACGGCTCACGGCCCACGGCCCACTACTGGGCTGCGAAAGTGGCATCCCCACCTCCCTGAGCAGCAGGTAATTGGTGCACACATGCTCTATTTGTGTGTGTGGCGGGTGCTCATACCCGCTGCTTATGCAAATGGAGCTGCATGCACATGCGTGCACTTGTTACCTGTTCACACAAAACCATCCCCTGTCCCCACCCCGCTGGTCTGCAAAGGGGAACTCTGTTCTAATGTATATATCCTTATCCTTATCCTTATCCTGTAATATATATATATATATTATAAACCACAGATACCTGCATGATCCTTCATAGGACCATGCTAGCAGATAAATTTAATACAATATTTATTTTTCATTCATCTACAAATTTTATACAATTAAGTTTACTATATTTCTAATGGACTTTGAATTTTCATTATTATGAACTAGAGAAAATATGAGAAGGTTTTTTTTTCTGTAGTTAGAATTTAAGACTGAATATGAAACTGTAGTGTGACTTTGTTTTCACTTAGCATGAAACATTACAAATATTGTGAGAAAATTTTGAAATTTAAAATAAAAGATCATGTTTACCATTTTGGAGGGTAAGCAAAAGAAGATATTGATACTTATTTTTCCAGGCCTACAGGATGGCAGGAAGTACATGAGTCTGTGTCAAAGTCATGGATTTTTTAGAGAAGGCAAACAAATCATCACAGAATCAAGAGCATAAAGATAGAAAAGGAAGAAATGCTAGAGTAAATCTGTAAATTTAGACATACATCCCTTAGATGTAGAATATTTTAGATATATTTTAAAGGGAAAGCAGAGAAAGAGGGAGATACATATTTCAGATGTTGTCTAACATGCTGCTGGAGAGACTACCACTTGCCTATTATGGAGTGGAATGGAATTATGATCTGGGCTGCGAAAATCAGAGAGTCAGTCTTGGTACCAGATAGAAACCAGGAGAAAAAGCATGGAGTAGTTTGTGACAGTGTAGAAAGCCCAGGAGGATGCACTGTATTGTAACCATGAAGATTCGGATGCTGGACAGCATAACTTTGGGAATTAAAGGCTTTGTTTGGCCACAACACAAACAGAAGAAAACACACATACAGTCCAGTATCAGTAACTGAAATATGGAGGACAGGGAGAAGCAGTACTAAATTATATATGGAAAGTGAGAAAAAAAGATTTTAGAAAAGGAAATTAGATTGGCTAAAACTTATTTCTTGTCTTTCTTAGCCTATTCTGTTCATACATAAAAAAATATATTTAATGCCTATGTAACATTATGGTCAGTAAATGCATAAATAGATTTTAAAATATGACAGCAATGTAAATACTCAATATTTCATAATTCTCAGATGGAACAATTAGCATAACTTGGAATAGATCCCTATCTTTTTCATCAATTATGCATTTATCTCTATGTTGCATTATTGAATATTCTGCAACAAGCACTCCCATAATCACATTTTGCTCAGTTGCATTTACTACCTTTTTTGTTCATTAACTTACCTTTCCAATATAATTGACTTCAAAAACAAAAACTGTTATCTATGAATTCAGTTAATTAATGAACTTTGGCCAATTTTATATTTTCAGTCTGTTCCAGAGACTGATTCTGGATGCTGCAGTTGATTGCAATGATGAAATTTCACTCTGTGTCTGTACCTCAAAGCTTAATTCTAATTAACGCTTCCTAATCATGTCACTGCCAAAGAATGGAAGAACAGAAGGCTGAACAGTAAAAGAAGGCTAGTTGCAAAGTGAGATCTTCACAGACAGATTCACTCTGAAGAAAGTCAGAGCACCATCTATGTATGGGAATGGTTTCCTACTGGGATCTTCTAAGCATTATCAGAAGCTAAGGCAGTTGCTGAAAGCAATATTTACCTCTTTCTCATGCTGTACTCCAGAACCGTGACTTGGGTTTGCTTTTATAAATAGGAATTAGGCTATTTTTGTGAGACTATGTGCAATATCTTAATGATTTCTTGATCTGTCTTTAGACTGGAAGAACTATGTAAAACACCACAAATACTTCCAGTGCACCATAATGATTTAAATGTGGTAGTTGTATAGATCTGTAATGCAGCATTCCTCAACTGATTGTTCATTGTTATCACAATGTACCTGTGGGTTCTTCAATTAAATTATTTTCATCCTGTATATACAAATATGTGCATATGCACATGACATAAAAATGCAACATTTTTGGCTAATACTATTTATATATGTTTAGACTTAAACTTTGCATTTTAACTTAATGAAATAGCGAATGGTAAACACAACTATATAATTGATCCACATTTTAAAAATTAAAATAAAGGGTATTTTAATTTATAGTGAAATTAAACTGGAACTAGGCAAAATGGAAGATTGAATAAATGTGAAGTTGTGCCCTCATGAACAAAAAGGAAGAAGCAGAAAGTGCAAGTTGTTAGACTAAGAAATACTGTATTGAATATTTATTTGGAGAAGCAATCTTAATAATCATGTTGATATTTTTAGATATAATAGTTTGATACAACAGCCCAGGGTGTGAGGGAAGGATTGGAAAATGTTTAAAAAATGATTAAAAGTGATTCGCTGTAAAAGCAACTATAACACATCATAGTATCTTTTATTGTAGCACTGGATTTTATTTATTCCTAGGTAAGGCTTACAAAATTTAATCTGAACAATTACTTTTTAACAAAATGAATAATTGCTTCTTGAATCTTACTTGAAAGTTTAAGTCCTTAAGTATTACTAAAATAAGGAAATTAACATGTAATTTGGGATGCTGAGATTAATTTTAAATTAGGAAGTTGAGTATGTACAAATATTAATTTGATTAATGCAGTGCTTGAATTACAAGCTTTCAGAAGGTCTTTTAATTATAGCTATTAGTAGTTTAGCACTTTTGGATATTTTTCTGTGGGGTTTTTTTTTTTTTTTTGCCCTAAGGTAAAATGTATGAATTGTTATTGAATTGTCTGACCCCTTCATTATTGATTGTAATTCCTAGTTTATGGTTTATGACTATTAGCATACTCATTAATCATTGTTGAGTAATCAATGGTTAAATAAACCAAGGCTTAAATTGAAGTGAAAATTGAGAATAATTTATTAAAATTGGAAGGAAACAACAAGAAAAGAGAAACATGTAGTTTTCTTTGAAAGGTCAGATTTAACTAAATATGCTACTTTTAGTGTTTTTTTAATTTGTTTTTAGTTTCATTCTCCTATCTCTATTTTTCAGAGGCAAAAATAGCTGTCTACATGAAGATGGTAAAACAGGAGGTCAGTAGAATATTTTTTCTCTTGAAGACCATGCAGAAATTATTCATGATCCCCCGCCCTGGCCAAACTGGACTACTGCAATTTTCTCTATATGGAATTTCTCTTGAAGACCATGCAGAATCTATAATTCTTCCTAAATATAGCGCCATGGTGATATCTCCTAAATTTACACTGCTCTCAGGCCTTATTATGGTTGACTATTGAGCCCATGGTGGATTTTTAGTTTGTCATGTATGGGTGTTTTGTTTCTTTCTGGTTGCTCTTCTTTCTTTTAATTATGTAAGCTACCCAGTGTTATTTGGGAGTTTAGAGGTGGCCCTTTAAACCTAAATAAATAAACAAAGAGATACATAAAGCTGAACAGGTGAGAAAAGGAAACGAAGAACAAAAGGATACTGGTGAGATAATTTCAGAACAATCTTGGGAAACACTACGGCTGCAGCATTTAGAGCAAATCAGTACTCTCTGCAATGTTCTAATACTAATGGATCTCCTTATGTTAAATCACATTATTTTTCTTTTCCTTTCAATTTCCCTTCTTTCCTGAGCATTCATTTGATTCTGAACATATAACAGGATGTTTAGATCTATTTTAGGAGTGTGCATATGTTCCTTATATCAGTGGTTCTCAACGTTCCTAATGCCGCGACACTTTAATACAGTTCCTCATGTTGTGGTGACCCCCCAACCCCCCATCCAGCTGGCCGGGGGGATATCAAAAACTTGACCCCAAAAAAAGAGGAAAAAATGGGAAAGTATAGGTCAGTGTTTCTCAACCTTGACAATTTTAAGGCATGTGGACTTCAACTCCCAGAATTCCACAGCCAGCATTGCTGGCTGTGGAATTCTGGGAGTTGAAGTCCACATGCCTTAAAATTGTCAAGGTTGAGAAACACTGATATAGGTAGTCCCCGACTTACAACAATTCGCTTAGTGACTGTTTGAAGTTACAACAGCACTGAAAAAGGGAATTATGATCATTTTTCATACTTATGATTGTTGCAGCATCCCCAGGGTCATGTGATTTACATTCGGATGCTTGACAACTGATTCATACTTATGACGTTCACAGTGTCCCAGGGTCACGTGATCAATGGCCAGGGGCTGTGGCCAGCTGATCACTCAGGTTGCAGAGTGCCTATGGGGGGGAATCTGTGGGTCTCTGGGATGAGACTGGGGTGGGTGCCTGCCTTCCTTCCCTCCCTTCTCTCCCCTTGTCCCTTCCTTCCTTCTTTTCTTCCTTTCCTTCACTTCCTTCTTAGTCTCTTCCTCCTTCCATCCCTCTCCCATTGTTCCTTCCTTCCTTCCTTCCTTCTTTCCTTCCTTTCCTTCACCTCCTTCTTAGTCTCTTTCTCCTTCCCTCCCTCTCTCCCATTGTCCCTTCCTTCCTTCTTTCCTCCCTTTCTTTGACCTCCTTCTTAGTCTCTTCCTCCTTCCCACCCTCTCCCATTGTCCCTTCCTTCCTTCCTTTCCTTCCCCTCCCTTAGTCTCTTCCTCCTTCCCTCCCTCTCTCCCATTGTCCCTTCCTTCCTTCCTTCCTTCCTTCCTTCCTTCCTTCCTTCCTTCCTTCCTTCCTTCCTTCCTTCCTTCTTTGTCCCTTCCTCCCTTCCCTCCCTTCCATTGTTCCTCCCTTCCTTCCCTCTCTCATTGTTCCTTACTTCCCTCCCTCTTTGTCCCTTCCTTCCTCCCCTCTCCATGCCCAGGAAGGGACAAGGGGAGGGGGATAGGCTGCCAGCATGGCTGGTGGTATCACAGGGGAAAAATGAGTCTTGGAGGCAATCACATTATGTTGTTTGATGGAAGACATTCAGAGCCCTACTTGCTATATACGGTGGGATGAGCAGAGACAATTGGAGATAGGTAGTCCCACAATATCCTGGTCCTATGGCATGTAAAGTTTTATAGGTGGCAACCTGCAATCTGAATCACATCTGGAACTATGCTGAGAGCCAGTGAACTTAGAGCTTTTTAAAGAGCATCCTTGCGTAGAACACTTTACAGTAATCCAGATAAGGGGTGATTAAGCAAAAGGAATCATGAGCAAGGTCCCAGTTCAGAAAGCTGCATAAGATAACATGAGTGAGGCCTCTCTAGACACAGTTGTCACCTCTCTCCCAATTAGAGTCATGCGTATAGAAGACCCTCAAGTTGTGCACCAACTGTGAATTGAGAACTACCTGCTAGGTGGAGTTAAAGGTACAAAATCTTTGGATTTTAAAAGCCATAATCATTCAGTTGAGCTAAGTGATTAAGTGAGCGCTGAGTGATTTGTTTCCCATTGAGTGCTATTTCACTGAAATCACTAAAGAGTTTACAACTGATATTAATATAGATGGATTGAATCTTTAGCTTTCTAATAAAGCATAATCTTGGAATAGATTTATTAAAAATATTACAATAGCTATCCTTTTTATATTCTGTATCTTAGATCTTCAACCCCCAGTCTGTAGACCGGCACTGGTCTGTGGTATGCCAGAAACTGACCCGCGCAAACAAGCAAAGCCCCATCGATGGGATGCAAGCAGTGCATGGAACTATGCTCCCTCCAGTCCACAGAAAAACTTTTCTTCACAGAACCAGTCCCTGGTGCCAAAAGGTTGTGGGCCACTGCCTTAGAAGATATTGTAATCTTTTAGAAATTGATAGAACTATATTAGCTAATCGCTCAGATGATAAGAACTATAATCCAACAATATATACAAATAGATTTGGAGAGCTACATATCAATCCTTGAAAAAACATGATTAATTTTTTTAAAAATAAATTTTTAAAATAGTTTCTTTTTTCTGAGTTTTATCACTGCAATTTCTCTATGTTCTCAAATTCTTTGTTATGTATCCAAAATCTCATTTTATTTTATTCCTGTCTCATTTTTGCCTGTCTCATAAACTGTTTACACTTTTTATTAACCTCATTACTATTTTTTCTTGCTAATATTTTATACATTTGTATTTCTGTCACTCATTCTCTGATCTGATTCTCTGTGACATTTTTGTTTGTTTCTTCTTTATACTATCTTTCAAAAAGCCACAGAATATTCTGCCAGACATCACAGATAGCAACATTAGAACCAATCCTAGCATAATTTTAGATGCAATCCCAGCATGCCATTTTCTCATGCATAGTTATGTGCCACAACATTCCAGATACACTGATGATTATATGTCTCTCTCTGTGGTGCCATTCCATTTCTATGGCAACATTGCCTCTGCACCATTTTAGCCTGATGAAATTCATTGCACACTAGTGGTAACTGAATACCTTCATTATAGCAAAAAAATTGTAACACATAGCATACTTAAAAGAAATCACATAGTAGAACTTAGATATCAGTACCACTACAAAAGTTGTACTTTTGTTTAGTGTACTTATTACTAGCTATATTAAATATAGTCATAAGTTTTTATTCAAGGCAATATATAATCAAACTAATAATGCCAGTAAAGTATGCTAATCATCCATAATAATAAATAAAAAAAATTCTATCTTCTTAACAATATGACAACCCTCACTAGAACATATCACTTATATGATCATGGGTGTTTAGATTATTAGCATTACTATGGGAGTGGATAGGATCGCCAAACTTTGGATGTTAACTCTCTATTTCATTTTAATGTTTTATTTCCTCTTCACATCATGCCAAATCAATCTTTTTTCATTCTTTGACAAAGTGACTAAATTAGTAGACCAGTGAAATCTTGTGGACATAGTATATTTAGACTTCAGCTAGGCACAACCTATTGTATTTCTTGGTAAGCTAGAAAAATGTGGGATAGACAACACCACCAAATGGATTTGTAACTGGCTGACAAAGCGTACTCAACAAGTTGTCCTTGTTGAGCTACATGGAGGGAGGTAAGCGGTGCCATACCACAAGGTTCCATCCTAGGACCAGTACTCTTCAATATCTTCATAAATGACTTAGATGAGGGAATAGAAGGGGAACTCATCAAATTTGGAGATAGCACTTAGCTGGCAGGAATGGCTAGATGACAAGTTCAGGATCCAAAAAGATCTTGACAGTTTTACATTTAGGCAGAAAAAATCAAAGGTACAAGTACAGATTAGGTGAAACCTGTCTCAAAAATAGTAACTGTGAGAGGGACCTTGGAGTCCTAGTGGACGATCAATTAATTATAAGCTAGCAGTCTGTGGCAGCACCAAAAAAGCTAATAGAATCCTTGGTTAAATAAACAGAGACATAGAATCAAAATCACGTAAAGTATTAATGCCCCTTTATAAACCTTTAGCAAGGCTACAGCTGGAATACTGCATCCAGTTTTGGTCACCACATTACAAAAAAGATGTTGAGACTTTGGAAAAAGTGCAAAGAAGGGCAACTAAGATGATTAAAGGCCTGGAAACAAAAACAGAGGAAGAACAGTTGCAGGATTTGGATTTAGCTAGTCTAGGGAAAAGAACTAGGGGGGACATGATTGCAGTATTCCAGTATTTGAGAAGTTGTCACAAACAGGAAAGGGTCAACTTATTTTCCAGAGCACTAGAGGGCAGGATAAGAAACAATGGATGGAAATAATCAAGAAGAGAAACTTTCTGACAATGAGAACAATTAACCAGTGGAACAGCTTGCCATCAGAAGTTGTGGGTGCTTTATCACTGGAGGTTTTTAAGAAGAGACTAGACAGTCACTTGTCTGAAATGGTATAGGGTCTCCTGCTTGAGGAGGGAATTGCACTAGAAGACCTTGAAGGTCCCTTCCAGCTCTATTCTGATTGATATTCCTCTCAGGGAAAAGAATTCAATCTGTTGAAGCATCTCATACACAAATACACATGCACAAAGATACACGCAGACATATACCATAGCTAGGTACTTGGAATCAATGTTTTGTTGCTGTTCAGTGTGGAAAATAGGCATGGAAAAAGTAATGAATTGCCATAACTCAAGGCAAGGGAAAGTACAGCTTCCTATAGAGCTTTTTCTTCACATAATGCAGTGATGGTAATCTGTAGCTGAGAATCAGAAATCAAATGCATTGCCAGAGTTCTTAACTAGCCAGCAAATCATACCGACAGTTGGATAATGAATAATGCATAATGAATGTCATATCTGTATAGACTTAATGAATAAGTCATATCTGTATAGAAGTATCATTTTAAAAGAACTCCCTCCCAAAACCACAACATCCCCCTCCTACCAAAATAAGAATTACCACAAATAATTATGTTCCCTGATAATTGTGAAGGAGAAGATGATATATTTTTACTTACTGGGATATGAATGAGGCTAGATAATTGCCTTTATAGTTTTAACACGGTCACTTTACACATCTGAGCAATGAACACTCTGCCCTTCACAGCTAAATTACATTTTCAAGTTCTTTATACTTTTTTTTAAAGAAATGGCTACTTAATGTTTATTCTCTTGTCCCCAACACTTTAGTGTCCTACAAGGCTTCTAAGGACAGAGAATATCATTTAAATGTTTAGGAAAACTTAGAAAAACCATTATGTAATAGGAAAGGACAGATATGTAAACTAATAGCTAAATACAATATTTATGTTAGGGGTTGATATTCCTGACTCTATTTGATCGCTAAGGGTTGACACTGATTTCACATAATTAATCAATCTGTTCTTAATTAGGTTTTTTAAAAGAAAATTCTATTTGTAAGAATTGTTTAGCTTTTGATATTTACAATTTAGTTGAAAGACTATTTTTTTAAAAAAAAATATCTATAAATAGTGCAGAGTTCTTGCCTGACAGCCTCATACAAGGCTTTACTCTACCTGACTATTTCAGATGCTTCTTATGAAGCAGATATTTCTCAGAATATGAAGATCTTTCATGAGCAGCTTATGTGTAAAGAAATGCAAAGCAGATAGCTGCCTTCCTTAGTAGCTTTTTTTTAAAAAACTGAAAAAATACTTTCCAGACTCACTTATTCCTAGTGACTATTCTATTGCATATTGTAGCAGGAATAGAAAATCCAAATTTACCTCTACCAAGAGTTTGCAATTAAATTGTTTTATTTTTCTTCCTCACATATTTGTTTACAAATAAAATGTAACCATGCTAAACATTCAAATACTCTTAAAGTTACCCTTTTCCTCTTCTTTATTTTTTTTCCTCTGCCTCTTTCTTCTCCTGGCTTTGGCTGTGAAACTGCTCTTCACTACATATCTAAAGTGGCACCTTCAAAGTAATTTCCTCAGGAAATAAAGGTTTTAGAAATACTGACTCAGCTACAAACAAGAGATTTTGGCTTGGCCATGAATTTCATGCCCATTAAAACAACCAGCCTTCCAAAGCCGGAAAATTGCTGAGCTATAATTTTCTGGCTGTCTTGTTCATAGTACAACTTTCCTAAAGATTAACAACCCTTTCCAACTCTGAGCTAAGTGAAGCTATGCTTTTCACAGAAACCTTAACTAATTTACAAATAATAGATATTGAGCTAGTGATATATAGTTCAGTCAGACATTACCCCAATAAAGTACATGAGGGTGAAAACCTGAACACTCAGACTTGTTTCTAATGGAATTCCTAAGAAGCTATGTGAGAACTCTATATAAATATCTCAATGTTAGAGATGACAATAACAGTAGAGATAATTATAGAACATTTGTAAAAGGAAGTTAATGCTGTTAGTGTGTTTTTTCTCCCTTGACAATGGAAAAAAATGAAATGTGTGTGTGTGTGTGTGTGTGTATGGATTTGTAAATTTATCATTAATTTATATAAACTCAAAAAATAATATATTTTTGTTGGAACAAGAATACATGTTAGCCTTTTTATAGTGACCAAGGATGAAGCAGGATATATGCCTTATTGAAGTAATCCCAGCATTAGAGAACTTACCAAATTCAGTTACTTTTGCACAAATTTAACTGACCTCGGATGTTCTTCTCTTTACATTTGAGTACTTGAGTTTCCTTTTAAAAAGGAAATCTGATAGAATATTCTGTTTCTGACAAATATAGAAATATTTTGTTTTCACTTTCCTACATGTTACAAAGTAATATTATGTGACATTACTGCATAATGTGATATTGGAGGACGAAGCAAAATTTCCTAAAATCTTGTGATAAATACAAATAGATTTCTTTAATGTTGAGAAAACCTGTGTCAAGATCTCTGGAGATGTAATGGCAGAAGCAGCAATATGAAATTTGGTTAGCAAAGCCTATTAGGCAGATGGTATCATGCATGAAAAACACTGATCAAGCTGAGAGATAGAAGGCCCAATCTTCTCATTGTGATAATTACAAAGGAAAGAGCCTCAGAGGAATAGAAGAATGGTAAAGTCATCACAGCTTGGGAGCCAGTTTATGTGATGATATGAATCCAAGACAGGTCACAGTACAAAGCATGAATAAAGGATTATAAAATGAAAAGTCAGAATTTGAAATATATTTCATGTCCCACTTCAGGAATTAATTAATTTATGGTATATATTAAAAGTTAATATTTTATTTGATCAGTATCAAATCAGAATTAATTTGCCTTGGACTAGAAGGGTCCTTCTAGCCCTAGGATTCTATCTGTATCATCTGTAAGACAGATGATTATATCTGTAAGATATTAGCATATTTACTGAAATATTTTATTGGTAATTGGTAACTTCTCTAGTATTATAATTATTAATTGTGCAAATCTCCTCAGTTTCAAATATAATTTATGGTATAAAGTAAATGGAAAGCTGTTTAAGAAGAAACACAGTCTCGAAGTTCTAAGGCAGAAGTAGCAAGTTTCATTGCTTTTTGGTTTGCATACATAATGATGCACCAAGATTGATATAAAGATATTTTTATGAAGAAGAAATCATTTTAATTTGGGAGAAAAAAATCCCAACTCTTCCCAAAGTGAGTTTTTCCCATTGGTGGAGGAAAGAAAATATTTTGACTTAACATTTAATCTTTATGGTCAAGGAACGTTATACAGGATAGAAGTAGAATGTAGTCATGGATGCTTATATTTCTTCTCAGTGAAATGCAAGATTAGAATTAGTGCTTTTGAATCTTTGCATATTCTTGTGTATTATTACAGCTTACAAGAAAATCATACATAATTTTTTTGGGGGGGGGGAAATATCTGACTATTCTGATGCATTTTAGTGTTGCACATCTTCAGCTGCTAGTGCAGGCAGAATTGCCAAAAGTTGTGATGATCACCAATACTGAAGAGCGTAACTGTTTTAAAATAACTGAACAAGTTTTAAAATATGCTTCTGAATAACAATTGCTATGAAATACAAATGAGAAAATCTTAATGACGATATCCAAAACATTTAAAGAGAATAATACTAGCACTTAGACTTTTATACCACTCTATTATGCTTTACAGCATTCTCTGAGCAGTTTACAGAGTCAGCATATTGCCTCCAACAGTCTGGGTCCTCATTTTACTGACCTTGGAAAGATAGAAGACTGAGTCAACCTTGAGCTGGGCAGGATCAACTTCTAGGCTATGGGTAGAGTTAGCCTGCAATACTGTATTCTAACCACTACACCACCATGGCTCCTTCACAAAGTGTGATGTAGCAATGTATTTGCTTCATGTTGTAAAAAGCAGTTGTGTTGGTACCTACATTTGCATGGTTGTTTTGAGAGCCTTTTTGGTTATCTTCTTGGGCATATGAAAGCTCAGGTGCTTCGTTTCAATAGAAGGCCTCTATAGGCATTAATTTGATTAGAAACACGCATTACGTGCACAAAGACTGGTAGTTCAAATATTATTTAAAATGCTTTACATGGTCTATTTATTGTACTGAAGTCCTACTGATGGGCTTTGTATAGTATCTGGTACATCATTATGAAAAAAAAATATTAGATTTGATGCAACACTGTAGTCTCAGAATTTGCTAAAACCACATTTGAAGCTGGCCTAGATCCTGTAAACACATAATTTGAACTGGACTTTTTCTCATGTTTGGTTGTAGATTTGTGAAGAGGATTTGAGAAGAATGCAGCCATTCTTATCCTACTATTCTTCCATGTTAAATGGTGGAGTTTTCTTATCGGGTTAAATTTTATTTCATATTAGCACTGTATTTTGCCTAATCAGAAGTATGAGACTTGCAGTGCATAAAGCAGAATGTTTCTGCTATGAATTACTGACTGTTAGAAGGCAAAGCAAGTAATTTATAAAATAATGTAAAACAGTAATTCATAATTTATAAATTGATCATAAGGTGTAATAAGTAAAGAGAGCAATGTATTCTATAATAGCAACCTGACAATGCCCACTTATTCACTGTAAAATATACTGAAAAAAATACTGAGCACACACTAACCTTGAAGCTTAATTGGAATTAAATAGTAATAGCTATCATGTAGTTCCTTGACTTGCATACGTCATTACTGTTTGTACTCTATTTCTGAATTTTGTCCATTTTTAATTGAAATCTATATCAATTAATTGGCAGTCTATAATTTGGTCTGGGTCTCCTGTGACATAATTAGAATTCCCTTTCATTCCAGTACATGTCAATATATTTGTACAATATGGATTTTTCTTGTTTCATATAACTGATCTGGTATCTATATTTCATTCAAAAAGTACTATTTTTAATTTATGATTCTTGTTCCTTTGACTCTCATTACTTTTATGCTTTGTACTAATATATTATTTTAGTCATAGGTCTGCTGATTAAAAATTTATCAAAGTTGAGATATTTGGCTTTTTCTTCCTCTTTAGAATCATTTTCTGGATAGCATATACAGCCTTGCCCATAAATTTAAATTTTTATACATTACAATCTCTCCCAACTTTTCTAACCCATCATGCTTTTTTGTATTCAGCTTGAGTTCATAGAGAAAAGGCAAGCTATAAATATTGTGAACAACAGAGATAATAATTCCTTAAGTGAAGCATTCAAGGCCCTCTTTTTCTTGCAATGTGGCTGATTAAGGAGTTAAAATAATCTGCCCTCCTATTAATGTTTATTACACATGTGGAATGTGCAATCAGGTTGCAGCTTTTGATTCTGCTCCAAACATCTTCAATGCATAACTCTCATATATGATGATATCAGAATATTTAAATATGTCATAAAATTTATCTATATACTACTAAAACTCCTGTGTCTATTTGTAACTTTCAATTGGGTAAAATTGTAAAGTATAATTGTCCACAGATAATGTGGCACAAGGGAAGATCACATCACTGCCCTCTTTCCCATTTCCCTCTGGCTCCTGCACCCAATTTTCTTGTGGCAAGGCCTGAGAGCTGAGTGGTAATTGACTGCCTTGAAACCAAGATTGAAAACTGAAATCTCTTCACTTACTTGATGCTTCGGATGATGAGATAGGGCTGTCTGGGACTGCTGGCAGTAAATGGGCAAGTCCTTTTCATTCTTGGAGGGGAGGGGTGCTTGGGGACACACTCAGGGAGGAAGACGGGTTGCAATTTTCCTCATGGTCTGCAGTTCTCTCCCCCCCCCCAGCTAAGTAGTAGGCAGGTTCACAGATCAACCAAGGAGGAGTGATTACTGATGCTCCTGTAGCTTTTCACAAGCAAGTACAATGAGAAAGTCATCAGGAAGTCTCACTTGCTCCCACTATTTTTTTGCCCACTGTGATTATTCCCTGTTTAGTAAGGAACTATCTCTGAAAGGATGAGCCAGTAGGTCATACGTTTTCTAGTATTATTATATAAACCTGTATTTGTGTAAGTATCTTATATGTGATTACCTTACTGTTTGACATATCTTATTGGATGAAGCAACATAGTATCACTCTATCTCTTCTCTACATTCTTCTGTGATGCATTAAAAAAAGTGAAGTTGCTGTGCTTACACATGCACATGAATACAGCTTGGAATATAATTTGAAGTCAAGGACAGATAGAATGTAATTTAATAAAAGTAGACAGAGTAGCCCAGTTTATGTCCATATGTTAAAAAATTTAGGAATCAGCAGCACATTAATAAAAATAGGTAACAAAAGAGTTATTTTTATTCCAGTGACAAAAACATTTAAACTGGATAAAACTGTAATACCTTAAAAATTTGAGACAATTGAGGAAAAGTGAACTTCTAGAAGTCTAAACATTTATAATAAAAGATTTATATTGGTCAGACAATTTTCTATTTGAATAGAATATGGAGAAATAGATATTTTCAATCCTGAGGGCACAGAGTTTAGTCCAATTATATCATATTGATCTTGCTATTTTTTTATGTGTCCTTTAATATACATACAATTAAATGTTGTAGTTAGCCACAAAGGCAATTCACATAAAATATTTAAATTGATTGCTAATAATCATCAAAAACCTTTGGACTGATTAACATGTGTTTTTTCCCCTGTAAGGTGCATATTCTTTAATATATTATAAAATGGATGACTTTTATGTTACATGTATCTTCGAAGTTCAGAATCACATCAATAGAAAACCACAGGAACTGGGGAATGGATTTAAAGAAGTCATTATTGCTGAAAACAGGCTGCCAAAGGCAAAGAAACAGAAGCAATCAAACTGGGTGTCAGAACAGACCATGGAGATTGCCAAGAAAGACAAAAATGTCAGAAAGGAACTTAATAAAGAGTTTGAGATAGCTGTTAGAAGAGACAAGAAGCAGTATTACAAAAACATCTGCAAAAAACATGGAAAACAAGGGAAGTCTTTCAAATGATCTCTGAACTCAGAAGGAGGTGCCAACTAAAAGACTACCAAAACACAACTAGTAACTGATTTTTAAAAAGTCAAGGGGAAAAAAAGTAGTACTATATACTGCAATGCTGTACAGAAGTATCAGCTTTGCAAGGTAGTTCAAAGAAGAAGCACACCCAGGCATACTAGTTATGTCTTTATTGTAAAGTTACAATAGCATTTTCTTGCAAGTCTAAAAGTACATCTTTCCCCCCTTGCCTTTACAATCCAAGAAAGTAGAGACAGGGGCGTTGTCTTACCTGAACGCCTTTTCTCAGCATGATGATAGAGAATCCACGGATGGGTTGTCTTAATCTATCTGCTCCAGTTAGACTAAGTCTGAAATTTAGTACCACCCCCTCTGTGCCAACTGCACCCCAGTTTTAGGCTAAGGTGATACTCAGACTTTAGTCCGACGCGTCTGATCAATATGGGAACCAGGCCAACTGACCTAATGGGAGGGAGTGGATTCTCCATCATCATGCTGAGAAAAGGCATTCAGGTAAGACAACGCCCCTTTCTCCAGCATGATTGGATGGAGAACCCACGGATGGGACATACCAAAGCCCTGTGTCCCTAGGGTGGGGAATTAGATTGGGCCTGGGTCCCATCCAACGTTAATGTGTGTTCTAGAGCCTTGCGGTCAAATGAAGCCATAGAAGAGGCATATATATCTATCCATCTTGTAGTGACGGACAAGGGAAGGGGGCGATGCCCATGTTGTTCTACAAATTCCCTCTATGGAGGCCTGATTAGACCAGGCAGCTGTAGCAGCTGCACCCGGGTGGAATGGGCCGTGAAATGCCTAGGAGGTTGCAGTGACTGAGACTGGTATGCCAGAGAAATACAAACTCTAATCCACCTGCGTATTGTGGTTGAAGAAACCTTCTGACCTAGTGATGAAGGGTGATAGGACACAAACAGAGCCTCTGTTCTGTGGAAAGATGAGGTTCTCTGTATATAACAATATAAGCCCTGCGCACATCCGATTTGTTCCACTGAACCTCTATGTCATTAGATGGGTTAGGACAGAAGTCCAGCAAACTATTTCCTGAGATCTATGATACAAGGACTTGACCTTAGGCATGAAGGAGGGGCCTAACCTAAGGGTTACCTTGTCCTTATGGAAAGTACACAGGTCCTTCCTCACTGAAGAGCAGCCAGTTCAGGGATCCTTCTGGCTGAAGTTACAGCAACAAGAAATGCCACCTTCATCGATAACTGTTTGAACAGACCAGTGTCAATAGTTCAAAGGGTGCGAAACAAGAGCCTATAAACCTGATGAAGATCCCACGAGGGGTATCTATGTACAGTTGATGGTCTGACGTTGTTAGCTCCTTTTAGGAAGGAGCGTATCATAGGGTAATGTGTTAAGGATTCATTGCCGCAGGAAATAACCGTGGCAAGTGATGCTACCTGCCTGCGGATGGTGCTTGTGGAAAGCCCTTTGTCTAGACCTTTCCTCAGGAACTCCAAGATAACTGGCATCGAAACCGCCAAACGGTTAATTTTTCGACTGAACACCAATTACAGGATCCTCTCCATGTGGCATCGTATATTCTATTCGGCGAGGGTCGCCTGGATTGCTGAATCATAGCTGTGACCCTTGACGATTATGAGTCTCAGCCTAAGGCCTGCCTCTCAAGTGCCAGACAGTTAACTGGAGCCATTGAGGGTCTGGATAGCGTAGTTCCCCCTGAATGTGGGAGATGCGATTTGGGAATGCGGAGAGCTCCATCAGATCGGCGACCAAGAGCGTCTCGGCCAATGCGGCGCAACCAGGAGGACCTCTGCTCATTCGCGAAGGATCTTCCTGATCGTGGCAGGAAGAAGCTGCAGGGGAGGGAAGGCATAGAGCAGTTCCCTGGGCCAGGGACTGCAGAGTGCATCTGTTCCCTCCACTGATGGAGATGGGAACCTGGAAAGGAATCTGGGAAGTTGTGAGTTGATTGGGGAGGCAAAAAGGTCTAAGGTTGGGGAACCAAACCTGTCCACGATCTCTCTGAACCCCTTCGGATCCAGCTGCCATTCGGAATGGTCCACGGTTGCTCTGCTCAGTGAGTCTGCCTGCTGGTTGGTCACTCCGGATATGTGCTCCGCCCTGATGGAGGCAAGATTCAGTTCCGCCCAGGACCCCAGCAATTTGGCCTCCTGCATGAGAGGCCTGGACCTTGTCCCCCCTTGTCTGTTGACGTGGGCCTTGGCTGTAATGTTGTTGGTTAAAATCAGGACATGTTGGCCCTGTACTATATCTCTTTAGGGCCATATGTATGGCTCTGCGTTCCAGCCAGTTTATATTGTTCTTTAGGTCCTATTTGGACCACCGACCTTGAGCCCAGTGCATGTGGAGGTGTGCCCCCCACCCAAACAGGCTTGCATTTGTGGTAATGGTAATCCTGTCTGGTTCTAATACTGCTCCCCGTGACAGCGCCAGGGAGTCCCACCATTGAAGGGAGTTCAAGTCTCTGAAATGGAAGGAGAAGCCATGTAATTCTCTGGCATGGAGGCGTGCCCATGGCACAATTTGCATGCAGGACACCGTCTTCCCCAGTAGCTGTGATAGGGAGGCCAATGTGACTACTCTGGCCCTTTGGATCCGACGTACAAGAGTCTGAATAGAGTTTCTTCCGTCCTGAGATAGGTAGACCATATAATTGTCCGTGTCTATAACAGCACCCAAATGGAGGAGCCGGGTTGTTGTATGACTTTTGTGGAAATTAACAGAAAACCCGTGCTCCTGAAAGACCTTGATGGTTAGGGCGAGGTCTGACTAAGCGTTTCAGAATGATGATGACTGAATTAGTATGTCATCTAAATAGCATTGAATTCTGATTGGAATTTGTCTAAGGTGGGCTGCGAGCACTGCCAGTACCTTGTAAATACCCTCGGTGTCGATGAGAGGCCAAATGGTAGGGCTCTGTACTGTAGTGCCATTGGGCATAGCTGAATCTGAGGAATTTGCGGTGGTTAGGAAAATGTCTCAGTTAGGTCTATTGATGTAAGAAAGTCACCTTGCCTGATGCTGGCCAGGACTGATTGAAGTGGTTGCATCTTAAACTTCTTATACCTCAAGTTAAGGTTTAGACCTTTCAAGTCTAAGATTGCCCTCCAGCCCCCCAAGTCTTAGGGATGACGAAGAGGTTTGAGTAAAACCTTCGTCCTTCTTGGTCTTGTGTACTGGTTCAATTGCTCGTATTTGTAATAAATGAGCTATGGCCTCTGACATAAAGTCAGCCCTGGACCTGCTCATTGGGATAGGGCAAGAGCGGAATTTGTCAGGTAGTTGAGAACAAATTTCTAGTCTCAACCTTGCGTGACAGTGTCTAACACCCATGCATCTATAGTGATGGCTGTCCAAGTGCTGGAATAAAAGGCCAGCCGGCATCTATAGTGGTGATTGCCCAAGTGCTGGAATAAGGGGCCAGCCGGCTTCCTATGGGAAGTGAGACTGTGAGATCACTTGCCTCGTTTAGAGGAACGGCCCCTCGGCCTTGAAGGGGCCGCTTGGCCTGGATCTGTGGTCTGCTTCTGCATGCTGAACGATCCTGCTGTCGTTCTTGCCTCTGAAAGGCATAGAGGAATGCCTGGGCCCAGTCCCAGGATGGAGCTGGTCGAAAGGCAGCCTCCTGTAACTGCTCTGTGACATGAGTTAACCAGAGTTTAACGTTTGTCCTTACCTTCAGTTAAGTATGGTTCTAGTGCCTTACCAAAGAGATGTCCACATGTGTAAGGTTTAGAGGCCAGACGCCACTTGGTCTTGGTGTCTGCTCGCCATTCCTGGGCCAAAGGAGCTTTCGTGCTGAGATGTCTGCAGCGATGGTCTGGCAGTGTATCTAGCCATGTGCAGAGAAGCGTCGGCTAGGTACTGGGACGTAGCCACTAACTTACCCAGATTTTGGTGAGCTCTGAGCTGGTCCGGAGGGATCCTGTCCTGGAGCTCACGTAACCCAAGGGCTGAAGCCCTGGCGAAGAAGGCCATGGACGTTGCCACCTTTGATGCCCAGGCTGATGCCAGATGGGAACTATGCAATGCGGAGTCAATCTTTTTATCCTCCGCCCTAAGTGCCTCATTTATGTCCCCAGGGATGTTAGCATTGGGAAACAATGTGTTCAAGGCTCATCAATCTCAGGAATCTCCAATAGGGAGGCCAGAGAACGGGCAACATTGAATAATGTTCTCTCTACTGCACCGGGGCTTAAGAAGGATCCTAAGTTCTTGAACTATATTCAGAAAAGGGGGAGGGCAGGGAATATTGTTCTGCGAGACTGAGGGCTCGGTGTGTATGGCGTGGGGATCCTTGGACGTTGTAGGTGGGGTCTCCTGTTCTTGGGGGAGGTTTGCAGTAGTGCAGGCCCTGAGTAGCAGGGAATTAAAGAATGAATGGTCAAAGAGACCGACAGGAGGGGTGGGGTCAGAGGGAGTGATGCCCTCATCCTCAAACAAAATCAGGCCAGATTGTCCAGCCCCTGTAGATTCCAAATCCAAAGAGGGATCCTCCATCAAATCTGGAGATTGTGGATGATACGTGGCCTGGGGGGGTGGCTGTGGGGTGTTGGTGGCCATAAACTGAGCCACAGCCTGGGCTATCATGGACTGAGGGAGGTCCGGGTTCAAGGCCTGGTTCTCAGGAGGGCGAAGCCCTGCTGCAGTGGGGGTGAATGTGGCCTGGGGCCCTGAGGTGTCCTGACTGGTTATACCCCTCCCTGAAGCCACTATTGAAGGAGACCAGGCCCCTAAGGCTGAGGCACATGTGAGGAAAGGGGTTCAAAATGGACCTTCCCATCATGCCTGACAGATCTGGGGAGGCCACTCTCCGTCCTTGGGACTCCTCCTCCCTCTGTGGCTCCCTGCTTGGCCGGGCTCGCTTGGTGGTGTTCTTTCCACTTGCCTCTGTTTGGCGTTTCCTCTTGGCCGGCTCACTGTTTTTCTCTGTCATGATGAGTTGCTCTGGGCTCAACCTTGGCAAAACGCCCCCCTCGGCACTGTAACTCACCAAGGGAACCTGCAGAGATGATTCAGCCCATGAGGGGGGTGGGCGGGGAATTAATGGGCACCGCGTCCCTTGGGAGCGAGCAGGCCCTCCCCGGTTGAAACCGCTGCAATCTCGAGGCCTCTGCCACCGGTGATCGACCACTGCCTTCAGGAGAGAGCTCCAGGCAGTCTGGGCCTCAGCCACACACAAAATGGCCACCGAGAGACAATTCAAAATGGCGGCCGCCAAATTCGTGCTAAAAAAACGGCCATTAGAAAGAGGCCTTGAGGCCTGGGGCCTAAGCTGCAACGAGCCCTCGTTCTAAGGAATCGCCTGGGCTCCTAGTGCAGCGGATGGCAGGTAAATAGGCCAGCTGGAAGACGCTGAGGCAGTCCGAGTCCTGATAGGCCCTCCAGGCTCCGAAAATTGGACCAGCGCCCAAAACTCCCACCTTCTGCTTGGGGCATTCTGCTGGGGCCAAGGGACCTAGAAAGGCTCCCTCCAGGCCTGACGAGCCTCGTTGTCGCTTGCGGAGCCCCCCAGATAATTGGTAAGCTTACCCTTGCTTCTGGAGCCGTCTGCAGTCAGCGTGAGGAATCTGCGCCCTCCGACGATCAGCTGGCAGCAGGGAGTTCATCGGAGCAGCGTTTGGCAAAAAACGGAGGCTTTGAAGCAGAGGAACAGCCCCTGGTAGGAGATCTAAGCTTCCATGGGAATTTAATTTTGGTCTTGATTTCCTTAAGGCTGAGGAAGGAAAAAGTGAAAAAGGGGGGGAGGTTTCCCCCCAGAGGGAGAGGTCTGTGAACCTGTCAGCCTGCTTAGGCTACAGACTGAGGATGATGATCCCTGGCAAAAATTCTTTATGTTGTCAAAGGTAATAATAAATGGAAATAAAAAGTCTTCTGCTCCAGGAGCGAAGAAAAAACACGTCTAAGAGCAAAGAGACTAAGTCTAAAACTGGGGTGCAGTTGGCACAGAGGGGGTGGTACTAAATTTCAGACTTAGTCTAATTGGAGCAGATAGATTAAGACAACCCATCCGTGGGTTCTCCATCCAATCATGCTGGAGAAAGTCTCTTCTGCGGCATTTGCAATGCCTTCATTTCATTTACAGTTTCAATTGTCTTTTAGCTGATGTTGCCTAGTCCGTAATTCTACCTCTTTCTTCCAAGGTTACGGACACCATTATAGCAAGAGACATCAACATATAAGCCATCTAAGAAAATGTTCCCTGTTTACAAGAAGTTCTAGCATTAGTATCACTACATCAGTACTTTACATGTATGGCGTTAATACCAACTTGATGGCACATAATCAACTCTATGAATAAATATAACAGTAGAAAATAGTCTAGTCATGCATAACCTCTTCAGAAGTGACTATCACACAGGTATCATAAAATATACAGTAGCAAAATGTATGACAGATATACACTTTGAAGTAGTATGCCTCTCATGATAGAGTGTGATGAGTCCTTTTATTAAATGAAGTCATATATTATTAATGAATGCATAAGGTTTAGAAGATCATAGTACACAAAACCTTTGCTAAACATCCAGACTAAATACAGTATATTTTAATATGCTCTGGTTTGTCTGTCTGTCTATGTGTATGCGTGTGGTGAAAAGTTAATATTGCAACTATTCTTTGGAGAGAAGGATTTGACCTTCAGATTATTCCTGGAAAAGTTAAGCTGGTGCAGCTGTGGGAACTGAGGGGGTGGACACTGTTTAATTACAGCTCTCATTAAAAAAAATAATAATAATAAAGAAAGGCCTTCCTTTGATTACTTTTAAAATGGAGAAACCCTACCCTCACTTAAACTGTAAGCTTATACTGGAAAAGATCTATGAGGTTTCTGAAGAAATATGTGCTATAAGGAAAGGGAGTATTACAGAACGAAGAGTTAATTCTACCCTAAACATTCAAACTGACTTTCAGACTACAACTGTTTATTCTACAAACCAAAACATACCAGAAGAGGAATTAAGGGAGATTAAAGAGGAATTCGTTACAAGGAAAGAGAATACCACAGAACTAAGAACCAGAGATTCTTCTTTAAATCTGAAAAGTGACTTTCAGACTACACCTGACTATTCTACCCATCAAAATACACTAAAAGATGACTGTATTGAGGATACAGAGGAACTTATTTTACCCTACAAGCATCTTACTTATATTTTTGAGGATCGGAAAAAACAAAGACTGAGAAGATTTGAACCTTCAAAACAGTGAGGTTTCAAGAATAAGAGAAATGGAACTCCAATGCAGAGGACAAGAAGCTTATTATTGCTGCAAGTGGCATTACAAGCAATAAAGAGAGACTTATCAGATGAAAGGGAAGTGTTGCTATGGAAACCTGTTTGGCAGGAAAAAAAAGCCTAGAATAAGACTGAAAAGAGAAATTTAAAGTTATATATATTGGATATAAGGCATTTTAGAACTATGGATTGATTTAAGGATTAAGTTCTTGAGTAGTTTATTTGTATGAAAATTATTATATAATGGAATGAAGAAAAATGAACAGATGTTCTAGTTTTTTTGATAATATGGATATTATTAGGTTTGATAATTAATTGGACAAAATTAGAACTTTGTTTAACAGATTCAAATGATTTAAGATTGATAGTATTTGTTTAGCTAGATATGTATGGGATAGATTAATATTTTATCAATTGGGAGATATTAGTGGAAGAAGGAATAAACAAGATTTATGATGAAATTAAAGAATTAGGATATATCTGGAAGGGATACCTGAACTGATAATGTGTGTAATTACAGTTAAATTTGATTATGGTATTGTAATTGCATAAAGCTCTAAAACAGGTTTAGAATTAATAGTAAATTAAATTAGAAATAGACTATTTTAAATATATAAACTATTTGAGGGAAATAGAGAGGAAATAATTGATGTATTGGTTGAGTTACTGATATATGTCTTGTTTTTGGATTTTTGATTACCCCAGCACTACGGTGTGTCTCGAGCACTTTGTATTAAGGTCTAAAAAAACCAATAAAATTTGTTTTTTTTAAAAAAGAAATATATTGTGAGGCAGATAGTACAATTTTCATAACAAATGGATGTCCAACATGTTATATGTTTCCTATACATAAAAGAAAGTATTCTTAAAACAAGCATCCATCTTAATTAATGCAGGATTTTTGGAAATACCGTTACCAACTCATGGACCAGCAATGACAATCATCAAAAGCCAAGGAATTATAAAAGATACAGAATTATCATCTTGCCAATCAGCTAAATGATAAATCACACCCTTTTTGACTAAAGGTATAAATGAGATGGCTAATATTGGAGACCTGACTATTCCAAGAATTAGAAGACTTTTGTAAGTGTGGTATATGATAATTCGATAATTTGTGGCTAATTCTATCTTCTTTATTGTGTCACCTTTGTTTTTAATCAATAAAAATTTGTTTATGGTATGGTCCAAGATCAAAAACATGTTCAGTTTTAGTTAATTTTTCAAAAATACATGAAAGGAATAAATAAATGTATTAAAATGGTCTTGTCACCATTTAAAATACTCCATATTCTGTGTTATCTAATTAGTAATGACATTATTGTTCATGATATTGGGTGGTTGTTTAAATATTTGGACTGCTTTAATATCTATCTAGAAAAGATTTTGGTAACTTCCCTTTGGAGGAAATCAAATCAGTTAAATGGTGATACATATTTAGTATTGTAAACATAATTTTAATTGCCAATTATTTACATACATAGAGATATGCATGTATATTGTATAGAGTAAATTTGGGAAGCAAAATGAAATGCATATTCATAGAATAAGGCTAAGTTTGTAGAACAGAATAGAAATAAGAAAGTTCTGCCTACTTTGTTTGCTGTTAAACTGTATCTCATAATGAGATGCTGTTAAACTGTATCTCATAATGAGGTGCTGCTTTCATTGTCATTCATCTTTCCTGTGGTGAGAATTCAATAACAGCCCTCAAAAGCTTAAAGATGACTTCATTGTTTGAATAGTCATTAGAAAAGGCTTTGAGGAATTTAAGTTAAAAGAAATTGATGTACAAAGCAAACACACACTTTACATGTTTAAAATAATAATATTCATAATACTTAATACTTGCTTTTTCTGTCTGATTTATGTATACAAAGAATATTCCTCTTTGATATTACGACTATTTTTCTACTGCTGCATTTATGCTTGAATTTTGATTCAAATGTCATGAAATATTAACAGGCAGATAGGGAGAGATTAGTTCATTAACTATAAATTAAAACATAACATCCATTATTTAGTAAGATAGTTCAGGCTTCCAGTTGATACCATTTATATTGCTTTAATTATTATTCTGTTTTGTTAATTGTATGATAGAGGTCAACTGGGATAAAAGTACAATCAGGGAAACTAGTTTATTTTACAATGGTTGAATAGTTACATGATAGCTGATCATTTTGGGGAAAAGAGGGAAATTTTGAGCACATCCAGATTTACTTTGCCAGGGAACAGCATACCAATACCAATTTTAGCCATAGCTATAGCTACCCCATGATCATCCAGTAAGGACTTAATTAAAAAGTTAGCCCCAGCTGGCAGTTTCCATAAATAATTGTACTATATATTTATGTAACATATCTGTACTATTTATGGGATTACTTTCCAGAATATTGCAATTATCAGCACTAAGGTGTAAAAGGTTCATAGAAATATGTTCTGAAAGTAACTGCTACAGTGGCAACTAGATATAAAAAGGCAAATAAAGGTATTGATATAGTTTTAATTCATGATTATTGTCACAATGATCATAGCAACTGTTAGATAAAATGTTTGTTTAGAATGTTTAGATCTTTTAAAGAATGTTTTGTTTGTTTGTTAGAAATTCATAATGTATGTCAGATTGGAGTTAATAGAAAATGTGTGGTAGAATTTCTAAGAAAGTCCAAGAAGAGCCCTTTTCACTAAAAATGTGTTCTTATCTCATTTTAAAGTTCTATTACATGCTGGAATTGCCAAGGTACAATTTTTATTTTGGAATGAAAAACATCTGTAAACATCTGTAGAAATGGTTATGGAAATTAAAATTTCATCTCTCTTTCCTTTTCAGTACAGCTAATGCTCCAGTTATGGCATTGCAAATTTCTGAGGTTACATGATCAAAATTTAGGTGCTTGGCAGCCTGGTCAATCCAGGGTGCTTCATCTCCCCGCCCTACATATATCTTCCCTTCAACGTATGCCCTTCTGGCTCCTGCATACAATACCTGGTCTAGTTCTTTGCATGGCAGTTGATGGCCAGGCCTTTCAAAGGTCAAATGACATGCAGCCTTCCTGTAAGGTTTCAAATTCCTGCTGTCAGAAGCAACACTTTTATCTTTCCATGTTTATATCTGTCCTCTTTGTTTTATTCAATAGGCCTAATCCAGTTTTATTGTATATAAAAGGCAAGAGCAGGCAATTGCTATTCTATTTGATTTTAAAAAAATAAGTAGGTATAATCTTTATAGTTTAAAATAATATAACTTTAATATAACTTCTGCCAAAACTTCTTCCTTCTCTTATGCTTGATTTGCACATATCTTTTTGTTTTTTTGATATATTCAGTCTACAACACTAAACACTACAGCTGAAGATTTCTGTATTGACCTGTGTTTTCAAGTTCACTTTGAGATTGTTAAAGATTTCTTTTAGCCTGAAAACATAACATTGTACTTATTGGTTATTTTTTTTTCCCATTTCCTGAATAAATGGTGCACAACCTACAGATTCAAGCTTGGTGGAATTGGCATGTGGCAGTTCCAGTTCATTATACTCATTTGGAGCATTATGTGGTCACTTCACCTTGAAAAGGATATTATAAAGGTGGGAAAAAAGGGTTCTTAAATTACAGAGAGCTGAGCAGCTATCCGTGACTATATGTGTAACTTAAGAATAGAATAGATTTGGAAGGGACTTTGGAGATCTTCTAGTCAGCCCCCTGCTTAAGCAGGAGAACCTATACCATCTCAGACAAGTGACGGTCTGGCCTCTTTTTAAACATCTCCAGTGATGGAACGCCCACGATTTCTGGAAGCAAGCTGTTCTACTGGTTAATTGTCCTTACTGTCTGGAAGTTTCTCCTTAATTCCAGGTTGCTTCTCTCTTTGATCAGTTTCCAACCATTGTTTCTTGTCCTGCTCTCTGGTGCTTTGGTGAATAACGTGACCCCCTCTTCTTGGTGGCAGCCCTTCAAATACTGGAATACTGCTATCATGTCTCTCCTATTTCTTCTTTTCTTTAGACTAGCCAAACCCAAGTCCTGCAGCCATTCTTCATATGTTTTAGTCCCCAAGCCTTTAATCATCTTAGTTGCTCTTTTCTGAATTTTTTTCCAAACTCTCAACATCTTTTTTGTAATATGGTGACCAAAATTGGCTGCAGTATTCCAGGTGTGGTATTACTAGGGTTTTATAAAGTAGTACTAATACTTTACATCATCTTGATTCTATGCCTCTGTTTATACAACCTAGGATTGTATTAGCTTTTTTGGCTGCTGCTGCACACTGCTGGCTCATGGTCAAGTGATTGTCCACTAGGACTCCAAAGTCTCTCTCACAGTTACTGTTTTTAAGCCAGATCTCACCCAATCTGTACTTGTACCTTTGATTTTTCCTGCCTAAATGTAAACTTTGCTTTTCTCCACATTGAAACTCATTTTGTTGGATAGAGCCCATTGCTCAAGTTTGTTAAATCTTTTTGGGTCCTGAGTTTGTCTTCTGGGGTATTGGCTACTCCTGCCAGTATGGTGTCATCTGAAAATTTGATGAGATCAATTCCCTCATCTAAGTCATTTATGAAGATATTGAAGAGTACTGGGCCTAAGATGGAACTCTGTGGTACCCCACTGCTTACTTCTCTTCATGTGGATACAGTGCCATTGAGGACTACTCATTGAGTATGGTTTGCCAGCCAGCTGTAGATCCATCTGGTGGTGATGGAACAAAGAAGGGTAGAAGAACATGTGACAGAAGTTTATAAAATCATTCATGACATAAATAGAGTGGAAAGAATAGACACATTTTCCATATCTTTTACAATATTATCACTTGGGATTATTGAAACTTAATCTATGTTCTAATAGTTGGAAAACAACAGTGGAATGTTACTATTCTCTAGGCCACACGTGAAATTCTCAGATGCCTTTTGTGTGATACTGAATGCACTAGATGATCTCCAGCAGCACTTTACTTATGGTCTTTTAAGTAGTACAATGTGCTCATCCTGAAGCAATCAAATACAATAATCACATGAAATAAAAAAAAAATCAATAGGACTGAATATAGCTACAGTATTATTTTCATAAAATCAGGAGGATTCTCATAGGAGCTGGAAACACATTATGCTAGAATACAGCAATGACTCTAAATATCAACATTTCTCTATTATTTTATGCTAATTACATTTTATCCAGCTTTATTAAAAAACCTATCAGCAGAGGCAGCATTGCTCATGCATAACCACCTAATTTTTCCTGCATCAGCAGGTAGACTTTGAAATATTTTAGAGCACAAAAGGTTAGAATCATTGTTACATTATTTGCTGGTAGAATTACATGTCATATATTTGGGCTAAACTGACTTTGGGTATAATTAGTCATTTAATCTGTTAACGTTGATTTATAAATAACAACACATTAGATTTCAGCTGCTGTTACTTTCATAACAAAAAGCATTTCTAAAACCAGTGCATAGTTCACCAATACAGCATGGACATACTTCTCTCATTAATGTCTTCATCCATCTTTTTTTTTTTTTTTTTTGCAAAATATAAACCTTCAATTGCTGAACAATGAAGCTAATGAGATAGCATTCAATTAAGCTGTAGTCCTTTCACTTTAATTATGAAAATGAAATATATAGCTTTGCTTTTTATAATACCTGATAGGAAAATGACATTGACTGAAAATTTCCTAATTAGCTTTTGAAACCAGCCTCAAGTAGTT
Organism: Crotalus tigris; assembly: GCF_016545835.1. Classification (NCBI taxonomy): domain Eukaryota; kingdom Metazoa; phylum Chordata; class Lepidosauria; order Squamata; family Viperidae; genus Crotalus; species Crotalus tigris. Next base: position 688,855 of record NW_024100143.1, on the reverse strand, counting down.
GTATAATTTAAACAATCACTTTGCTTGTAATTTAAAAAAAATGTTCTTTATGTACACATAAGTTTCCTAGTGCAATTACAGCAGAATTTAGACACTTTCAAAGTGTGATCTTTTAAAAACTATTTCTTATTAAGGTTGGTTTCAAAGCCAGTTCCTTCTCAAAGTCTGTCTTTGCCAATTAAATTAGAATTATAAGAGCAATGATTATCTATATTTAATATATGTTAAGTATGCTGAATGTGACAGTAGCTTCCCTGTACTTTTAATAGGTAGGATTATGACGGCTATAGGTGGGGTCAAAAGAATCAAATTTTGGCCACAACATGAGGTCAAACTATGCCCTCTTTTTAATGTGCAGTGTGTCTTGTGTGGTACATAAAAAGGAGTGGGTATTGATTGTATTATTATGATTATCATATTGACTTTTTTCACTTGGATGGAATGTGGGCAACAGTATGTGATTTGTGAAGTAGTTTCTAGCGTGGAGATTCAAGCTTGCATTTTTAGTGTGAACATACTTAGGATAAAACTGGGCTTTTGTTGCATTTATAGCATAGTGGCTAAAATGTGCCCCAAATGATCAGCATTATGTCCTTACTGGTAACTAGGAATGCATATATGGACATTACCATGCTGTGTGAAGGAGATTTAATAAAATTATAATAAAATTAATTATAATTATTATACAATTATCTCGATGAGTGTTGAAGTAGGTCCATGAACTCACATGAAAATAATGGACAGTGGAAAAAAGTAACTTGATAGAATATAATGATAAGAATTTAATTCATATTTTTTAAAAGCCCGTTACTGTTGCAGCTACATTCATGCTTGTTGTCCTTTTGCAATGTGTTGACAGGTATCAACATGGCAAGTCTTAAAGTGATTCTTATGGATGTTTTGACCAAGTTTATGTACCTGAAGCTTCATTCACAAAAGCTTACTCTCAGTAAAAAGAAAAATTTTTTACATCTTTCTAACTATTGTTCCTCCTTGAATTAAATAGGCGACACAAAGAACTGATGATATCATATTCACAATAGTATGAAATTAAAAGTGCTCTTACTTCACCATTTCCAGAGTAGATTTATATAAACATATTTGAGTCAATATGCTTTTTTACATTTCCTTAAAGTTCTTGAATTTCTTAAAATGGGGATTTTTTGTTGTAGGTAAATAAACCGTGCATTTCACCAAGCCTGTTTCAGAAAACATGGCTTTGAAGGCCTTTTCAAGTTTGTTTGCATATTTAATACATGTTACTTTCAGCCTGCAATTCTGCCAGTAGTAATGTCCTTTGACTCTCTCAGCATGTCTGATTTTGGCACGCAAGACAGACAATTAGTTGGAAATACAAAGTTTGAAGTGTAAAATCTTAATTTAAAATCTCTTCAAATGATTTTATATTGACCTTGCAATGTGTGCTGAAAAGATCACAGTTCACTGCTGCAAATTTATTCCTGTGAAAAGTAGCAAAATCCAAGTCATGCAAAAAAATCTGGCTTCCCCAAATTGGAATAACAAATTTAGCATCTCCTTAGCATTAAGTCTTGATGACGGGTCATTCAATGCTAAATGAATAAATCATCGTGGTGATATTTTAATCTGTCTGAAACCCTTTCATAGGCAGCTTCCATTGCAGATTACTGCTGTGTTAAGAATATCACAATTTTCTCCACTGGGTATTCATTTATTTACTAGTTTTTTTAAAGCAACAATTATGGTAGCAACCATATTTTTCAGCATTACAACATATAAATTTTAAAAATACCACTGAATTTCATTGATGTCAATGTTCACAAAGCAAAAATAAATAATAGCCTTGATACTATGGTCAGAACCCCAACTGCACATTAATTTAACAACTGAGCATTTTCTACCTCTTTATTTATGCCTCTATTCTAAAGTTAACTGCCTACATTTTCTGTATTATTTGTGATGTTCTAGCACTGTAAAGCAATATTTACTTTTTAAGACAGTTTCTTTGAAGATTATATCTAGTATATATTGCAATTTGGCTTTTGCTGAATGATAACCAAGGCAAAGCTGATTTTAGGAGTCTTGACATCCCATTCATAGCAAACGATGCTATTACCAATATACAGATATGGTAGTGATGTAATTACACAAAAGCCGTGATTACATGCATGCATTTGGTGCAAATACATATGTCACAATGATGCCGTAATTACATGTGCCATAATTGTCTTCCCCCAGCCTTTGCCTTTGCTTTTCTGTAGGTTACTTGTTTTGCTTTGACCTCCTCAATAAATTTCTATGTCAGCTGTGTTTAAAGTCTTGGCTATATTTTGCTTGACCTTTCAGAATAATTGCAGTTGGCTTTAACTATTTAATTACTTGATCACATGTTGCATTTTCCGAGAACCATCTAGGTGTCCTTTACCAAGCAATATGGAATTTAATATTTTTTGTCTTATTCAGTGCTATGTTGATTACATTTTCAAAAATTATGAGCTGTCTGTATCACAAAAGTACACTGAGCCAAATATATTTTTATTTATTTGCCAAAATTCTACATCACCCGTGTTACCTGAGTGATTCTGGGTGGCTTACAATAAAAATATGCAGTAGTAAATAAAGCAAAGTTAAAAATAGAGATAAAAACAGTATTAAGAACAAGACTAAAATAAAGATATTGAAAACAAAAAAGAAGTTTACACATCACTCTTAGATACTTTCTCCATGCCATTTGGCAGAGTCAGGTCTTGAAAGGCTAGAACAGGGGTCTTCCAACTTGGCCCTTTTTATGACTTGTGGACTTCAACTCCCAGAATTCCTCAGCCAGCATGTCTGGATGAGGAATTCTGGGAGTTGAAGTCCAGAAGTCATAAAAGGGTCAAGTTTGAAGACCCCTGAGCTAGAAGATAGAGTCCTGCCTTGCCTCTAGGAGTAAGATGCTCCAAAGGTTGGGAGCAATGGCAGAGAAGGCTCTCTTCCTGTGTCTCACCAGTCAAAATTCTTTAGCTAATATCCCCTTATACCTTCCATATATCTTCCTATAATTCATTAGAGCTCAGTTTAAGGAGAAGAAGGAAGCTGAGCTTCATCCTGATTCTCTCTCTGTTATAGTAATCTGGTTATTTCCTTTCACTTATGGATAATAAATAACAAACATATAAATAGCAATCAAACATATGTCCTGTGGTTATAACAGCCTGCCATTTCCTCCATTAAAATCCACATGAGCTCTGCTAGCTTGGTAAGGGAACATCTTTCAAAATTGTTAATGTTATGTTTTACTTTTAATAGACAAAGTCCAACATTTACAGATATACAATTCTTTACCACAAGATGGTATTTCTCCATGTCTTCTTCTTTTATCAATGTTTTGTGAAATGTATATATAGATGTTATTATTTATTGTGAAAACTACACCCAACTGCTATTTTATTTTATTTTTTTCTAGCTGAACTGTTGGTAACTTTCTTATGAGAATTGGTATGTAAAAATAATTCTAATAAATATTTTACTATACAGCAGTGATTCTCAACCTTTTTAATGCCGTGACCCCCAACCGGTTGTAAGTCGAGGACTAACCAACCGGTCGTAAGTCGAGGACTACCCAACCGGTCGTAAGTCGAGGACTTTCCCTGCCCGGGAGCACCGCGCATGAGTGTGGTGCCGCCCCCTGCGCCGGCCGAGGCGTAGCTGGCAAGTGGCAGAGACAGCGCAGGCCGACCACCGGCTGGGCCACCAGCTGGCCCGGTCCAAGGGAGGTAAGGCACCCGCCGGGCCCCACACATGCTAGCAACCCTCCCTGTGCCCGCCGGCCTCCCACCTCCCACCCCTGCCCCTCTTTTACTTACATTTTTAGTAGTTGCTCAGCAGGGAGGGGTGGAAACTTCCAGACAGCTAGTCTTCGCTGCAGACAACTTGCAGCACCGTTTGCAGAATGGGACTTTTGGCGGGCTCAGCAGGGCACAGACAGCCTGGACAATTCCTATTGGCTTTTGAAAGCCAATAGAATTAGACTCTATTCAAGAGAGTCTATTCTATTGGCTTTCAAAAGCCAATAGAATAAAAGGGAGTAGCACAGCTAAGGAAAAGGGGGAAAAATGGCGGACTGCATTGTTTGGCGACCCCTGTGAAATGGTCGTTCGACCCCAAATGGGGTCCCGACCCACAGGTTGAGAACCACTGCTATACAGATTTGGACATGGTACATCAAAGTTCATGATTTCTCTATGGTTTATCTTCCATACTCCAGTCTAATTACAATTATAAACACTGGGGATTTATGGTAAGGAGGAATTTAAATTATTTTATTGCATGGCCACTGAGTTACCTATGGCCCCATCTGGCAAGTGGCCTGAAAACCTGGTTCTCTATCAAGATATTTTTTATGGATGTTTTTATTCCAAGGTTTGGGTTTTTAAATTTTATTTTATATTTACTTCTACATTATCCTGCCCAGCAGGGTCTTTGTAGAATTGGACAGCTTCATACATTTTTTTTAAACAAGTATTTTTAAACAAACTAAAAATTGTAAAACAATTAAGACTTTGAATTTAAATGTAGAGATAAGTCTACAATGTGCCACTTAAAGTGACTGCTGTTTGCTTACCTTACTTTTCTATTTGACAATAGAAATCTTTTCCTTTCTCAGCTTCTGCAGTGTTCAGCTTCTTCTTTTCCCACTCTTATCTGATCCACAGATTTCTCCACGCCTCTATTTAATATCTCAAGGAAGAGTTTGCAAGTTAGTTTCCTGATGAAAGGAAATATCCTTTAGCCTTCAAGAAGGCTACTTGGTATTGCTATTAAAAATGCAGCCTAATAGAGCACATTGCCTTTCAACTTCTGCTGAGAATGCAAACTACCAATGCATTTTCCTTCCATGAAGATTATAGGCAAGAAGTGGTGGAGCACAGATAGTTCCACTTGGCATGTACTCTTTGACTCCTCTTTCAAACCAGTGGTCGTCTCTATCCAGAATATGAACTTTGCTGTCTTCAAAACCTTTGTCTTCTAAATGTAGATGGACTGCTGAATCCTGTCCTGGTGGGTTTGTTCTTCTGTGTTGTGCCATGTGTTTGTGAAGTGATTGTTTTGTTTCCCCAATGTACAAATCTGCACATGTCTCATTGCTTTGCAATCCTCGGTTGCATTGCTCAGTTTAGGTCTGAGTGTTTTGACATGAGGTGGACAAGTTTCTACTTTAATCTATTCTTGGTTTTAAAGTGTACACATATGTTGTGTTGATTGAAAATCCTCTTGAGCTTTTCAGATATTCCTGCAATGTATGGAATGACAAAGTTGCTCCCTTTGTTGTTCTCTTCTTTGCCTGTTACTGCTGGATCTTTTTATACATTTGATGAAGGCCAAGTTAGGATAGTCACAGGTTCTGAGGGCTTCCTTTCTTCTGAACTTGGTTGTTTCCTTGCAGACATTTCATTACCAAGCTAGGTAACAGCATCAATATTAAGGAGTGGGGTTTTCTCTCATTTTATATACTGGTGCCTTCACCTATTATTATTGGTGGGAGTGGTCTTAGTGGTTCCTTGGACTGTCATTATCTATTAGCTTGTTTGTCTGAAATGGTAATTCCTTGATTTGGGGTATTGTTTGTTTCTTAATTGTTGGTCTAATGTAGGCATGTCAAACTCGTGATGTCACATGATGTTGTGCAACATATCGGGCCGGTTTTGCCATTGCCGGCAATGGGGTGGGCACGGCTTCCATGTGACGTGTCCGGTCTGCGGGCTGGCAGTTTGACACCCCTGGTCTAATGTTAATCTTGGAGTTAATCTCTGTTTATCTGGGTGTTGATTATTGGTGAGCAGGTATTTTGGTGATTTTGTTTCCTTTTGGGTTTTTTTTTTTTGTCTCTTTTGAATGGTATATAGATGTTCTTTATGTCTGTGTGCTATTTATGGCTGATTTGTCTGAATGCCAAGCTTCCAGGAATCTCTAGCATTTTGAGGCTTGGCTTGGTCTAGGATAGTCACAGTTTCTCAGTTGAAACTATGGATAAGTCTGTCCATGTGTTACAAAATTAAGTTTTCATCATGTTTTCTGACTTCTAATTGGTATTCATGGATGGACTCTGCTAGTCTTTTGCCAATCTAGGAACTATCAAAGACCCCATCATTCAACCCTTAGCTACAATATTCTTTTCCATTGGTAGGCTCAATGTTTGGAGGAACCTAACAATGAAATAACCACCACTACCACCACAACAAAGCATACAGAAGAACGACTCTTTCTGGTTTTCAAAAAAGCTCAAATTCTAGCTTTACTTTCTACTGTACCTATATGGATCAATTAGTAAAGTTATACCCTTGCTAAAATAATGTCCCAGGAGTTTCTTTTGCTGCATATGCCAAGGAGCTGGTTGACACATTTACTTATTACTGGGTTTTGGGTCTCTCTGGAATGCTGCCATAAGAAAGGGGAGGGGGAGCACATATGAGTGTGGATTGAGGATGTTCCTCTACTCTAACCTTTGTTGCTGCTTTCGCTTTGATGTATTTGAATGGGAATTAAGGAGTAGGAAAATACTTGCGGGCCCATCTGGTTTCACAGGCGCCTGGTAGCCAGCTGGTTATTAACTTTTTAGTCAGAAATTTTCATAACATCTTCACGCCAGCAGATTGGCTCCTGATGGACTGAAACATTGGGGTGGAGCTGAAGAAACAGGACTTTTAGCTTAATGCTTTGCACAGGAATTTCAGGTTCCGCCTTTTTACTCTGCAATCACTTTTCCTCAGTAAAAGATCCTTTTTGAAACAATGCTTGTTTCCTGAGTGTGCTTTTCTGGGGAAAGAGTTGAGGCAGGTCCTTAGACCAGAAATACTATGGTAGCAATTTTACTACTGCCAAATAGCCAAGCATTTGAAAAAAAAACTATACTCCTTTACAATAAGAACATTTTAAAAATGAAAATATGTTCACATAATCAGGTCCTGATCTATATTATGTTTTTATTTTGTTTTTGAAAGTGAACTATAAGGTAAAGATTTGCTTTATTCAGCATGGCTATTTAATTATCTTCACACTACAGAACTAATGAAATTGTATTCTCTTAAAACAAAGTGGCACTTCTGTTTCATTATCTGATTAAAGCTACTGAATTTACAGCTTCATATTCTGTGGCCCTTGTGGAAAAAGCAAGCCTTTAATTACTTCCTCAATGCAGGTTGCCTGTTTCCTAGCAGAATAAATGGTAGAGATTGGCAGGTTTTACTTGGTTTGTGCTTTAAAGTAATTTACTGTATATAAAAGCAATTAGATCACAAAATATGGTTTTCCATAGATATTACTTCTATCTTTTTAAATGTAATATAACAGAAGAATTAAAATCCATACTTTTTAGTAATTAGTAGTATGAGCTACTGATTATGAAAAAATAAGAAAGAAATATTAAATTATATTAAGATTGCATCAGAATTGTATTACTTCTATAACAAATGGACAACTGATTTGTGAATTTAGCAGTGATGGCAAAATTAACTTGTTTGATTAGCGAAAGATCAACAACTGCATTTATCAGTTACTAGAAACACATATAGACTGTTTACTGAAATGAGAAAAAATGAAGTTCTGTTTTATGGGTTTGAAAGTTAGAAAGGATAGCTTAAGGAGATAATGATATAACTTTAGAGAAAGAGGACAATATATATATACAATCACTATCAAGAAGATTGGAAGCTGCTTCTTTATAATCAATCTTTTTTTTACTATTTCGTTTTCTATTTTTCTATTGTTTTTCTCAATTTACTATTTTTTATTATCTTCATTTTCTTTTATGATTTTACATTGTAATAATTTTTCTCTTTCTGTCTCTCTCTCTCTATCTTAATATGAAATGGCCCAGGATTCCAAGGTTCATCCTTTCTTCTCTCTGTCTCCTAACATGATTCAGGGAATATACTCAGCTTGGTATTCTGATTTCATGTAGTTGGTTTGAAAATGGAGGAACTTTGTTTTACTTCAGTATAATGGACAGCTCATTCCCTTATCAGCTTTAGTTGGCAGCCAATATAACCCCCTGCATGTTCAAAGTAGGACAGATTAAAATAACCAGGTTACCTGACAATTCTTGATGTTTTCCTGAATGACTGATGGAATTTCCCACCTTGCCTATCAGTAATAAATTTAAAGCCCCGCTGATTTGTGGTATAGATATGGTCTAGATGACTGACACTATCACTCCTAAGCTCTTTCTTCCTTCCCATGGATCAAAATCAGTCTTCTTTTTTTTACTATGGAATTAAAATAAAAAAAGCAGATGAGATAACAGCTGGAGTCAAAGTGAACTCTTGAGAAGAAGAAGATCAAACACAAAATGAGGCCTATTTAGTGTGGAAGATAATTCCATGCAACGGAGAACAAATTTTTTTCTTTCATTTATTTTTTTACAAAGAGCAAACTGGCAATATTTTTCCATATTATGAAGCAGATAAAGTACATGAGGCAAAACCTAGACATAGTGGGGCAGTCCGAACAATCCACTAGGCATGACGTTCATTATTCTTCATGGATAAAATTAATTGGGTGTGCCTCAACGTTGATTTCTATTATTGGATAGCTAAAAGCAACCATTTGCCTGGTTATATTGGATTTTCAGTCCATATATCTCAATGGTATAGGGCAGACCATATAAGTAGATGGGACTATTACCCTTTTACTCAATATTTTTCTCATGGCTGATTAAATTAGCTTGGCTGAGACTCACCATATGGTTAAAGTATATCATCAGTATCTCTTTCCCTGAAGTGTCTCTTTCCTCTCTGCCTGAAGGATCAAATTAGAAGACCACTGTTGAAGGAATCCTCCTTTAAGCTATAGAAAGTATGCAGTTAAAAGAGCAGTTTCAGTTATTCCATTCTAGGGAAGGTAACTGAGAAAGAAGTAGTCTTACATCCCCATATATATTTGAATTTCTGATTTATCAGACAGCTTTAAATAGATTTAATTTGCAATATGATACTGAATATTGTATGCCTAGTGTATGCCCTATGTTGAAAACTGAATAGTGTTATCCTAGTAATCCTCTTCAAGAGGCTTTTGATGCATCAGCCATGGTGTGGGACCAGTGTAGGGGTCTAGGGGACACTATTTTACAATAGTACTAGGCTATGCCAAAAAATGATGCTGAGTATTTTGACATCTGACATCTAACATATCTTCTGGAGAAAATCTAAGCTTACCCAAAGTCTAGTTAGACAAGATTCGTTACTTGTACATATATTTGGGTTTTCTTCTATACTGATGTCATTGAAGCTAAAATGTATGCTAGGGCTAATCTCTACAAAGACTGAAAACTAATACAAAAGAGCTGCTTACATACAACCATAGATGAAACAACATACCACTAACAAAACCTGTGTTGTCAGAATAAGTTCATATTTTGAACTGTAAGTCATAAGATGTCAAGGGTCATTAAATCAATACATCTACACATTTCTGAAAACCTTTTTCATGAATACCTAGTGCTTACTCATAAAAGGTATAGTTGCTTATATTGTATCATTGGAGCAAGCATTTTCTTTCCAATGAAATCTGTGGCAGACTAGTCCTAGGTGAACTCCCCTATTTTGAATTTGGTCTATTTTTTCATGTAACAAATAGAAGGCAGGTATGTTTAAAAATGCCTCCTAACATTGTTCTAAATATAAGAAGATAAATTATATGATTGCATATGTACATTTTATTGTGTACAATTACACTGTGAAAATAGTAAAAAAATGACAATTTCATATTAAGTCATGTTTATAACCTATAAATATTAATTTTCCTAAAATATCTGTAAAACTGAGGGATTATCTTCAGCCTTCACTGCAGTGATGTCTTCAGTTAGACCAACTTTCACTGAGCATGTGAATTACTAAGGTCTATATTGATAGTTATATGTTTATTGTGTTTGCTTTTCTGATTTCAAGATCAACATAAAATCACAACAGTGGAAAATTAAGAATTAGCTCTACTAGCAGAACTTGGAGAGTGGCTCTTTAAAAAAAAATTAAGTATGTTATTCAGAAGGTTGAAAAATTGGTTTCACGGTTTAAGACTGCAAGCTAATTTTATATAGCAAAAGGCATCTTGCTTTTCTGGCTGGATTCCAGTTTCCCAATCTCTTTGAAGTTTTGATTGGGTGATTTAACTTCCTTTGCTAAAAATGCTTGTCGAATTTTCTTAGTACTGATAAGTGCTTTATTGTGTTCCTTTCCAAGGGAGTTGCTTTTTACTTTCAGAAGTGACTTTTTTTTGTTTGTGTGATCTGCAATTAACTAAAGTGCTTGTAGCTTTATAGATGCTATTATAGAGTTATTATGTATATTCTTAAGTGATGCAACAATACTAGTAGTAAGAATATTTTACTCTTTTATTCAGTTCATGCACTGGTGCTCCAATATTTCTACCTGTGGTGCTCTATCAATTGTTCTCTATTGTTATCTGCAATAATTTATTTGATTATGTGTTTGTTTCAGATAGTTTTGTAGTGCTTCTATGACTGAATTCATTTGGTTATTTAATTCACTTTTTTGTTTCTTTGCTTATTGCTGAATTGCATTGCATATAATTCATGCATATAAAAGTCTGAAGATTATACAAAAGATTATATTGTTATACTGGTATCACCATACAACTGATGAAAAGGATGTGTATGTAAATATCATTGGTAAGACAGAGACAGTATTGTGATTGTTGGTGTGTTTCAGTAATAATGACATGGTTGTTCCATAATGTAACATAGTATTTTTATGCAGTGTAGTTTCGGTAATAATACCACAAGTATTAGACGTATATGTGTCTGTGAATTTAGGGAAAGTTTATAAACATTCTCAACTACAATTCAGTATAACCAGGGCTTTTTTTCTCATAGAACGCCCAGAATGGAGTTCCGGCACCTTTTTTGGAATCTTGTAGGGTAGGCAAGGCGGGTTGTGTGACGTGTGTGAGTTCCGGCACTTTTTTTTTTTTTTAAAGAAAAAAAGCACTGAATATAACTATGTGAAATGGAATGATGGAGTTTAAAAGGGCCATTAAATCTGAAACCAATCCTTGGTTCATTGCAGAAATTTAAATTAAAGCATTCTCCATGAGCATGCTTAAATGTATTTGTTTGCTTAAATAAATACAGCAAAATAAGCTCAGAAATAGTTACATTTATTTATTTGTGTTCTGTTTTGCACTGATGCTTTCAAACAAAATTATTGATGCTTAAATGTTTGAAAGACATGTTGCATCACTTACAATACATAGTTAATTGTCAGTGGGAAATTATTTATTTTTAAGGATATTATAGAAGTGGTAGGGGAAGAAAAAAGAAAAGTGTAGAGAGTTATGTGGAAAAGATGCTAGAGGGAGCGAAAATTGCTGCAAGCAGTATTTTCTATGATCATTCAAGGAAGGCTTACAAAAGGATATGTTAAGATCACTGCCCAGGGCCATTTTGGCAGTCAAAGAGTAAAGAAAGACTGTAATACAATAGCATAAGATGTGTTCATAGAAAAATATTTAGAAGGAAGAAAATAGTAGGAAATATATGAAAGTCAATAAATCAGTGATGATTCCCTCCCACAAGTGTCTCTTGATAGTACAATTTTTACATTTTATTAAATATGGAAATGAATTTATAAGTGCAATCCAAGTAAGTTTAAATCTTTTGACCATAATTCGTTTGCTATTTTTTTCTAGATATAAATGAAGTAAAATAACAACAAGATTTTTTTAAAAACTCTAAACAGTTGTATTACTGTACAAAGCCATTCTCTAGATCCTACAGGCTATAGTATAGGCTCTTTTATGACTTGTGGACTGTTATTCTACTCTTTTTTTCTTGTACCTATTCATAGTATGCTTCCTTGTGCATATGTACACAGACTATACTTTTAAATGAAATCTACTTGACAAAAAAATATCAGTCAGCCCTGTATTTGTTACCATGCTATAAATCACCATAAGCTGCTGAAAGCTAAATAGCAAGCAGAGAAATCCAATGTGAGCATTTTTTTTAAAAAAAATAATCCATTTCTATTTCAGAGAAGTAGGAAGAAATAAAGGCCCTTCTTTATTATCTCTAAATGGGTAGGTCACACATAAAGAAACTAAGGTAATAAATAAGTATGCATGTCAGGATATTCTAGGTTGAAGAAGTGATAAGTCAGCATTTTTATGGAATATCTAGGAAACAAAGTGCCCTTGCAAAGAAATTTACAGTGCAACCAAATAATACAAAAACATGCATCAACTCAATGAAAAATTGACACTTTGTACCATGCATGTTTGTAAGTACTGTCACCATCCCATAGCGTGTATCTGTTCCTGCAGAAGAGATCTAACAATCATTGTTGAATATCTTTTCTATTTACATGCTTGCTTTTCTATTCAGTGGGCATAGAAACATTATTCTGCAACAGGTTCAATTCCCTGATGAATGTGTGAATATATAACTGTAGTACTGGAGCTTATTCGCTTTGGCTTCAGCAAATATTGATTCTTCCTCCAAAAAAAGAAAAAAAAAACCAAACACACACACACACACACACACACACAGAGAGAGAGAGAGAGAGAGAGAGAGAGAGAGAGAGAGAGAGAGAGAGAGAGAGAGAGAGAGAGAGAGAGAAACAAAGACATTATATAAGGAGCCCTTTCTATGATTATGTTGTGGAAGCCCCCCAGAGAAGGAAATATTAAAAGGACAGAAAAATATATTATTCCTCAAAAGGATTTTTAAAAGCAGAAAACAACCCAGCCCCCAAGTCTCTCTCTTTGCCTCAAGCAGGAGCCAGCCCTATACAAATGCAAATGTAACCATCAGAAAGTTGGAGCCAGAAAACTCAAGAAGACAAAGAGATCTAAAATCTGCATATCTCACCTGAGATGGGACATAATAGGACTAACCCATTACCATCAAGTATACCAGAGAGGCACACCTAAACTCAGGTCAGAATACGTGACACAGGAAATAGCCTCAAAGTTCATTCCACAGGAGCAGATAAAACTATTCCAAACAAAAGGCTAGAGAGGGTATAAAAACCTACTGCCCATGTGCTCAGGTCCTTTTTTCCTCTGGTCTTTCCTGCAAGAACCATCTTTCTGCCTCTTCAATAAACTGTAACCATCTTCCCAAAGCAGTCGCCATGTTGCTTATTTATTCCTGGCTTGGATGAACCAGGATGAAGACTTTACTTTCAACAATGTCATGGAATATGTCAATATATATAATTGTAATAACTAAAATTAACTTGGATTAAATTGAGTTAACTAGGATTAAACTGAATGCACAATTCAAACAAAAGTAGTCAACTTGTACAAAATACAGTGATCAGATTTGGGGATCCAATGCAACAGCTAGGTAAACAAGACAGTTTTTTCTTTCTTTCTCAATTGCAATGTGGCGGCTAGTATTACACATTTATGATGCCACAGAAGGCAGAGCTTGCTCTTAATATCACAAACAATATTTTGAATACTTAGAAACAGTTTCCCTGCATAAGAAAGCATTTCCTTATTGGTTTTCAAGCCAGTTAGAGTTCAACAGATAAGTACTTGATTTTGGAAAATTTGTTGATTCAGTCCTTTCAGACTTGGTGTGATGTTATTCCACACCGGTCCACTGTTTAAAAATTAGAAAAAAGAATTTGATACTAGCAGATACTTCAGCATATTTTGAAGGCATGCTTTATATATAATTCAGTAGAATAGTCTGATTTGTTTAATTTATAAGTGTTAATTATGAATTGTAAAAACTATTAAACTTAGATTGAATTATGATCAATACTGCTTTGTATTTAAATAACAAAGGAGTAACACCTAGTATAGTTTCACTGAGAATACATTTTACAAATAATTCTAAGATGTGTATTACCCCATACCAGCATTGTCTGATAATATATTTATTACATACTTTTACAGTGCATACTTTGTCCCAAGAGATTTTTTCCTTATATTAGGGTCCATGTTATTTCCTCTTTTATGGAAGAAATTATGGAGTGTGGTTTTTGATACTTTGGAGGGATGCTTTGTTGTGATGTCCTAAAGTTACTTGGTTGATTATTCTATTGTTATGGTTATGCAGCCAAACTGAAAGTTGGAGTAGCTATGCAACTTTTCTTTGTTAACCAAGAAAATGAAGAGAAGACATTTCTCTCTGGTTCTCTTAAAACTGAAACAAATTAGTCGTATATGCAACAGAGCTTTACAAAATGAGAGAAGTATTGAAGATGCATGTTGCACTTATTGGAAATTGACATTTCCCTAGATTCATATTATAGCTGAAGAAGAAGCCATGTGATTTCAGAAAAAAATGCAGCTTTTTAAGGAGTCACTTTTAATAAGGTGACCAACTTTTTTACAACAAAAAGGAGGACACGAATAAATTTAAGAAAAAAATATCGTAAATAAAAGAAACATTGTATTTATTGCAACAATAATACAGAATACACTATAATATGATAAATGCATAATAAAAAACATTTGTAACAATAACATTTTATATTGTAATTATGCTTACATGCCTATTAATTATTTAAATGAGTACTTTTCCATTGAATGAATATTTTTTGTCAATGTATCATCTTCTAACAATATATTGGAAATATCTGAACAAGAAATATCCTTCATATTGAATTTTACGGCAAGTGCTGCAGCTAGAGTATCAATATTCAATCTCGATTTCTCACTTGTCCAAAAATCTACACAGCTGGACTGCGCGGGGGTGGGCGGCGGAGGCAGGTGTTGTGAGCCAGGCACTCCAGGATGGCCATGTAGATGCGCAGGGTGAGGTGGTGGCAGCGCAGGTCAGCACTGTGTAGACCACCAGCTGGTGCAGTCCATGGAAGGTCAACTGCCTGCCGCGCCCCTGCCCACAGCCGCCCCGCCAGCACTGCTGCCCTGCCATGGAGAGCCGGTCCTACGGCTCGCAAAGCACCAGCCGCTCCAGCTCCGGCCCTGAAGCCGCCCCCCAGCACCACCATCCACCCTGCACATCCCGGTAGAGCCGGCCCCGCGGCTTGCAAAGCACCAGCTGCCCCCCAGCTGCCCCCCAGCACCACCGCCCCCCCCAGTCGCCCCCAGCACCACCGCCTCCCCTGCCCATCCCCATAGAGCCGGCCCCTCGGCTTGCAAAGCACCAGCCGCGCCGGCTCTGGTCCTGCAGCCACCCCCCCAGCCACCCCCCAGCACCACCGCCTACCCTGTGTATCCCCGCGTAGAATCGAACAGGGAAGATCAAGTGAAACTTACCGCTCCAGTCTCCTCCAGCTATCTTTGGAACTAAGAAGTAGGAGATCGTGTAGTTGGGTAGCAGTGAGGGGTGCAAGTTCCTGCAACTTGCACGTGCAAAGTTTGCCGCCCGGGTGTTTTGGCGCACTCAGCAGCAATTCCTGTTGGCTTTCGAAAGCCAATAGGGGGAGTAGATGCAAAAGTTGAAAAAAAAATTTAAAAAGGTCCCGGAACGCCTTCTGAGCGTTCTGTGAGGAAACAAAAGCCCTGCAGATTAGTCGTCAAAAAGAGGATATTTAGGAGGACATTTTCGAGAGAGGACAGAACTCACAAAAGGAGGACTGTCCTCCCAAAAGGAGGACGGTATATGGAAAAGGAGGACATTTAGGAGGACACTTTTCAAGGGAGGACAGAACTCAAAAAAGGAGGACTGTCCTTCCAAAAGGAGGACGGTTGGTCACCTTACTTTTAAACAGAGGTCTTCAAACTTAGCCCTTTTATGACTTGTGGACTGGCTGAGGAATTCTGGGAGTTGAAGTCCACAAGTCATAAAAGGGCCATGTTTGAAGACTCCTGCTTTTAAAGGTGCTATATAAAACTACCTTTTCTTCTTCAAATGTAAAGTGCTGCAGACCCCTAATATGTTAAATGTATTTATAGTATATGTACATAACATACAAACACATGTACATATATATGAATGTGAAATAATCAATATTTATTTCAGGACCAAGCAGCAGTTGATAGAGTTCATTATTTTCATCTTTTTTCATTTTTGACATTCTTCTTGATTTTAAACTGATTTTTGGTGCTTATTTCATTGCTTGTTGAACTATTTATTCAAGCAACTAGTGCTGCTATCTTAACATTCTGATTTAAAGTTTTTTTAAAATCTATTCTTTCCCCTCTAAATCAGCAGATTTATTTTTCTCAGAATTCAAAAAAGTCTCTGAACTTTTTATCAATTATAATTCTTGACCTACTATATTCCATGTTTTAAATGTCTGTACTAATTAAGTTTCTAAAGTAGCTTTTATCACAGACTGTTCAAAGATTTATAACTCTGAGGATCACAAGGCTGAATCAAGGATTTAATAAAATCTGTTGGACACAGAAGTTGTATTGCTGCTCAGAATAATAAGGATTCCTTTTAAACATTGCTGATGTGAACATAATGACAATTGCTACTCATCTGAATTGATTTAATGTTTAGCTTACTGAAACATTTGATTAACTAATTACTTTAACTAAAGACTGAAAGTATTGATAGCAAATATCTGAACTATATATATATTAATAAATATTTAAAAAACATTTTTGCTAAATAAAATCATTACTTAGAAGCCACTTCTAGAAACATTGCATTTCTTTCTCAACAGAAGAATACTAATACTTCCCCCCCCCTTGATACTAATTTAGCATTTTGACGTGAAAAAAATATGGGACCTTGGTTCAAATTGTACTAGCAAAGATGAGAAGAAATACAAGACTTAAAATAACAGATTGTATTCAATGCTGGGCTGAACCAGGGCCCTAAAATGTGTGATAGTCATTTAATATTACCTTTCTGATATTTTCATTTCATGGACATAATTTTACCACAACTATCTACCACTACAAGTTTTTTTCTTTATTACATACTTCTGTTTCAGTTTGGTCATCTTTTTTTACTTGGTTGGCATAAATTTTTCACAGCATCAAGGTATTCTCCAATAACTTTTGCCATGTACACACACCCAAATACTTAAGCTCTACTCCATTGTTAGTTCTTTGAGTGAAGTCTGTTTTAGTTCATTTTGTATAGAATGATTTGCTTTTTGAATGATGCAATGAAATTTCTTTCTGGCAGAAAACTTCAGAAGCATCACTTTTTTTTTCAAATAATCCAACTTTCATAATAAAATGATACAACTGGATTTTACAATTTGTCCATAGTGTTTTCTAGTATCATATCAGTAGTATTACCAAATAAAAAGGTCAAATTTTACTGAACTTAATGGAAGACAAGCTTTTTTGTTTAACTCCTAATAGTACATTTTATTTTTTAAAAAAGAAATACAAATAATTCTAAATAAAATGATTTAGTTTGAAACAGTGTAAATAAAGAATCCATTTAAAAATTGAGCAATAATAGGAGAATCATAAATAAATTCAATAAATTTATATTATAGTCATCTGGCCTCTGCAGGATGGGACAATAATTAATTGAAATATTGCTGTCTGTACCCTTAAATGCAATATTGATTTTCCCCCTGTTTTTATAATGCTTATACTCAGAAATGGTATGATAGCAGCAGTAGCTCGATAAATTTCTATTATCAGAAGGAAGAAAATCTGTTCATATTGTGAGAGGCTGGTATAAATGTAGCTTGCATGGCTCACTGCAGCCTGTAGCTGAGGTCAATAGAGTCATGCTAACAGGGTGTCTGCTGTGTGGAATAGTTCAGTTGCTCTATTTAGATTCTATTTAGATAGAAAGTCAGTCAATATGATAGTGATAACTGCCACAGCATACATAGAGACAAATAAGTTCATTTTCCCCCCATCTATAGTAGACAAACTAATCACAGCCAGGTTCCCTATGTTTTGTTAAAGCTAAGCCTAACCTAGGGAAAAATGAAAGAGCTTATTTCTTATCAATTTCACTTCCATATCTCTTTGTTACACTTTTTTCACCTAGTTTTTATTGGCATTTTTTTTAAAAAAATAGCATTTATATTACTGAATAAGTTTTACTAATATATTTCATTTTAAAATAAGTTTGCTTGTTTCTTGCTTAATGTCAAACCTTCATCTGAAAACTTAGAGCAATTTCTCTTTGTTCTGCATGCGCTGAAAATGGCACTCTAAACTATATAGACATTTATAGATTAGGATTAGTAACTTGCATTGGGTGGAGCTGATGCATTATTTTAAGGATGGGTGTTATGATTACATTAACCATTACTTACCAATATGGGAGCTGCATAATGTATTAACTTTAGCTTTTGAGATGTAAATAACCTTATATAAAACATAAGTTCACAAGTATGTAGCATTAATCCTGTTGTGATACTAACCTACAAAGATAGGAAACTAGGTTACCATGATTTTGGAAGAGCCACAGTATTTCTAAGTCATCTTTCCTATATGTGCATGTTTATTTATATGTGTACACAAATAAATGCACACAAACACATGCACACACATCCCAAAGGTGCTTTTTCAAAAAGGAACTTGATTTTGGTTTTTCTTGAAGATGTTTCGCTTCTCATCCAAGAAGCTTCTTCAGCTTTAAAACTTCTTGGATGAGAAGAGAAACGACTTCAAGGAAAAATAAAGTCCAGTTGCCTTTTGAAAAAGCACTTTTGGGACAAACATTATCTGTATGACTGAGAATCTCCATAGACATGCACACACACATACATAATATACATAACACATACACATGTAGCCATACTCACAAATATAAATACAGTTGAAAACTTATCACTGAAATGCTAATTAAATTCAAGTCAGCAAGTGTATAATTTATAACTTTTTCCCCAAATAAAGCTTTTTCATATATGAGCAGAAAACAAAGGGACAGTATAATGTCTTTGATAGCCCTTGTAGCAAATAAAAGAACACTTCAACAGATCATTGACAATAATCTGAATACAGCATTTTGGATAAGTTGCAGATATATTGTGTCTGAACTTGCATACTTAAACATAATTATTATGTTTTTTTTTAAAAAAGAAAAAGTCAGGAAAGAGCATGCTGATGATCATCAGTCTGATAGCAATAGGCCAGCAATTTATATTCACCCCAGCTCCCCCCCCCCTAATTTTTCAAGAATCTCTAAACCAAATTACCGAAAGGGAAAAAAAAGAACAATTAATACAAACTCTGGGGTTAGTTGGGGACTGTAATAAACAACTCCTTTTTTAAAAGTTCTTACTGAAATAATTCTAAATTATATTTCATAAATGAAATATTTTGTGTTCTTTTTTCTAATATATGTCCCTTTAATTTTTTTATAATTATTATTTTTGTCTTTTGGGGATCATTTGTTCCACTGATATTCCACATTAAGCATTTGTAATCCATGATCAAGCCAAAAATTTAAAAAAAAATCAATATGTACAGTATAGCACCCACAGTAGTTCATTATTATCCCTTTCAGTTTCCTGTTTCAGCTGTTGAAGTGTTGTGTAGTTTCATCTGACATTTCTATTTGACTCTCTTAACAATTACTTTTTTCTAGAAATTCCTTTGTCTTCTGTACAGAATTTAGCTGAAACTGCTGCTTAAAAATAAAAATCACACTTACCAAATTGTCTTGTCAAAATGAATTCTTTTTCCATTTAATTTCTCAGGCAAAAAAGATAGATTTTTCTCTTATGCAAGATTCTAATAAGAATTTCTTTAAGAACAATTACATCCATATTATTGGCTTTCAGCCTTATATTAAAATGCTGCTGTAAAACCTGATTCTTTCTCTTTCCGACAAATTGTACGAAAAGATCCCTTGGAACATTTCTTATTCTTGGAAATCTTGTATTTATTCTATATACTTTACAAATTTATACCTCTGTACCTCCATACCTACCTCCCCTCAAAATGGCTACTTCTCTCTTATATTTGTCAGAATCCTCTAGGATTGCTCTATATCTCAAACAAATTGCTTCTCTCTCAATTTAATAGAGCCAGATGTACTGAATGTATTTCCAATTCTGTTTATAACTTTTACTTACTCTACAGAATTTCCACTTTGTTATTAATTTGTTTTACATATCCAGACACTTGTTTTGTATAGCTTTTGGTCTTCTTAAATTCTTTTAATTCCTCTTTCTTCTTTATGGGTCTTTTATCACTCTTTTTTTTAAAGTTGTTGATTAGTATCAAGTGTTTTAGCTAAACTTACTGGTCAGTTGCTCAAACAGTTTTTGAAACAAATCATTTGTAACTTCTCTCTCAGTAGGTTGTTCTACTGTTCTACTTCTTCCATCTGCTATTTTTGCCACTTTTCTAGTGGTTGCCATTACTTTATAATATTACAATCTAAAAATGAAAGTATCGCAAGCAAGGGAAACCGAAAAAGCTAGGTTCCTTTTTTTCTCCTGTTTTGTGTTTCTATGTCCTCAATATTTTCATTTCAAATGGCATTCTGTAGTTAAAAGTCAACATCTGCCTAGTTATAGTCCGTATGATAGTCAGGCTCATATTGCCTTTAACTTTTCTTTTGTAAAATTTTGTAAAGTCTGCAATCTTTTTGCAAACAAAAAATCATTCCAATGAAGTCTATATTGTTGTCTATTTTAATTCCAATTTATTTCAAAGCTCTTTCACCAAAAAATCCTAAACCCTTACCCTTTATCAATTTTAAAATGTTAATCTAACCTAATTAAGTTTTTTATGCCAAAAGTTTTAAAATATTTATAATCCTTTGTTTTCCCTATGAAATCCAGAAATATTGTTGATTCACCGTGGAAATTTTGTATCCCGCCAATAATAAAATATCTGTAAATTAATTATATCTAAAAATGCTTCAGAAATGAGTTTTGTGTAAACCTTGTGTCTATATAGGCTGCATTATGAAACCTAGCTGTTCAAATCATGAACTGCTTGCAAAAACTTCAGTTCCTGAAGGCTACCCACAAGAACCAGTTCTCTGAAGTACAAGTACGTGATCTCATGGCCTTTCCTTTATCCAGAAAGACTACACCAGCCAGAATTAGCTGTCTGGCCTCTCATCTTTGCTGACTGCTCCTTCAGGGATGTCAAGTTTATCATGATTCCTCGCCAGAACCTCAACTTTAATAAAATCATGATGAAACACCAGGAATCCAATACTAAAGAAATATTAGATTATACTATTATTATAAATTTCCAATGTGCTGCAGTTTTGTCAATTGTACACATACCATATTCTAGGAAATTGTGTGTAAATGGGAGATACATCATAAAACATACAATCGTTACATCATATTTTTAGTGATGCTTTTAAATTCTATTTATCTGAAGCAACTAAACTTTAATCTAAATATTTGAAATAGTCATTTAGGAGCTAATATTTGTACCATATCACAAAATTTATATTTTATTCTTCACTGGTCTCTATTTTCATATAGAACACAGATAGGTTTAGAAACTTGAAATGTTAAATTACAAACAATAGAACTTAAAATTATACCACAAGGATTAGTAATATATCATAATAAAAACACAGACACCCAGAAGTGAAGATAGACAGATACACTCGCACACATATAAAATGTTAGAGAAATGCATATCTTGAATTTATAACTAATCCTTGTAATGTAAAATATATAGAGAGACCATTCAAAGAAAAGACAAACTAAATAAATTTATCCATACTTTAATTTTATATAAATATGTTGCATTCATTACTGACATATATACAAAATTAGTTATAAGAAAATACAGGTATATTGATATTGCTTTTAAACCAATGCAAAACAGCATTTTAGGACATGCCAATATCAGAATATAGTCTTCAAAGTAACAGAGCATAAAGAATAAACTTGCTCAAGTTATATTTTGCTGTTAATCAAGAAAAAAAAGTCAAAAAAAGAGGGAGAAGTGAGTCAGGAGTTAGATATCTGTCTTTTCCAAAGACCCTCAAGCAAGACAGTAATTTATTGATGGTAAAGGCCATTAAAAGCATTGGGCCTACAATTTCCTTAAGCTGACAAGGTTAAGGAGATGGTTCCAGGCTTGCTGTATCCCATAATTACATTCCAGTATTGAATTATAAAGCCCCACAGGAAATTTTAAGATCAAAACCATTCCATGCCTGCTTAAATGTTTTGACACATAGAAACTGTGGAAATATATGATAGAAAATATTTTGAAATAATAGGGTTCAGATAAAATATTCAGATTTTTTTGGTGATGCCAAACTTATAAATACAATAATGGATTACACTGAAGACTGCTTTTAACCACAGAAAGAAAAGTGCATATAAAATTGTAAATGCTTCAGTGTTCTTGTTCATTGTTCTACATAGAAGAAATTACAAATAATAATCCTGCTGATGAATATCATAGATATTGTAACTGATATCCAATATATAAATAACTTCAGCTTCCTGTGCTTTCTCTCAAAAATCGTACTTTTTCATGTACCTACATCATGAATCCAACTTTGCACAAATTCCTTGGCAAACATTTTCAGAGAAAAATAGTTAAGAAAATAGCATGGACATCAAGGATACTTGTAGAGAACTAACATTAAAACCATTGCCAAACAGGCAATATAATCAAGGAACAAGGACTTGATGAGAATGAATGATCTTCATTTTTCTGTAACCTCATTTTTTATTCCAGAGGGAACAAGAGCTATAGTGTCCTATAGTATTCCATTCACAAACCTAGTTGTAGAATGTAAGTTGTGACAAAAAGAGCTCTTCAGTTTAGTGGACTGAGAAAAAAAAATTCAACAATTGCTTAAAAAAATGTTTAAAATGGAGATAAGTGATGATATACTAGGTTTACTACATCATATACAGAATTTCTGACAACAATCTACCCACAATTACAAAACCTGTCTATTTTCCAAGACACCTTTTTGTTCATTCCAATAAATATTTGTAAGTAAACTTAGATGGTAATGTACCTTTCCCACATTGGAATATACAAATCTGCATGTACTGAACAATTTCAGTGCCCAGATTAATATACCACACTTTTTTTCCGATAATATGGGGAAATGTACAGTAATACTACATTTAAAATCAGAATATGTGAAATTATTTTAAATACACAGCCATAATAGCTAATTCAATTTGAGGGTCTTAGAAACTATGGAACTGAAAAAATATATTTTTTATGGTTTTAGGGATTTGGGTGGGTTTAAGTGTTGTAAAGTTCTAGCACCTCTAAAAATGTTTACACCAAAAATTGAGCCAGAAATTGACACATTACCAGCAACCTTCCTTGAATGTAACCAGCCACACCTCTTACAATCCTCAGCCATGGCAAAAAGAAGGAGGGTAGCCTTCAGGCCAAAGAGATTGCCTTTTCATGCTTTAAAATGTAGGCACTGATTTATTCTACTCTCTCATGCTTATTTTTGAAATCAAATATAGCCTAAGATCTTAATGTATTGTTTTTCTGTAATAAACACTCATTTTACAGAAGAGTATTTGGGTACTACTTCAGACAAAAACTATTTCTATTATGCTGTACAGCTATACAAAAATAATCTACACATCCCAAAATAATATTTTGACTAATGTTGTTTTCAAAGAATAATGCATATTACTGAATTTTAAAAGCACAGCAGAAACCTAAGACATATAAATAACAACAAAAGTATTTCTGTTCTGAAATAATCTTATTGTAATAAAATTAATGCAATACAAGAAGGATTTCCCTAAAACCATTATAGTGTTTTCATGAAAAAATGTACAATGTATGTAGAAAAATATGTAACATATCTAAATATATTTGTGTGTGTTTGTGTGTGTGGAGAGAGAGAGAGAGAGAGAAACAGGCAAACAGATAACAGGTAAATATAGAATATTTAAAATTGTATTTAAACATTTGTTATGTTTTGCAGCATATTAAACAATGAGGATAACTTAGAAGTATTTAGAACAAATAAAGTGGGCATAGACAGATTTAGTGGAATTGAATAATTCTTTTGACTATTGATCAACTGTTGCTTATTTATTATAGAACAATGTGTTCTATTTATGTCAAGGATGCAGTTCCATTTCTAGAATGTACAATTAGGAATTAGGATTAAGAATCTACAACAGTTTATATTCTCTCACATAAAATAACTGCAACCATTATGCATTAGAAACATATGAAAACAAATTATACTGAGATACTATTTTCAAGAATTATAAGAAAAGGCTGATTTGATGATTGTTTCCATCAGAATTCCCAGGTGAGCCATATCTAACCGACTTTGGCAAATCTTGATAAAGCTGAACTAGGAACCTGATTAGCACTTAAATGAAAAATAGCCAGGAAATTCCAAGGCTATTAACTTAGTTAAGCTGAAAACATAACCAAGAAAACTATACAAATTTTCTCAGATATGCTTGACTGTGCCCTTTTTAATTCAAGGAAGTCTTATCTCTACATCAGTAGAAGGAAAATTCTTCCCTTATGTAATTGTCCTTTGATTGTATCTTCCAACATTATTTTCAGACAGCAAGATTCAACTTTAGAAAGATCCTAATGTGCTTTGATTTCACAATACAGTCTTTAATCAATCAAGAATGCTCCCTTACATGTATTAATTATACAATAAGGCAAGTTATGACATTTAAAAAATAGCTTTTGAAGAAAAAAGATATATTGATTAAAAACAACAATGATTTAAATAGGTAAAAGCAATAATCATTAAATTTTAAAATATAAATATTTAAATAGTACTTAGCATTTGGGAAAAGAAAATGAAAAGAAGAAGACAGTGTACTATAGCATTGATTATTCTTTTTCCAATTTATTATTGTATTACATGATATCTACTTACTGTTTTCTCTATATGCCTATTTTTAATTGCTTACTTTTGTTCTGTGCTGATGCAATAATAAACTAATTACAAAAGTATACTGAGAGAGCTTTGATCATTTGCCTCAAATACAAATTTATTGTATAGTTTCACTTAATAATTCTATTCAACCCTAATATTCCGAATTGCTCTTTTACTTTACTGATTTTAACATTAGAATTATTTTTGGCACCAGCATCCTGACAACAGAAGAATTTTGTTCCAGTAATTGTATCTTTACTTGTAAATTGTATAATTTACTTTTAGATAGCAGTGAAAAGTTCCAAATGCCTCTGGTAACAATTGCAACTTGTTACTTTATATATAATTAATTTAAGATAGTTTGACCCTATCTAAAGAGCTAAAAAGCAATTTTCGCAAGAACAGCTAAAAAAAAAATCCATATTGATCAGTACTAAGCAGTAAAAATTTATTGCAATGTTGTCAGTTGCTTTATGTCTAATCAATACAAACCTTACCAAAGCTTCTTAAATGCAGTAAGACTAGCCAGGTGTTTTTTTTTTTTTTTTGCCACAGATTAATGTTAAAACAAAGGTCTCAAAGAAAAACTATATTCAGGCCAGAATGCATACTGTTGATTTGGACCATGAATTCCTCAATATGGAAAATATTTGTAGCGATATAGATTCAAATATTGTTTCTCCTATCTAATGGACATGACTCTGGAGTACTAAGGATCAGTAATTTTTACCAGATTTCTGCAACACTGGAAAACTGGAAGTTTTTAAAAAGAGACTAGACAACTATTTGTCTGAAATGGTATAGGATTTCCTGCCTGAGCAGGGGGTTTCCAACATTATTACTATTATTATTACTACTACTACTACTACTACTACTACTACTACTACTACTACTACTACTACTACTGTTATTGTTATTTGTTGTTGTTGTTAAAAAGACAGCTAATTTACTTAATTTTTAAAGGGAAAAACTGTATCTAAATGTTTGTTTAGACACACAGTTACACACCGACATATTTTAAATTCCAATCTAATGTCCTAGTAAATAAACAATATAATCACAAATTGAACCTTGTGAATATAATTTCAGTCATAGAATC
This sequence comes from Crotalus tigris, assembly GCF_016545835.1. Taxonomy (NCBI): domain Eukaryota; kingdom Metazoa; phylum Chordata; class Lepidosauria; order Squamata; family Viperidae; genus Crotalus; species Crotalus tigris. Next base: position 663,086 of record NW_024100143.1, on the reverse strand, counting down.
TACTATAGTAAATTTGAGGTTTTTGTTTTATACTATTATGAAAAATAGTTCCTTTTTTAGTAACTAATGTCCACTCTGTGCTCTATTTAGAATGATTTCAACTCAGCTGCAATCTAAATGTAAATTATTTTTATTATTCATGGATATTTCCTGTTCTGATTGTCATTTTAACAGCTTTGTAATTGTTAGGGAATAAAATGAACACATATACCTTCATAAATATCAAATAAATATAGTTGTGACAAGCATTTTGAAAAAAGTATTGGCAGCTTTTTCATTTTCATTACTGAAAAAAATTGAAAATTCCTGTTCCTTCTTTCCTTCCTTCCTTCCTTCCTTCCTTCCTTCCTTCCTTCCTTCCTTCCTTCCTTCCTTCCTTCCTTCTTTCATTCCTTCTTTCCTTCTTCATTAAAATAATTAGTATTCATTGCTTGGCATTTGAATATAAACTATTGAATTTAAAAAATATATATAATTGCATGGAGATGGGCAACAAAATACTGTAAATGTATATTTTTATTCCAGGAGTCATGTATAGACAATGATGTTGTTAAGTTATTTCAATTTGTATAAGATGATATTTTTTTTTGCAAAAGGCATGCATATTACATTTGCAATGGTTTGAAATTATATACAAGTATGATCGTAACTGAGCCTAAAATGTCTGTTGCTAAGACAGTTTTATGACCTTTTTTGCCACAGCTGTTAAGTGAATCACTGCAGTTGTTAAGTTAGTAACACAGTTGTTAAGTGAATCTAACTTCTCCATTGATTTTGCTTGTCAGAAGATCACAAAAGTCACACGACTCTGGGACATTGCAACTGCATATTGTGAATATGAGTTAGTTGCCAAGCATCTGAATTTTGACCATGTGCATCATGGAAATGCTACTACAGTTGTAACTGTGAAAAAGGATCATAAGTCACTTTTTTCAGTGCCATTAAAATTTTGAATGTCCAATAAATAAACTGTTGTATGTCAAGAACTACCTGTAACTCTTCTAGCAAAATTAATTACAGCTTTTATTTATTTTTATTTTATTTTAAATCAGAACTATTTTAAAATTAAATATAAGGTTACTGAATGTTATAATAATAAACAAACTTTCACCACTGACATGACACTAACTCTGTTCCAATTATAATGTTAATATTGCCAAAGACCTTTTCCAAATAGATGGAGTCTCTCTTTATTGACTTTCTGATCTCACAAATAAAGTCTGGTCAGTATAAAGGTATCATTCTTGTTCTTTAAAAGGAAGCAGATTAGTCTATTTCATCCTGGGGATGTATAAAGTCCTTCAATAGACGTGACTAGAAGAGGAAAAGGCTGAAGATAAAGGCCTAAGGGAATAAACTGCTGACTTGATAAATATTTAGGGCTGAAGAGGTCATATCTTGATGCCAGGAAGAAAGATTGACTTACTAGCAAATATGAACAAGAGCTTCTGCTACTGTATGAATTTAAAAGTGAAAGAAAAAGTTAATAACAAGCAAACAAAATGGAACAAAGAATTTCTCCTATCAATTATAAGCAACATAATAGTGAAACATTGTTTGCCATCATTCTAAGTCAAATAACATTGCAAACTGATTTTTAAGTAGGCATACACTAGAGAAATTTCTGATAACCTATTTTTAAAACTTTTTAAATCACTGACTCATAACTGTGCGGAAATGTATTCCAATGTGAGGTTTAACTTGTAGTGAAGTAATTTTACACATTTTAGAAAATATTTCTGATATTCAGTATAGTGAAAATAATTCTGTATTGTTTTTACATGCCTTTATGGATTTTTTTCAATAAAATTACATTAATATTACCTACAGTGGAGAATTAAATAAGAAACTAGGTTCTAAAATGCATTACACTGTATGTCTGATCCTTATGGGAAAGAAAAGGGTATACAGGTATACAAGCATTGTTCATACCAATTTTCAATCTAGTCTCCCACCATGCATAACATGATAGAGGGCATCCCAGTCAATCCTACATTTTATTTATCTTTCCTGAGGACCTCATATTGCACAAGCCCAAATGTATTACAAATTCCCCAGCTGGAGGAGGTTGGGCATTCAAGTAATGCTGCTCAGCACATTACATAACTACATAATGGCATGGTTATTCTTAGGGTACAGCTCCAAACTTCCTTCTGTAAGTGTACACATTTGAGATTTTTCTCATATTGAGCCTTTTAGGTGAGTTATTGTTTTTGTTTTTTGGGGAGTTTTGTTTAATTTTTTGGGTCCATGCTCTCACTGAACTGAAACTATTAAACTATTAAAAATTACTAGGATGAATTAGTATGCATTTCCATATACAGGTTGTTCTCGCTTACCAACTGTACCATTTAGCAATTGACAGTGTAAAAATAACTCCTCCCATTTATGACCATCATCATATCCCATAGTCATGTGATTTCCATTTGTGTGCATTCCAACAAGTTTGTGACAGAGTAATAAAGAAATTAGAAGTAATATTGTAAGTTGCAATCATGTGGTGTTTTCCTAAGTGACTATGGATGGCAGTGAGAGATACAATTATCAGTCCCAATTCTGATCACTAAATCAGCATTACTTGTATCACAATTTTAACAAAAAATGTATATTGATTAGACCTCTAAATTAGTCAAATGAAAGGAATAACTTTTGACATTTCTGAAGTGAAACATTAAACATATATTTTAATGAGTAGATTGGAAATTATTTCCATAAAGTATAATTAAAATGCAGAAAATTAAAATAAACAGCATTTTTTCTTTTGATGAATTGAGTGCAATTTGCACCTGAATATGTATGGCTTAAAGTTAATTCTCTATTATCTCAAAATAGAGGAGAAATAAACATAAAAGATGGCAGCACAATGGAGATTTGCAGAAATAAGAGCTGTAAAAAGTAGAGTCAGTGAACAGAAACCTGACAACTAATCAATGTGCACATTTTCAAGCAGAAAGGACTCAAAGACTCAAAGAAACTGTGTAAAGCTATGACTTTGTACACTTATGTTCACTCTTCTATTATATCTTGTTTTTTAACTGATATACTTTATTTATTTGTTTTTGATACATAATGAACTTATACAACTATTTCAGCTAAAGAATTAAGCATAAAATTACATAAAATGAAGACCCCAGCCTGGAACATCAGAGATCTGAAGAAGCAACACTCCAAGACAAGGCAAATACTTTCCAGGAGGAAATGTATGCAATGCTGTGACAGATTCAAATGATAATTGTTTCAAACCATGAGTAGATTAAAAACAACTTTGATGACATAAATGAGCACATCTTCAACCTAAACCTACAATCAAAAAACTCTCAGAAAACAACAATAAAGAATGAACAAACAAATCAGACAACAGAACATAAACCAGAGGAAAGTGACTCAAATAGGGAAGCTATGTATTGAAAATATTAAGAACTATATTTGTTTAATGTTCACAAAGGAGAATACTACTGGAAGAAGAGAAGATCAAAGAAATATATCATTAACTAATATATTGATTATGGAATTATAGAAATTAAATATTATTGATTGTTTTTAAATATATAAATCCAGACAACATGCTGTTTACTAAGCACTAAAGATTGCTATTGTAAAAAATCAATATATATATATATATTTAAAAATATTAAGCATACAATTACAATACTGTGAAGTGTTTAATGTTAATATTATTGCTATAATAATTGAGAACAATAAATAATAATTTATTATTGCTATAATAAATCTAACTTTCCAACTTCTTTCATTTTTATTTTGTATTCTGCTTCTTCACTGATGCTTTTTTAACTGACTGCCATTTATATGTTATATGATCTCTAAGTGTCATTTAATATTAATACTAAATAGAAATTAATTTAATATTAATTTCTTTAGTTCTGAAATTATATCCTTTCTCCTCATATCTCATTGTGATTAATTTTGATTATAGACAAAATTATAGTTTTGATTATAGTTCAAAATAAAAGCAAAATATGGGGGAATATAATGCTTCATTTCATTTATATTATACAGTCAGTTTATGGTCTCTCTTTACAATGAGATCATGTCCGTGTTTACTATTTTCAAAAAGAAATTATTGGCTGTGTGTAGATAAGAAAGAAAGTATTTTTGTCCTTTAATTATATGCACTAAAATGAATAATTCCTATAGCAAAAAGGCTCACGATCTGAAACAACTGTCTTTAAAAGATGAATTTTATAAAAAGCTGTTTTTATAATGACAGAATACAATCACCTATTCAGGATCACCATCATACTTGTGAAAATCTGATATTAAATAACATATTTCAATGTAAATAACTAATGGAAAGTATATCTTGCTTTTCCCTATATTAATACCAAAAGGCAGCTATGTAAGTCCTGTAAGTGCAGCCATAACCACAGATAATGCAACTATATAGTAGCTGCAGAACTTGTGCTAGTTCTTCACATACATCAGTGCTTCTCAATTATTTTCTATCATGCCCCCCTAGGAAGAAGAAAACATTTCGCGCCGCCCGCGCGACTGTAAAAATTTTTTTTCTGTACAGAGGACCGATTTCCGGGTGTAAAAGTCACACAGGCGGGTTTGGCCAATCAGGATAGAGCATCATGTCTATCCAATCGGGTCCTTTGCATGTGTCACGTGCGTTGGCGGGCTGCTGCTTGCGAGTGAGTCGGATGATCCGATCTAGAAATCCAATATGACAGTATTTGCCGAGGTCAAATGAGCCCCCCTTTACGGAGCCTCGCGCCCTCCCTGGGGGGTGCGCCCCACTATTTGAGAAGCACTGACATACATGCAGGGACCAAAGGTAGCTTAACAAATGAAAGTCCTGTGGAGTCCTTGGTGCTGTCTTGCGTGATTGTTTTCTTACAGATATTCCACTAGATAATGTGAGAAGGGAGTGGGATTTGCTCTCTGTTTATATACAATATTTTGCTCTTTCAGTTTGGTGCTGAATAAATATTTCATGTGAAATCATCAAGTGCACAAAAAATGCACTCAAAAATTCATGAGAAGTTGGTTTTAGCTTCAAATAGTCTTTCTTGCTTCCAGAAAGCCAGCTTGGTGTAGCCCAAGCCAGCTGGATGTCCTTGGGACAGTCATTCTCTTTCAGTCCCAGGAAGCAAATATGGCAAACCACTTCTGAAATCTTGCCAAGAAAACTGCAGTGATTGGTTACAGGCAGTTTGGAGAGAATATGTGCTCAAAGACAAGAAATTAAAATTTACTCCTCTCTTAAAAGGTCCCATGAAAATAGATCCTTTCATGAAACTCCTATTATATTCTCATCAGTAGTTTTCAAAGAGGTAGAAAATTGTAGGGATTTTTAGATACCTATGGTAATTTGGATCCAAGTTTATGACTGAGAATTTGTCAGCTTTCTGGAGCAAAAATGTGAAAAATGGGCAGTAGAACGAGTGATGAATACTTGCAATGTCTTTTGTAGCAGAAAATGGCTATTACACACAAAAAAATCAGTTCTGACATGCAAATGTAACTGGTGATGAAACAAACTGAAAGTTACTTTGAATGAAATTCACCTCTCACTCTTATGGGTGGTTTGTGTCTTCCTCAATCTCAGGTCCTCTACCAGAGACTTGAAGTTTGAGGGTTCCGAACAGAATCTTAGCTGTTTGTAGTACTGAACTTTTCTGGACAGAAAGCTCTGATGTCATTCCTTGGATTTGTTGGAATAACTTTCCAAGCTTAGGAGTCACTGTTCTGAGTGCTTCTATCACTATTGGGACCACTTTGGATTTTACTTTCCACATTCTCTCCAGTTCCTCCTTCAGTCTTCTCTGGCTTCTCATACTCAATCTTCCTGAAGTTGCTGTCAGTTGGCACCACTACATTATCACTACCACTATCTTCTGGTCACTGTATACTACTAAAATGTCTGCTTGATTGGCCAGTAATTGCCTGTCTGTCTAGATCTGGAAATCTCACAGGATCTTAGGCCGGTTATTTTCCACAACTTTCTGTGGGATTGGCCATCTAGATTTATACAAGTTCTAGCCCAAGTGTACCTGTACACAATGCCAGATACTAGGTTGTACCCTTCAGTGTATGCTCTCCCTACCTGCATCCTACACACTACCATTATGTATTGGACTGTGTGTGAGCCTGTCTTATGAAATAGACCCTTGCTTCTATGGAGCCTGTTCTTATGCTGCTCAGTGTCTCAGTGCTGTTTTTTAATCCAGTCTTTTTCATAAACTAGTAGAATTTCCAAATATCTGCCACTTCAGCTATCTATTGACAGTAGATCCTATGCAGGGTCTTGTCTTGCTTGATTTTCTTCTACATCTGCTGCTGCCTCAGGCATTCTTTCAGCAGGTCATCTTTTAGTGGCCTCTTTCCGATGTACTCCTGGATGCTCTGGGTTTCTTCCATGACAGTGACTTAGATACTCACCAGACCCCAGCTGCTTTCTTTCCATCTGGTATACAGTGTCTGGGTATTGGACTTAAGGCATAAACCTCTACACGTTGTGAGGAGTTTGAGGTCTTCACATTGGCATCTTTCATGTCCTTCTTTGGTCAACTCATTATATCAACAGCGTCTCTACCTAATGACTGGAAGAGCAAGCAGGTTGATGGCATGGATCTTCCTGTCTTCCATGGAAAGAGGGGAAATTCTTCTTTCATATGATCACATGATCATGGGATGCTTGGCAACCAGTTGTAAGTGTAGATGGTTGCCAAGGTCCCAGATCATGATCACATGACTGCAGGAGGGAGATAGTGTGACATTTTATGATGGTCAGAAGTGGTTTATGTACTGTAAAGTGCCCCTCTGAACCAACATAATTTAAAATAGTTATTAAACAATCAATTTAAAGTCAACAACTACCTATATGTACGTGTACATATATACAAGTCAAAAATGCCAGTTGGTTTGGGACATAAGATATCAGCAGAACATTTTGTTACTGACATAAAATATCATTAATGAGTAGTTGTCATTGTTCTCAATTTTTTTATTCTTTTCATTTTAAACATTTAAATACCCAAAAATGTGGTCAATATTCCACATATTCAGAGAAATTTTTAAAGGGGAAAATCAATATTTTATATGCCAACATATGAACCTCTTTATTTTTATTACTAAGTGATGCTTAATTGTTTAAGTATAATCATCCTGTGACTAAGCAAACTAAATTTATTTAGTCAATATTGCTAAATGTTTCTGCATTATTTTGCAGTTACCCACATAAGTAAACATCTTAATTATGTTATCATGTTTGTTCATAGATGAGATAACTATGAAATAGTTCTTAAGAAAGTCTGACTAACTTTCTTAACATGCCTAATAGATACGTGTTCATCCAATGCAGAAACAGAATCATTTGCTATTTGCTTAATCAGAATTGGCTACAGGTATTGGCAATTGATGCAGAATGCCCATTCTTTAAGTAAATAAAATTATAAATTACAATGGTATTTGCATTGGCTTTATTTCATAAAAATCTAAGCATGACTGTTACTAAGTATGATTATTTACTAGCCTTCACAGACTTACTAATGGCAATATTGAAAGTAAAACATTGCTTCTGTAGAAATAGATGAAAGATTAATTGCTTTAAACATTAAATGTTTGAATATCACATCTGCATAAGATTTGATATCATAGCATATTTGACATATTGGGGAAAAGCCTTTCTGGCATTACCTTTAACCTTGCCACTATTCTATAAGTACATTTTCTGAGCAGCTAGTGCTATGGATACCATCATCCAAAGCACTATATTATCCTATAAATTATAGTTGTCATTTAGTTTGATGAAAGAAAATTTACTTATTTCAATGGAGAATGATATCCTCATGCAAATGCTGCTACTTTGTATTTGTGCCTCAGTGCCTAATACAAATACACAAACTGCAGAATTTGTGTCCTTTTCTGTTCCCCAGCAGAAACCTATAGTATTAAGAGGTGCCATGAAGTACATATAGATATCTTTTACCTTTTGACAGGTTGACAACCTCCTTGGCTAATCATGTTGTATTAAAGTGTAATGGAAGAAAAAATGAGGAAACTTCTCAGCTGGTTTCCCCCTCCAAAAATCTGCCTTTAAGAAGTTTGACTTACAGTCATTTTTTGAAAATAGCATGCAACAGTTTTACCATGATCCTATAAAAATGTTTTCTCCATTTTCTACTTTATATTTTCATGACAAAATACCTGTTTAGATATCATTCTGGTGGAGTTCAAACTAATGTATTATTTTCACGTAAGTACATTGGTACTGCTCCACAACCAGTTTATATCTATATTTTAAACTTATATGCTGTTGACTGAAGTTAACTCACTGTTGCTTAACAATATAAAAGACACTGCAGTATTATAACTATATAACTGCAACTATAAAAGCTGCTATAGTATAGACAATATCAAAGTAAAACTAGTATAAATAATACATAATGCAGAAAACTAACATATAAATAAAAACTGGCTCTTTGAATTAGTGATCAATGCAAAACCTATAAAATAGTTATATGAGTGTAGTGTCAGCATAAGGTTCATTGACCTGAAATAAAAGACGAAATGTAAAAGATATTCCATATTAAGTATTAAAAATTAGTAGCATAGAAAATCAAAATTATGTTAAAGGTTCATTTTGCATAAATACATTCCTATTGTTTTCAGAGATATAACATGAAATAAAATTAGCAGTTGCTGATCTCCATTAATTTTGTTAAATCTGAACTTAATTATATTGAATTACTGAAGTAAATTATACTGAATTAACTCCAGTATAGAATTTTGACATTAAAAGCATTAACGAAAAATCCTAATCCATAATCTATTTTAGCTCCCAATTAGATTTTTTTTACAATTAAGTGCTAAATTATAATGTCATTACTGAAAGGTGGTAATTTTTTATTGTACAATGTTAAGTTACATTTTACTAATGGTACATTTTTCTTTCTTACCTTTAAATAGCACATCATTGTTTAAATAATTTTTAGTTCAATACGAAAAAGGGATTGTTTGCTATCCACCCCGCAAAAAGAAAAAAAAATGATTAGGCTGCAGATGCTTACAAAGCAATAAACACATTTCACATCACATTTTAATATGTGCATTTCAATCCTTTTTTAATTTTTTGTTTATAATTACAAAATAAGCATAATTGTGTTGACTGGGACATTATTCAATATTTTCAAGTATAAGCCATCTTTAAAGATAAGACTCTAGAAGATGATAGAGGACAGGAAGGCCTGGAGGAATGTTGTCCATGTGATCGCGATGGGTCGGACACGACTTGACAACTAACAACTGTAATGTATTGGTCACAACTGTTTTGAATCACTTCCTTAATATCTAATCACTTGTTGGAATGTCTGACCTAGATTCTGTTATTATATAATGGCTGCTGTTACTTAAGCCAGACTTGCTGTCTCCAGGCTGGTAAATAGGTTTTGGGATGGAAACTGTTACTTTAAACCTATTGGCTGCCACCTGGAAGCTAACCATATAAATAGCTGCACAGCAGCTATTTGAGCTGCATTGTTAAGTATTCAGTTCTTGCCTTCAAGAACTGAATACTTAAAAATAACAACAAAAAGATATGATGTTTATAGCAATTTTTCTAAGGTAGAGTAGAAAATGTGGGAATTGTTAGTTGCCATTGGAAGATCCCCTCCCCCACCCTTTGTGTTCAGGACATCACACCCTGCCTCTGAGAGGCAGACAGCAGGGGTTACAGAACTTTAAAAAAGTAATAATAGCAAACAAGAAACAGGTTCTTTGGCCCCAGAAACTCTGATATTCCAGGATGTTGTGTCAGCACTCAGATTATTTCTTTTTAATAAAAAGATTATTCCAAACATAAATTAACAGGAACTACAATGTTAGTTTCTCTGAAAGAAGCAGGTAGTTTCTCAATGGGTGGTACACTGTTATGCACAAGTTTTTAAGGTATTCAATTGTCATATCAATGTAGAAATATGCTCATCTGTCAAATCCATCAAATAGGCCATCAAGTATACCATGAAGGGGAGTGATCGGACAATTTTTGCATGGAACAGAGAAGATGAAATCACACAGTGCTTGACAGGCAGATATATTGGTTCCTCTGAAGTTCTTGCATCGATATTTGGATTTTAAATTCATGAGAGGGAACCAGCAGTTATTTGCTTTCAAGTGCACTCTCCACAACATTCTTTCAAGATACTGGTAATGCTGCTGTGCAAATACATAGATATGGCAGGAACCTTTAACAGAATTAATGGTTTGCTGTAAACATGATCCATTTGCGAAAACAATGTGAATATCCCAAGTTTCTACACTTGGACTAATAAGAGATGGGAAAGAAGAGAGATTGGAAAAAGAGTGGAAGAATGAATCATGAAGAATGAAAAAGGCATTTGTTACCAAGTTGATCCTCACTAAAGTTAAGGGAGATGAAGGTGTTATTGTAACATCATTTGGTATTGCAGCAACACTGATGTCTGATTGAAGGACAGCACATTCAAGGTTCATGATAACCATCAAAGTGAGTGAAAGTGTTCTTTGTAACATAGGAAAAAATCTCCAATACTGCAAATTTGCTTCAATATGTGAGTTTTATTGTTTGGGATGAAAGCCTCACAATTGTGTAAGAGAGCTTTGAAGTTGTAGACCAGACTCTTTATGATATATGTGGCAAGAGTGGTGGGATTGTAACCATTTGTTGTGGCGATTTCCATCAACTTCTATCAGTTGTAAAAGGAGTTGTAAAATGAGACTGGCATGGAGATAAAAAAAAATCATACGAATGGAGAAGTTTCAGTTGAAAAAAAACATGCAACTGAGTGAGGGACAAAGAAGATATTCTGCATTCTTAGTTGTTTTTAGAGAAGAGAAGATTTTGAAAAATCAAAATGATGAAATAAATAACTTGAAAATAACATTCTGCAAGGAAGAACTATGGAAGAATGCATAGATTTCATCCACCCAACATTTGACAATCCTGCAAACTATTCTTAAAGAATGCTACCTTGGTTCCCTTCAATGAAATGATGAGGAAAATCCATTCCAAATCCATTGGATCCTTCCCTGGAATAATAAAAGAAAGACATTACTCTGGAAATGTCAAAGAAGGAGTTAATGCTACTCATTTTCCAAAAGAATTCTTTGATTCAATTGAACTTTCTGCATTTCCACCACATAAATTGGAATTGAAGATAGGGTCTCTCATATTTTAATGAGAAATTTGTATCCTCCAAGGCTTTGCTATAGAACATGAATGATCATGGAAGAACCTCACAAGAATCTCATTGTAGCAAAAATAAACATTTGTCCATTCAAAAAGGACCTATCATAATACCAATAATCATGCTCAATTCATCAGTAGGTAAAGATTTTCCTTTTCAATGGGCACAGTTCCCAATACAGTGATACTTTGCTCTCTCTATACATAAAGTGCAAGGACACCATAGAGAATATGTTGGAGAAACTGGTATTTCAGCACAGTTAGCTGTTGCTTTTACATGAGGAAAAAGAAGTTAAGACTATTCTTATGTGGGAAGAAAAGTCTTCATCCTGGTTCATCCAAGCTGGGGACAACATGGTGACTGCTTTGGGAAGAAGGTTATAGTTAATTGAAGAGCCAGACTGAAAGATGGTTCTGGCAGGAAGGAGGAGAGAAATCAAGGGCTGAGCACATGTGGAGTAGGTTTTTATACCCCCTGAAAGCCTTTTGTTTGGAATAGTTTCCTGTTCCTGTGGCATGAACTTTGAGTCTGAGTGTGCTTTTCTAGGCCTTGGTATCTATGGTTTAATCCTATTATGTCCCAAAAGTCATATCCTGCTTCCCTGGGGCTGGGCTAATGGTTCCTAGAGTTTGGGTGGGGTATGCAGATTTTAGGTCTCTTTTTCTTCTTGAGTTTCTGACTCCAACTTTCTGATGGTTAGATTTGCATTTGTATAGGGCTGGCTCCTGCTTGGGACAAGAGAGATTTAGGGCTATCAAGGAAAACTGGGCATGCTTTTCTGTCTCTTTAAGATCCTTGAAGGAAATATATTTTTCTGCCTTTTTAGTATTTCCTTCTATGGGGAGCTGACTTTCCTCAATCACCTCTTTGTGCCTTAAGTGTGAGAATGATACACTTACTGGAACAAGGGTAAAATTGATTTAGTCAGGGAGACTTGGTAGACAAGCTTTTAAACTGTTAAGCCAAAAAATAAGACATTAATGGAGGCAGCAGAAAAAGATCCCTTCAGTGGCTCCCAAAAGGGGAGCTTGCAACCCATAAAGTTCTAAAAGTCAGGGCAAAAATTTTATTAGGTGGAAAAGAAATTTATAGTGTCCAATATTCTGTGCCAATCATTTTCAAATGTTGGATGTCACTTTTAGCTTCCAGTCAGATTTGCACATTCCTCCCAAAATTCTTCACAGCCATGGTTTTCCTCAGTACATTACCATTGGCTGCCCATTTTCAAGGATTGTTTCCTGCCTTAGCTCTTAGTTTAGTGCATCCAGGTTAGTAATGTCCAGTTAAGGTTAGCCAGTATGCCAGGCTATTGATTTTTTTCTTAAATTGCACATAATGACCTCTAGAAATCCCAATCTGAGTCCACCAGTGCAAGATATTCAGGACTGAGGTTTGGGGATCTCTTTCCTGCTACTTCCTTAGTCAGGGCATATGAATTGCAAATCACCTGAGGGGGCCTGGTTCCCTCCCCCTTGGAATTTTCAGGAAGTTATTCCTACAAAGCTTTGGTGCAATAGAGCAAAAATCAGCCTGGGAACTTTACTGAAGGTAGGTGGAAGAAACTCAGTGTGGTTATGAATGGTGTGTGTGTAGCTACTAATACAAAGCAGGCAATACAAACATTCTGGATAAATTTTCCCTTCAACCAGATAGAAGTCCAAGTACTTGCTGTGCCAACTATTCCCAAATGCCATCTCTCCATAAATAAATTCAACTGGCTTGTTACAATACAAATGGGGCAAGAAAAAAAACTTTACAATGACTTTCCACCTCCCCCCATAGTCTTTATAACTTTTTTTCTGAGGCTTCACATGGCACCAGGATTTCTTCCTTCTGCTTTGTAGGCATCTGGGGGAATGGTAGGACTTGGGAAGATGTTCCACTCAGGTTGCATGGTGGCTTTTAGTGGATGGCTGGATTTAAAACCCAATTCCATGGCTCAAATGGATGGAGGCAGCATCTGGGTCAGTGTGCTCTGCTTCCAAAGGTTGTGGGGGGCTCATCTATGCAGGGCTGAAAGACATGAGAATAAGATTCTGCCCCCCCCCCTTTCTTGGTGGACTCTCCCAGGAGAGGCAGAGAAAAGGTAGGGAGAACAAAGAACAAGAAAAGGAGATGTACATGAGGGTGAGTAGCTTGCAGGCAGTTTGAAAAGGCATTAATACTGCAGTTGTTAAAGAAACAGATAGGCAGACAAATGAGGACAATCACAGATGAGGACAAGAAAAACCTGGATTCTGGTAAGAGAACATACATGAAATGTTTTGAACTTGAACATTTGCAACATGTTAAAGACAAGGACTTGCAACTTGAAAAAAAATGCTAGGCAGCTTGAGAATGCTGAAAGCTCCAAATAATTTAAAAAGCCTAATATTTTAAGGTATGCAATTTTCCAGGGGCAGAAGAATCTGCTTTTAATGTTTATTCTAAAATAGACCACATTGTTTTAAAGATTGAGAAATGCTTATATGTTTCAGAAATGCTTCATAGTAGTTTCACCAATTAGTGATAGGATAAGAAAAGTAACTTAAGAAGATTATTTCCCTACACAAGCAAACTTGAGCTACAGGAAGCTCTTGTAGCTAGACACACATTTTTCAAGAAAAGGATAGATAGATAAAACCCATTTACAACACATTGCAGAATAATTTCCAGAGCTTGGGGCAGGAACCCAGCAGGCAGGACACCCCCTCCTCACCCCAAAGAGAAAATACCTTGGCACATACAGGAAGAACCCAATACAAATTAGTCTGACTCAGCAGCAGCCTGAGGCTAAATAAACAAATACTTAACAAACACTGGCTATAAGGAATGCAGAACAGGCTAACAGCAATTAGAATTGACAGAATTAGAATAGAAACACCAACAGGTACACAACAATAAAATAATTAACACTGGATTTCCCCCTGGAATAAAATTAACAACTTTTAAACAAAATTGAGAAGGAAATTAACCCAACAACAGACACTTACCAAAAAATCAGAAATAACCATTTTGGAAACCATAAAAGGTTTGAGGACCATTCTGTCTAGCTAACTGGGGATTCATGCTGAATGGTCATAATGTCTGTAGCTGGTCCAATGAAACAATGTACAAAAGAAATGGTTTGCGTCCCTCAAAGAAAGGGACTGAGTTACTTGGCAATAAACTAACATATTTTCTGGAGGAATATCTTAACTAAACAAGGGATAGTGAGTTAATTGATACAGAACATCCCTGTCCCCAGCAGTCAAAACATTACAGGGTTAGCAGTGCACGTAATATAGATATGTGTGTGGACAAGAATATCAACCTTGCTATCAAGCAAAATCAAGCTTTTAATAGCGAGTGTCACACAAAGTGCACTAACCAAACAGGTTGTCAGTCATAAAGGACTCAAATGTCTATACACCAATACACAGAGTATCAACAGTAAACAAGGTGAACTAGAAATTCAGGTAAATGAGAGCAGATATGATATAGTTGTCATTATGGAGACATGGTCCCACAAATGAAACACTCGGCTAGAGGGATTTCAATTGTTTAAAAGAAACAGACTAAATAAAAGAGGAGGCGGAGTTTCTCTCTCTATATGAAATAACTACATATCTACAGAAATAGGGCACAACAATGATGAAAACTGTCTTGAATGCATTTGGGTCAATATAAAAGGGTAAATAGATGAACTTTTTGCTAGTCAGCTAACTAAGGTAACGTAGGAAGCACATGACAATAGAACACAGTCAAACTAGAGTCTTGGACTTTAAGAGAGTTAATTTCAATAAACTTAGAGAGGGCTTGGGAGGGATTCCATGGATGAAAATCCTCAAGGGGAAAACAAGAAGCTTAGGAATTTTTTTTAAAAAAATAACCCAGTCTAGCACAATACCAACAAAGAAGAAAAATAATAGCTCTCAAAAGAAACCAGCATGGCTGCATAAAGAACTCTCTGATAAATTGAAAGATAAGAGGGACAACTATAAAAAGTGAAAGAAGGGCACATAACTAAAGCAGAATATTAGCAAATAGTCCAAGCCTGCAAAGATGAGGTGAGGAAAGCTAAGGCTCAAAATGAACTAAGGCTTGTGACCAAAGTCAAAAATAATAAAAATTCTTCTTTCAACATGTAAAAAAAAAACAAAAAAGTGAAGGAAATGAGTGGTCCATTAGGGGGGGAAAGTGGCAAGAAGGTGATAAGCAACAGGGAGAAAGCAGAACTATTTAATTCATTTTTTTTGCATCTGTCTTTACACAAGGGAAAAAAACAGTCCAACTTGTCAAAAACAGTATCATAAAAATAGATTAGAAACACAAGATAGGCAAGAAAATGGTAAGTGAGTACCTATCCAGCCTAGACGAGTTCAAATCACCAGGACCAGATGGATTATACTCCAAGGTTCTCAAGAAACTGGCAGATGTGATCTCAGAACCACTGATCTATATTTTTCAAAGATCCTGGAGCATTGGGGAACTACCAGAGGACTGGAAAAGAGCTGATGTAGTTCCCCTCTTCAAAAAAAGAAAAAAAAAATAGATCCAGGAAACTACAGACCCATCAGCCTGACCTCAATACCTGTGAAGATTCTGGAAAAGATAATCAAATAAGAATCAGCAAACACCTAGAGGCAAACAAAGTCATTACTAAAAACCAACATGGGTTTGTCAAAAACAGATCATGCTAGACACATCTTACTGAATTCTTTGTCCCAGTTACAAAATTAGTGGACCAGAGGAATGCTGTGGATATAATTTTCTTGGACTTCAGTAAGGCATTTGATAAAGTTCGCATAGAGTGTTCTGCCTGAGCAGGGGGTTGGACTAGATGACCTCCAAGGTCCCTTCCAAGTTTATTATATATTAAATGCAAGAGTGAAACCTTTCTAGCAGATGAACTTAAAACATTCCCTCCTGGTAACTTTGGGCTGTTCTTAAAAGTACACAGAGAGAAAGAGGAAAAGAAAAAACAAACAAACAAACAAAAAAACACATTTTTATTCACTCTGTTTGTTGGCCAGACAAACAGAGTGAGGTATTTCCTTTTTTGTGGCTTATTTTAAGCAAAATTTCTAGCAGAATTTTAAAATTCTTTTCTCTTTTGATTTGAAACAGTTAATAGTCACATTTAATTCACACACGAAGACTTTGACAAACATATATACACAAAGACAAGGAAAACAGAAAAGGAAACAGAAGTCTTAGTTTTACACATCCTAGTCATTCCCACCATAAATTTCAGATAACTCAAGTTAGGGAAGGCACACATTTCAAACATACCACGTGGTTGCATAGAGAGGAGAGTTAGAGAGAGAGAGAATCACTATTTCTTATTTTCCCTTTAAGTACCTTTATTTAGCCAAACTAGTCCCCCAGCAAAGTCCTAGCAAAGCCCATTCTTCACAAATTTGTCTTGCTCGCTTTTTTCTTTTTCATACCATCCAGGACAGGCACTCGCCTCTCATCCCACACCTCGAGCAAATCTCTAATAAGTGTCCTAATTCCAACCCTCGAACTGCAGCTACCCATGTTCCCCTCCCAATGTGGGGTCCAATCTGGCTCAGTCAGGTTTCATCCTAGTAGCACTTCCCAGCCGCTCTTAGCGACAACAACCCTGCCACCCTGCCTACAATTTTTGGGCACTAAAAAATTGTCCAGGAAGACTCCGCTTCTCTACATGGAGTAAGGGCCTTCCAGTTTAGGGAACTCTCTGCTGTCACTTTGCGCACCTCAAAAATAAATTGTCCGAGGAGGACCTGCACAGGTAGCCAGCCTCTGTTTACACCCCCCTGCAGTTTACAGACTTAGGAGAAGTCTGGGAGGACCTATGCTTTGTGCACTTTAGTACCGGCCCCTCCTACAGATGGGCTTTGCTTATAGGGCCTTACCGGCTGATTGCCCAAATCCAATTCTCTCATTCACTCATTCCATTCCATTTTCACACAGCCTCTCCCTTTTCCCTAACAAAAGGTCCTACACTCTGGCCAAACCCCCATGCTTTCCAGGCTCTGCCAATTAAAGAGATCCTTTCTGCGGCTAGGAAAGACCAGAAGGAGCAAAATCCAACTGTGATTGGGAAAAAAGGGTCTTCCCACTCTCACACACAGACATACACACATTTCCTTTGTTCCCCTGCGCTTTAAACTTAAAATTTAGAGGTACTCACCTTCACCTTCTTTCCAAAGCAGCCCTTCAGCTCAAACCCAAAACTCCCTTTACTACCCTTGGCAAGGCCTGGGAAACTCATCTACAGACACAAGGGGTCTGCTGCCAGCAAGATGGGGCTTACCAGTCTCAGTCCATTGGAGAGGTTAGCTTGGAGTCCGATCTGGAGTGCCAAATTGTGGGAAGAAAAATCTTCATCCTGGTTCATCCAAGTTGGGGATAAATAAACAACATGGCGACTGCTTTGGGAAGAAGGTTACAGTTTATTGAAGAGCCAGAGTGAAAGATGATTCTGGCAGGAAGGAGGAGAGAAATCAAGGGCTGAGCACATGTGGAGTAGGTTTTTATACCCCCTGAAAGCCTTTTGTTTGGAATAGTTTCATGTTCCTGTGGCATGAACTTTGAACTGAGTCTGAGTGTGCTTTTCTAGGCCCTGGTATCTGTGGTTTAATCCTATTATGTCCCAAAAGTCATATCCTGCTTCCCTGGGGCTCGGCTAATGGCTCCTAGAGTTTGGGTGGAGTATGCAGATTTTAGGTCTCTTTGTCTTCTTGAGTTTCTGGCTCCAACTTTCTGATGGTTAGATTTGCATTTGTATAGGGCTGGCTCCTGCTTGGGACAGAGAGATTTAGAGCTATCAAGGAAAACTGGGCATGCTTTTCTGTCTTTTTAAGATCCTTGAAGGAAATATATTTTTCTGCCTTTTTAATATTTTCTTTTCTGGGGAGCTGACTTCCCTCACTTAAATAATGGCAGATTAATCACATGTCATCAAAAGTGTTCTTTGTTAAACAAAAAGCATCTATATTTGACTTGGTAAGCATATTTTTCTATAATAAAACAATGTTTTCTTCTTTAATTCTGAAGCAAAATCAGTAACAATTCATCCATGTTCATTCTGTTTCTCTGTTTACACAAGGACATATCTCTGAAAGGATGGACACAACACATTGTGGGTTGTCTAGTATGTTTTAAAAGCACTATCCGGAAAAAAAAGCAGATTTTACATATATCAGAACCAAAAGTCTAATCTGTAACCAGGGCAATTTCTACCACATTGTATGGATAGTCCATTGATTTTCAGCTTAATTTTGTTTTTGTTATACAGTATAATAATTCAAATTTCACCTATATTTCCGAAAATTAAAAATATAACAAATTTAAACAAAACTAAAAGACGAACATCCAAATATATGTCCATATTAGTCTCATTGACAAACTGACAAAACCTATGTTATGATTGACAACATAACCTCCTTCATACTTGCATTTGTCACACAAAAATATGTAACCTGCATTTGTCTTTCCACCCACCCCAATGGACCCGAATGGATATCAATTGCATTCTGCTGTGGAAAAGCAATAAATCTTGCAGCACTTTAAAGGTTAGCATGTTTATTATCCCTACATTTGGTTGACTTACAGTGTCAGGTTCTGTGACGCAGCCACCTGATAAACAAACTCTTTGTCACCTTATGGATTGATAGCTTTGCTCTAGGAAATAGACAACTACCGTTTGAAAGCAAAGCAGAAAGAACAGTAACAACAATAAATGGAGTGGGGTTTTTTTAAAAATGCATTACTACAATTATACAGCAATAAAATATGATAAAATAAACTTTGCCTCACAAAAACACAGCAAAGTATTAGCCTCCCACTCTGCAGATTTATCAAACATGTAACAGAGCTATAAGAGGTATGAAATCATAACATCATTAGGCTTCATTGTTACAGTTCAATTTGATGTTTTACCACGTGGCTGCTTTAGAGCAGCATCACAAAGATTTATGTTTTTAGACTAACAACATAAGAAATGCCGGAAAGATGTTAGACTTTACATTTTTGGCATTTTAAAGTGTGAACTCCAACAAATTATAGCATGTGTGCACACACGCACGCACGCACACACACACACATACACACACATGCACACACACATACAAACACAGACAGATACTGTCATTCAGTCCTTAAACAGATCTATGCTTCACTGAGCAATGTAGTCTGTTGGGATCTTGCTGTTCCCATATCATAATGTCAGTCAAAATCAATGTAGCCGAATCTTAATTAGCTTTGAATAGCACAGTGGGAGTAGTGTTTGCTATTGCAAGGGCTTTGTTGCTGAAAGGCAGTCTGGATAGCAGATTATTCTAAGTCCATGCTGCAGTTTCTATCACTAGTAGCAGGAATAAAAGTTACTTTATCAAGATAACATTAAATATGGTTAAGTCAACATGTAGAAAACCCCTTGGGCATATTTGAATACATTTCTTAATCAGAATTGCATGTGTCATTGTATATCATACTGGAAAAACATTTTTTTTCTTGTGGGGGAAATTATGTGTGCAATTGAAAGTGCCCTTTTTATTATTAAAATAAACTTCAAGATGGCTGGAAGAGTTAAAGTGATTTATTTTCTATAGAATTCATAAATACTGGTTTAATACAATTTTGAAAAATAAGCCATATACTGAGTTGGTATCCACTCTATAGTCATGATCAAAGATGTATTTTTAAATCTGAGTGCTGCCTAATCTGTCCCTTTCATGTGAGTGAGTGAGAACACAACACATGTATAAATTTTGGAGAGTTTGCACTGTGTTATGTTGCTTTCCTCATTCAGATTATCACCTCCCTGCAGACACCTCTGTACATATAGTTATTTTATTTTATTTCTTTTGATTGCTGGAAAGTGCCTAGACAAATCCTGCATTTTCTTGGCAACATTTTTGGAAATCATTTGCTATTGCTTTCTTCCTAGGGTTGAGAGGGAGAATGATTGGGCCAGAAGTCACATATCTGCCTTACTCAGAATTCTGGTTTCTAGTGTTGAAAGAAAAGTCTTCATCCTGGTTCATCCAAGCTGGGCATAAATAAACAACATGGTGACTGCTTTGGGAAGAAGGTTGCAGTTTATTGAAGAGGCAGAAAGATGGTTCTTGCAGGAAAGACCAGAGAAAAGAAGGGCTGAGCTGGTAATAGGTTTTTATACCCTCTCTAACATTATGTTTGGAATAGTTTCCTGTTCCTGTGGCATGAACTTTGAGGCTATTTCCTGTGTCATGTATTCTGACCTGAGTTTAGGTGTGCCTCTCTGGTATTCTTTATGGTGATGAGTTAGTCCTATTATCATATCCTGCTTCCCTGGTGATGGGGCTAATGGCTCCTAGAGTTTGGGTGGTGTATGCAGATTTTAGGTCTTTGTCTTCTTGATCTCCTAGCTGGGGCCTTTCTGGTGGTTTGCATCTGCATTTGTATAGAGCTGGCTCCGGCTTGGGACAGAGAGACTTGGGGGCAGGGTTGGTTTCTGCTTTTAAAAATCTTTTTGAGGAAATATATTTTTCTGCCCTTTTAATATTTCCTTCTCTGGGGAGCTGGCTTCCCACACTAGCCTGGTGCTGTAACCATTATACCCAACTAACTGTCCAGTATTTACTTTATTTAATTGCATGTTAGACTTTTGTGATCAAGGTTTCAAATGACTGGTAGCAGCTGTCAATGTTTGCAATCCCAAATCTTTCCTAAATCCTTCACAAAGCATTCTATCTTTCATCCTGGATCTTCCTGAATTTTATTTTGGCAAGCTTGAAGGCTAGTGAAGTACTTACATAGACTTTTGAATCTTGAGGTGGCTTAGTTTGCAAATAACCTCTTTCAAATGCCCAGATTTCATAGACCTAACATTTTTACCCATTGTTAAATTGTTCCACTGCATATCTTTCAATTTTAGCAGATCTCATTCTCTCTTTTGTCATTTCTTTTTGACATTCATGTCCTCCAAAAAAAAAAACCTTTTAAAGTTTCATTAGGTGTTTTTATTTTTTTGCCCCATGTGAACTGACCATTTTCCCCTTTTTTTGGACCATGCAACTTGACCAAATTTCACTAAGTCTGATCTGAAACTTTGTAGAATATCAATTTGCTCCACTTTTAATCCACTGCCAGGATCCTCTCTGACTGTGTAAAGAAACAGGGAACTACAGCCACTTTGGGTTATTGTTCTGGTAAAAAAAGTCACAGTGTTGTTTCTGATGGTACACTCCATCCTTCCTCTCTTCACTATATGTGTTGCATGTATGATTCACATAAAAGCTAGGCAGAGCTTACATCGTAGCATTGCAACCAGTATCTTAACATTTTGAAGATACCAGGAGTACTCATGCATCCCCCTCAACATCCTTCCCACAACTTGCTAAAAATTGTCCTTTTCTAAAAGGGATTTTTTATATGGGAAAAAATTACAGAAAATTATAAAAAAAATATCATTTCAATAAAATATTGATACTAAAATGTAAAGCTAGTGATATCCCAGATCTGAAAATCTGGAAAATTAAAATCCACAAAATCTGGAAGATTAAAATCCACATTTTCCTTAGAAAAATATAACTTGGAAATAGAGATTCTATATATTTTATCTTCCATTTTTTTCAAAAAATAATCAATTTGATAAAAAAACATTTTGGGTGGGGGGCATTGAGTATCACTCTCAAAACATAAACCAGTCTAGAAACTTTATTCATTTTTAACTGCATTTATTTTACTACACATGTGAAACTCTGTTAGACCATTTATCATTTATTTATTTTTTACAAATTGCCACTATGGGCTAAATTGAAAAGTTATTGTATTTAGTCATTGAAATCTTGGCAGTCATTAGATAAAGTGTATTGGGACTAATTTAATGTTCGCCATATTCTCAGCAGTAATACATATTTGGATGCTGTTAGGTGATTGTTTTGGCTCAGATACAGAATCTTATTTGTTATTAATTTTTAAGTCAGTAATAAATCAGTAATAAAAGTTTTTATTGGAAAGAATAGACAAAAAAGGTATACATACAATATATCAATTATTGTTTAATATTTATTTAAAAGCTTTTCAGCAACTGCAAACAGAATTTTGTTCATCAGCAATGCCAAAATGAAGGTACATCCAATTAAAAAATGTTTGGTTAGCACAATACAAACCTGATGTTTTAGCAGATTCTAAAATAGCTGATATGTTATTAATACTTAAGCATTTAATTTCAGAATTCAAACCTACCTTATTCTGTCAAAAGTTAAAGAAACAGTTTGAAATATATACAGAATATATAATTATGCCCGGGAGTCATATTTTTATGGATATTATCAAATATATATTCGATAATATCCATAAAAATACGACTCCTGAACATAATTATGAATAAAATAAATAATATGCGATCACCAGGAGAGTTTAAGTAAGAAAAATACTTTACTAAAAAGCTGCCAAGCTTTCGTTGGGAACTCCCAACATCGTCAGGGCTAAAAAGCCAGTTTAACAAGAACGACTTAAATAGGTTTGGCTGACATCTGCACCCGGCTCCTAGACCGCCTTACTGGCCCCAGCTGGTCAATTAATGTTCCAAATGTATCTTTGGTGTTACATTCTCTTCTGTCGTTCCTTCGGATCTTCCTATCTGCCCCTTCGGATCTTCCTACCTGCTGAATCGAACGCCCCTGAGAGCCGTAGCAGAAAGAGAGATGTGATGGGAGTAAATATCACCGAAGGGGAGGGGGATACGAGGGTGTCAATAGACTTAAAAATTAATAACAAATGTAGAGAATGCTAGGGTGGGGGGTGGAAATATAAGCACTGGAATGCACAATGCCCGAATAAATGTTACTCATATGGTTAAGGGAGAGGGGAATACAGAACAGGAAAAAAACATCGATCCACAATCAAAGGGGGTGAAAAGTACCTGGAGCCCTAACGGAATGAGGATTAACACTAAATCGAACGCCCCTGAGACCCATAGCAGAAAGAGGGATGTGATGGAAGTAAATATCACCAAAGGGGAGGGGGATACAAGGGTGTCAATGGACTTAAAAATTAATAACAAAGGGGCAGGTAGGAAGATCCGAAGGAATGACAGAAGAGAATGTAACACCAAAGATACATCTGGAACATTAATTGACCAGCTGGGGCTGGTAAGGCGGTCAAGGAGCCGGGTGCAGATGTCAGCCAAACCTATTTAAGTCATTTTTGTTAAACTGGCTTTTTAGCCCTGATGATGTTGGGAGTTCCCAACGAAAGCTTGGCAGCTTTTTAGTAAAGTATTTTTCTTACTTAAACTCTCCTGGTGATCGCATATTATTTATTTTATTTTAATATATATATTAAACATTAATATATATATTAAAAATCTCACCACCAAACATCCACGCAAAAAACAAACCCAAAGCCACACTGACTATGAGGCACGACCACAAACCAGAAGCCAGACCACAGCTGCATCATTAGCCACTTTAAACCCCCACAATCCATACATGAAGCAAACTGACACCCTCCATGAAGAGGAAGCACGACCACGAACGCGAAGCCAAGGAATGGCAGGGCAGCCCAAAATCTTGAATCCCTCTGCAACTCAGACTAACCTGAGCACAACCAAACAGAACACTCCCCCAGCCAATCAGAGCACAGCCAACCCCCCAACCAATCATAGCACAGCCATGCCCCTAACCAATCAGAACACACCTCCACCCAATCAAAACACAGCCAAGCTCCCACCCAATCAGTTCATACCCCCACTGGCAGTTAAAAGGAAGAAACAGCTAAGACCACACATTGCTGCTCGAGGCACGAAGCTGAAAGCACCAGCCTGAAGATGACGACTGGGACTTCGTCGAAACGTCGCCAAGACACTTCCAATTTTACGTGGGAGAAAACCCGAACAACCAAAGACCTACATATATATATATATATATATATATATATATATGTGTGTGTGTGTGTGTGTGTGTGTGTGTGTGTGTGTAATCAAGCTGGTGGTCTGAAATGGTGGTCTGAAATGTACAATTGAATGTTTCCTTTTCCTTTTTTATTTATTTTGTTTTTAATGTGAAAGGGTTTGTTTCCTGGAGTCTGAATGGAATTTGAAATAAATACTCAAAAACTCAAATCTTCCATTCTGATTTTTTAAAAATAATACACTGGAGTTATTTTTCTTCAAAATAAGAATCCTTATTTAGTTGTGAATACACAAGTAAAAGTGGTAGGAAACCACACTCAATATTCTTCTCTAAAATCCCCAGTCTGGAATATCAGAAATCTGCAGGAGTAATACTTCAAGACAAGACAAATATCTTCCAGGAAGAAATGCATCTTCTTCTTCTTGTGCCATATCCATTATCGGACATTGACGATCATGTTGGCAATCCTATTTTTATCAGCAGCCACATGAAAAGTGCTGCTGAGTTGCTATGTTGCAATTCATTCAAATGACAATTGTTTCAAATCATGCTGAGAATAAAAATAATTTTGATGATATAAATGAGCACATCCTTGACCTAAGCTTACAATTAAAAAACTTTCAGAAAATGATGACAAAGAATGAACAAATAAATCTGACAATAGAACAAAAAGAGGAAAGTGTCCCAAAGATGGAGGCTACAAAAAAAATCACAGTTTGACACAGACAAATAAAAATCTGCAAGATTCTGCTATAATATTGGAAATGGAAAAGACATTTTATTTTTCAGAACTTCAAAACAAAACTGAGGATAAGAAAGAAGATTTGATAAAATGGACTATAGAGCTGTCAGTAGAACCACTAGAGTTTGAGAGACAAAAGATGAAAAGAGAAATTGAGGGAGAAGGAAAGTGGAAACTTCTTAATGAATATAAATGGGCGAAACTCCCCCTCAAAAGCACCTCACTCAATTTGTCTTTCCCATTTTTAACATTTATAAAAATACAGGGAGAATCCCCTGGCAAGCTGAACACACTAACTTGGAAAGCTGCTTGGCAAAAAAAAAAAAAAAAAAAAAAAGAAGAAGACAAGAGCTAGACTCAAGAGAGATGATTTGACCTACCAGATGGAGTACTATATGATCATTTTTTTTTGAATATTGTTAAAAGAATAGTTAAATTTTGGATAGGAATAGGTTTTATAATAAGAGAGATGTGATTTATAAATAGTATAGCATTTTTTATGATATGGGAAACATAAAATACTAGGATGATTTAAATGTATGGAATGTTTTGGATATTTAAATGTAATCAATTTTGAGAAAATTATAATTGACAAGAAATGTTTTGATTACTGAGGGAAAACTAAGCTTAAATAAGAATTCTGAAAACAGGACCTATAGCAATTTACATAAGATGATTTTCTGCAAACACAATTGTAAAATAAGCTGATTTGAAAATATTAATGTTATTTGTATAAACTTGTATAAATACTAGAAAAAAAACATATTCAGCTTTATATATATTGAAAATATTAGGAA
Source organism: Crotalus tigris (assembly GCF_016545835.1). NCBI lineage: Eukaryota > Metazoa > Chordata > Lepidosauria > Squamata > Viperidae > Crotalus > Crotalus tigris. The sequence continues at coordinate 637,507 of NW_024100143.1, read as the reverse complement.
CTATATTTGCTCAATGTTGGTAAAAGGAGAATATTATTGGAAAAAGAGAGGATCAGGGAAAGGTATTTCTAGTTAGTATGTTGATTATGAAATCATAGAAATTAACTATTATTGATTGTTGTTAAATATATGAATCCAGACAACACATTGTTTACCAAGTACTAAAGATTGTTATTGTAAAAAAAAAAATCAATAAAATATATTTAAAAAAAGAGAATCCTTGTCCTTGTGAAACATAAGGATAAATGTTTTCTTGGCTTACTTTTATTAGTTTTTATTAGCAGTATCAGTAGCATGTTTTACTTTATCTCTTCCATTGCTATCCAATATTTTCCCCATTTAGAATAGTTAGAAATTTAAGATAACACATAAAAATATTGAAGTATCTGCAGAATTAAATGAATCTTGAGATCTTATGATTCAAGCTCATCCCATGGGTACATGCATGTAATACAATGATGCATATATACAGTATAAGGAATGGAGTTCATGTCGCCATGTTTCACATTGTTTCACTTGTCTCTCATGCTTCATTAACATACTTACTCCAAAGACCAAAGATCTATTTCTATCACCTTACAAGTGCAGATCTTGTACATGTACACCTGTTTCCAATTGTTGCTCAGTGTCAGTTGAGTGGCAATATTTAATACCGTAAATACCGGCGTATAAGATGACTTCTGCGAGCGCTGAAATCGGCGCCAAAGACGGGGGTCATCTTATACGCCGAGTTGTCTTATACGCCGGAAATACTGGTAGTTTCCGGCATATAAGACGACGTTCTAGGAATGCGGCCCGGCTATAAAGATGGGGGTATCTTATACGCCACGTCACCTAATACGCCGGCATATACGGTAACTGTTTGTCAAGAGATCAATAAGTATCAGTTATTATACTCTGCAGAAATGAGGTTTTTTTTCTATTTCAATCTTGTAGAAATTCTAGTCCCTAAAACAGAGGACTATTTGCAGAACTATTTTTCCATAAAGAACTCTGAAGCTTTGTATCTTATATTTTTTCTTTTGTTTTCTTCTTTTTGATCTTCCTTAACATTTTGCTTGGCTGGTAGCCAAGAAGTAGCTATATTTCTACATAAATCTCTGCCTTGAATCTAGTAACTAAAAAGCCAGTTCTAGCACTCTTGTTCTCTAAGAACTCTTTCATCACAAGCTAGTCAAGCTACCTTTTGCAGCAAAAGAAAGAGATATTCTGAAGAATATAAAATCATTTCCAAAATAATGTTTTGCAGCATAAATATTATTATTTTTAATTGTATTTTTAATAATACATTCAACCTTCAACTCTTGTTGGTAAAAAGGGGCAATAGAAATGTAATATATAATGCTATAAAATTTCAGAAAAGTATGTCAGACAATTAAAAAAAAAACCTATCCCTCCATATTCCCTGCAATGATTTAAGACATTAAAAATGGAAACTACAAACAAACAAAGAGGTAAAGAAAGATTAAAGGTTATGGATTTATAGAAAGACAATGGATAACACAAGGAAGATCAAACTAGATGAAAATCTTTTTCCTCTGTCTTCAACCAAACATGCCTAACACATTATCACAGAAGAGTGCTACACAAATTTCAGAGCAATATTTATCAGACATTATAATAAGCATTTCCTGCCTGAGCAGGGTGTTGGACTAGATGACCTCCAAGGTCCCTTCCGACTTTATTGTTATTGTTGTTGTTGTTGTGATACTTATTTGTTAGTAATAATCTCTCCCCCTCTCTCTCTCTCAAAAAAAAATCAAATTGAAATCACCACATTTTTAGAGTTTGTTGAAAAAGTTACATTTGGAGATAGATCATGTGGGCTTAGATGTTTATAGGCAGATCCTGCTTGTTGCTTGCTGAATTCTTGAACATTGTTTTTATGCCTTTGAATCAGCTTTGACTCTGGGCAATTGCCTAGGCAAGTTCCTGCAGTTTTCTTAATAAAATTTTCAGAACTAGTTTGCCATTGCTTTGTTTCTAGAACTAAGAAATGCTAGAACTCACAATTTTCCCATTTCTAGTTGTCTATGGAGATTCTCGATCATCCAGGTCATGATTGTTCCAAAGGTGCTTTTCAAAAGGCAACTGGAATTTTTTCATTTTTTTCTTGAAACATTACACTGCTCATCCAAGAAGCTTCTTCAGTTCAGAACTGAACTGGGACTCCCATACACCAATCTGAGTCTCTTCTTCAAAATTACTCTAAGGTTTGGGTTTTTTTTCTCTTTTTTTCGGTAAAATTTAGAGAATTTATGAAAGCCAATCTGTGTGTAGAGACTGACTAATGCTTTGTCTATGAAAGAAAGTGCTCCATCTGTTATGTCCTGGCTCTAGTTATCAGATCAGAAATTATCTAATGCTTAATCTATTTTACTAATGATCTTCATAGGGAATTATAGAGTTACTAAACAACATTGATCAGTTATATATGGGACTATATAGACAAAGATTTTTAAAAAGTTAAATTGCATTTATTCAGGCCTATTAGGATGGAGCCAATTCACTTTTTGCTACATCACAATTAAGTAATTGTCATACGTGCCAAACTGCTGCTAAATTAGCATATTCTGTGTTAAAATCTGAATATTGTATAATAATCTGCTTTTCATTTACATGAAAAATGTCAAAGTAGTTAAAATCAACTTTATTTAACAATTGGAGAATTTAATGTATTTTGGAGATCTTACTGAATTTGACAAAGGAAGGAAGACGTATATCACTAAGATAAACAGCATATTAAGGAAGGAGTCGCAGTAGTTCATTTTACAGTTATGCTAAGCAGGCCTCATCATTTTTTTTAATTGAAAGTTTTTTAAATTTTACAAAACAAATCCCCTCCCCAACCCCCCCACCCTCCCATACCCTCCACCACCTCCCCAAACCTCCCAAACCCTCCCCCAACCCTCCCAGAGCTGAGTACAGGCTTAATTAAAATTTTTCAGAAAAAGAAAAGAAAAACTTAAAACACATATAAATCCTAAACAAATCTAAATACATTAAATTAAATAGGTTATCTTCTCTAAAAAATAATAATTGCAATCATTAAACACATTATAATATACTCTAAACATTTTCTAGTATCATACTTATATTATTATCCATCATTCTGTATAAACTCCCTCCAAAACACAAATTTAAACATTACTTTCTTTGAATATCTATACCTACAATATAAAATCTAATCTCTCCCTCTTTCTTTATCCTAGAACACAAAAATAAACATATAAACCTTCATTATACCATTAAAACTAAATACTCTTTGAATACTTAAACTAAATACTTAAACTTAAACTTCTTATCTAAGATTTTCATTCAATCTCCATAATCTTCTCTCCTATAAAAAAAAACTTAAAAGACATATAAATCCTTTAATTAAACAAGTTATCTTCTCTTAAAAATAATAATAAAAAAACCCCAATCATTAAACACATTATAATATACTCTGAACATTTTCATATCATACTTATATTATTATCCATCATTCTTTATAAACTCCCTCCAAAACACAAATTTGAACATTACTTAAAACATTAAAATTCTTTACCAATAACAAATTCCATCCACAATAAACACATTCCTTATCAGTCTCTCTTATCCATAAACCATTAAAATTCCCTTATACACATTTAAATCTTTACCAATAACAAATTCCATCCACAATAAACACATTCCTTATCAGTCTCTCTTGTCCATAAACCTCAAAAGAAGTGCTTTGAAAACTGCCCTTAAAGCTAACTCCAAAAAGTTTATAAATCTTGCTTCTCCCACAGACTCAGTACTCTTTTGAATACTTAAACTAAGTACTTAAACTTAAACTTCTTATCTAGAATTTTCATTCGATCTCCATCCTTGTTAGTCTCTCTTATCCATAAATCTCGAAAGAAGTGCTTTGAAATCTGCCCTTAAAGGTAGCTCCAAAAAGTTTATAAATCCTGCTTCTCCCACAGACTCAGGAGCCAATACTTGTGAGGCTTCCTTAAACTCCTTCTTCTGTTGCTCTTTTTCTTTACGATTGTATGTTGCACGAGTTGTCCTCTGCTCCTTCATCTCGACTTGTTGAGGCCCCTCAAACTGAGATTTCCCATTTTTCATTAATATAGGCTCTTCAGACTGCAATTCTACCCTTAAAGGTTGCTCCAAAAAATTTATAAATCCTACTTCTCCCGCAGATTCAGAAACCAATAGTTGTGAGGCTTCCTTAACCTTCTTCTGTTGCTCCTTTTCTTTACAGTTATATGTTGCACAAGTTATCCTCTGCTCCTCCATATCAACTTGTTGAGGCCCCTCAAACTGAGGTTTCCCAATTTTCATAAGTATAGGCTCTTCAGACTGCAATTCTACCTTCTTTTCTTCCAAAACTTTAAACTTAATAGATGGCGATGAACATACCCCCAGGACCGAAGTATAAAAGTCTTTTGCTTGAGAAACAGTATTAAGTCTATAACATATCCCCAGGTAGTTCACCACCATTCCAATCGGAACATCCCATCTGAACAAGATTCGTCTCTTTTTAAGTTCATCTGCTAAAAAAGCAAACTCCTTTCTTCTTCTTAAAATTTTAGATGGGATCTCCTTTAGAATTATAACATCTTGTGAAGCAATTTGAAATCTCTTCTTATAAAAAGCTTGTATAATTTCGTTGCGCAGGGATCTTTTCCCAAAGTAAATTACCACATCTCTTGGCAAATTCTTTTGCACTGCCACCACAGAGTTAACTCTAAATAATTTTTCAATTTCACTAAGTATTTCCTCTTTTTCTTTATTCAAAATCACAGCAAAGTCCTTTGCAACCATCTCTCTCAGATCTCCTTGCACAGACTCTCCCAAACCTCTGATTCTTAAGGCATATTCCATTTGTCTATATTGAAGCATAAGAATCTCATTTTCCATTTCTTTTTCCATGCTTTCAAATTTTCCCTCCATCAATTCCACTTTTTCTTTACCTCTTCTACACGAGAGTTCAGCTTTTCAAGAACAGAGGCAACTCCTTTTAGAGCCAAAACTATCTCTTGCCTCAAAATCTTATTATTTTCCTCTAAAATCTCTTTCATTTCTGCCCTAATTTGAGATATAACATTTCCCATCATATCTTGCAAATCCTTCACAATTATTGGCTGTACCAAGGAAGAGGGTGAAGCTATTGATTTAGGTTGTTGCACTGATGATAACACCGAAGAAGAAACCACCTTAGGAGCTGTAGGAATTACTGGACGCTTTGGAGCCATCTTAAAAAAAATCTTTACTCCTTCTTAAAAATTAAAAAAATTAAGCAAAAGAAAAAGAGAGATTAAGTCCAAAAAAATTCAAAAAGTCCTTCAAAAGGAGATCATTATAACAAGCAGGCCTCATCATTGTCACAATCATTTTCCGAACTGTAGCTCTGCTATGGCCTTCCTCAGTTAAAGTAATACCTTTTCATCTGTTTCATTTTAAAATCAATTTTCTTTTGGGGTGATAAATCATAAAAGAAAGACATCTTCTTTGGTTTCTTAAGCTGATCATAATTGTGGCTTGAGGTGCTGCCACTTGAACATTCACTTGCTATTTTAAACTTTTTAAAAGACTTATGCCCTTATGTGCATGAAAAGTCAATGTAATAACCTCCTTCATTTATCACTCATGGCTTGCCACTTCATCTTTGCCATTTTTTTGTAAAAAAAATCTACACTGTTTGGTCACCCTATTGAATAAATGTTATGCTTAGGATAGAAAGGCACTTGAAATGACCTCCAAAATGAAAGCAAATGAACAAAAAAGCCCCCCCCCACCTGAATTCAAATTTCCACTTACCTACTAAAGGAGACAGCTCAATGCCCATTTTAAAACATTTTAATTAGTTTATGTTTCTTATAGAGGATTTATACATTCTTAGCCATGGCAGTCTTAAACATAGGATAAGTAAAAGAAAAATACCTATAGTACTGTTAGTATCTATGTATGTATGCCTCTTTCTTGAAGACTCAAATGCTTTTTAACAACATATTAGACCACCCTAATAAATACAAAGTGACTAGATGTTACAATACAGGTTGACATTTTTTCACTTCCTGTTTGTTCCATCAGTCCAGAAGTAGCTAGATTTTTTTTTTTTAAAAAAAATCTAAATTAGGCTTGAGAAACAGGATTAACCTTTCCAATCACATTTGAGGTGAAATTGCTTAACTACAATACACAGTGTCAGGCAGCAGATAATCTATGTCCTTGATTAATGCTTTTATAATCAATTGCGGTCTCCAAGTGACTCTTTCCCATCACCCTCTTCGCAAAAAGAGCAGATGGTATTTAAAAGGTTGTGGCAAGAGGGCATTCCAGAGGTCAAATAGACCATCAATCAAATGGGCAGAAAAATTGCTTTTTTCTTTTCCTTTCCTCTTATCCTCAGAATACATTGGGGAATGTGGCATATGAATTATACCTTGATCTATATACCTGAAGCTCTAAAATGTTTTCTTGTTTCAAATTTCTATGTTGTTTCGGATAATGAACCTGGAAATTGGACTCCTTTTTTGCCAATAAAAATTGTGTCAATACCACCATCTTGGCAGAATAATGATTAGATCCTTTCTTTTTTGCTTGTCTTATCCTCTACAGTACTGGGCACTGCAATTTTACCCTATATTAAAAAGGCAATATTAATTGCTATATTAATTTTTAAAAAGTTGAAATCCTGTTGATCTTTTGTAAAAATCAATAAAGAGAACAGTCAAAGATATATTTATCTTCCTTTCCATAATTAGTTTTCCTTAAAAAATGAAATAAACATTAATCTTTTTATATAAGGGGAAAGAGAGATAAAGAGGGAGAGAGAGAGGGAGAGGGACAGTGAATTTACTTAAATAATATTATAACAACTCTGCTTTGAAATACAGTAGCTAATCAACTGGCACAAAGTAAAATGTACCTGCATGGTCCAATATGAGCAAATTTTGGTTAAAGTAGTAATCTAGGAACTGGTACACTGTGCCTTCGAGTCGTACTTTAGGTATAAAGCCAGCTTTGTTGAGTTATCCTCTCTCAGAACAAGGAAATGGCAAACCACTTCCAAGAAGACCTGTCAAAAAAAAAAGCAGGGACTTGTCTTGGGCAGTCACCAGGAGTCAAAACCTGACTCAAAGGCATGCATGCGCACATGCTGTACACACAAATATATGGTTGATGTTGCTGAAAAATTAGTTATCATTATTAGTGTTAAATTCAGGTTTCAACCAAAGCCTTGCTGTGTTGAAAGTAATTGGTACTTAGTCTAATTAGAAATTTCTGTTCATAGAAAAACATAAGGTCAACTGTATAGGTAAAAAAATGAGCTAGTCACTAATACATACTTATAATTAATAATCTCATGGTTACTACTGCAATTTATCCTTTACCCATGATTTTAAAAAGAATATGTTTGAAATATACCTAAAATGATATATATTGTGGATTATGAATCCATTAAATCTGGATAAAATATAAGTAAGCCATTAAAGGAATGTAATAGTATAGGATAAAATTATGTGAATTTTATTGACAATTTCGGTAAAATTATTTTATGTAGTACACATTATGTAAATCAAGTCAAATATGCTATTTGGATTATCTGTTGCATTTAAGTTTATTTAAATCCATTACAAGCAAAGCTTCTTATATTTAAACTAAAGTATTCTCAAAATAATCTCTCTTTTACCAGTTACCACAATAATTCATTGTGGTGCCCTTTGCAGTACTCGAATTACAGTTTAATTACATTAAAATCTTCTAATGAACATATATTTATATGTTTATTCTTATTTATCTATTTCTTTTTGGATTAAAATTTTGGATTTGGGACAGTCTATATCACTAGAAGTTTTTAAAAAGAGACTGGACAGCCATTTGTCAGAAATGGTATAGGGTTTCCTGCCTGAGCAGGGGTTTGGACTTGATGACCTTCAAGGTCCCTTCCAACATTATTATTATTATTATTATTATTATTATTATTATTATTATTATTATTATTATTTAAGAGTTGAGTGGAGTGGTGTATATGTTCTATAAGGAAAGAAGCAGACAAACTGCGAGACCCCAGATCAGAGTTATTCCATTTTCAAACTCATCAATTCTCTTGTGGGTTTCTCTGCACCAAACTGATCCTGTTCTCTATACTTTTAGAGAATTTTCCTTATGATAATAGACAGACACACAACATTTTGATCCCTCCCTCTTATATAATTTTATTTTATTATTCTGTTTGAATAGAAAGAATAGAACATTTAATGAGGAGAATATAAAATGGACAGTTTCTATTCCTTTGCAGCCCATTCTATAACAATTCATATTTTGTTGTACTTTTGAATATGCAAAACATATATATAATTTATCTTTTGGAAGCTGAAATTTGACTTCCACAATCTTAGAAAGCAAGACCACAGTCAGGACAAAAACTTATATTGGCCTGATTTCCCCCCCTCCCCCCTCCCAGTATAGAAGGCATTTGTGTAGAAAACACTTAGTCGTTTTACTTGCTGCTTCATTGCACCTTTTAATGGTTTCCTTTCAAAACACCTTCTTTCTATAACTATTGTTAAATAGAATTGTAGATGAGATATTTGATGCACTGCAATGCAAGCTGTTCATCTGATTAATATATGATTATTCATAAAGTCTGCTGTTCTGTTATTGTTATTTTCTGCATTTTTAAATAGAATAGAGAAAACTATTTCCCACAAAATTGAGGGAAAATCAGGTTTCTTATTCTGTCTTACTATGATGCATACTTTCTTATGTGTTATTCTTCAGTAATATAAAAACCACAACCTCAGGTGGTTAAGATGAAGTAAATTGTGAAAGACACTCAAAAACAAGTGTTTTACATTCAGCTTTAAGCATCTTTAAATACCACTAGAAAGACGGTAAAAAAGTTCATTTTCAGATTTTTTTAATATCCTTTTTTTCTTTCATAAAGCATCAATGCCATTCTGAACCTCTTTTTTTTCCTGTGAAATATATTTCAGATTTTCAAAGGACAGTGAAAATAGCCTCTTGAAGTGAAGGGAGACAGGGCAAAATAAGAGTGCCATTTACCATCAATCAACATATGAGAGCGGAAAACACCAAGAACATTAAAGAAGTCTTCCAACTATCAGTTTGAAGCTGAACCTATTACACTCCAGCATTCTCCCTTCTATCATTTTATCTCCAATCTTGTCACTTTCCTAGCTATATTTCATTGTTATCTTTCATTACCTTTCATAACCACTCACAATCACCCCCACTCTTATTTCTGCCCCACTGGATAGTGCAGGCAGACTTTTCACTCTTGACAGCTTAGGTTCCTGTTGTTCTTAGACACTGTATCAATCATAAGCTCTATTTGCCAGGTGATCATTTTTCTACACCCTGAGAGTATTTCCTTAGCCCAATTATATTCTTGGTTTAGCTGTCTGTTTCTCAGAAATCTATGACAGCCAGTATCCATTGGGAAAAAAGAGTGCCTGAGGCTGCTAGGTTGTGTTGTATTACAAAGTTTACATTGATACTAACCTCATAAATGTAACACTAAAATGAATCTATAGCAACAAATGTATACATAACTATTAACAGGTGCAATATTCTTCAGTCAATAAGTTATATGAAAGCAGCACATTATGTTCAACACTAATCAAATATTGTTATCTGCAACATAGCCTGTTACTTTTGTTCAGGGGTTCTAATACATAGCTTGCAACTGTATGTTTTCAGTTGAAGAGAGCCAATAAAATTATCTCCAAATAAAATCATAGTAATTTTCCAGAACTAGAAGTTCTATTTCCTTTAATATAACTTAATCAACAAATACTGGAATACAGTCTTGACACACGGTGGTTGAAAAGAAGAAAATGTAGATAACTGATACCAGAGGATAGTAGAATAGAAGCTGAAGAACTGAAGATCAGAGAGGATCAAAATCTGAAAATAAAAATGGAAAGATTATGGCATAAACCAGTCTTGAACTGGCCAACACCAGCTAAAGAACTGGAATCAATTTTTTTATTAGAGTGATGAGAAACGATCATAATCAAACAAAGTTTAAAAACTGCAATCCGTAAATGAGATTGAAAAGCAAATAAAATAAAATGAATTTTAAAAAATATTGCAATTACTGACATAGCATATCAAACTGGAAGAAAATCTAGCAGCATAAATTATGTGATTTGAAATACATCTAAGAAACAACCCCAGAAAACACAAAAGGATTTTCATCTCAGAAACAATTAAGTTCCCTAGATGGGATTACTAGTCTAAATTTTCTAAAGAGCATAGTTATGCCAACTTGCCGAAGAATTTCAAGTGTTGTAGACTAATTATATTTTTATGATACCAATTGGAAAAATGTTGGTGTATAGCACTGTAGTATGAAACAATGGACATATTAAGGGATTACTTTGTATACTTTAAAAATGTATTTGAGACAAATGAAGATGTTGGATTTCCTAAACTGAATAAATGCATTTGAAATAGAAAATTGTGGGCCAATTTTGTTTCATTATTTATTATTTAAAGATCGGAGATTAAAAAAAATAGGTAAGTATACCATATAATTCTCATTTAAGGAGATTTTAATCATAGATTAAACCTTACTTAAAGAATAATGCCTTAGCCACTGTTTCAATACAAATAATTTGTAATAATAATAATAATAATAATAATAATAATGCAATCAAATCAGAAATGAAAATCATCAAATGTTCAAAGCGAAGATTGTGCAAAAAAGCAGAAGAAACAGTAGATCATATTCTCAGCTCATGGAAGATTACACAAACTGAATACAAACGGCAACATAAGACAATGACCAGAATAATTTCCAGGAACATCTGTAAAAATTATTATATGCCAGTAATGAAAAAGTGATGTCAACATACAATTGAAAAATTAGTCAAAAATGAGGAGTTAAAATATTGTAGGATTTCCAAATACAAACAAATAAAGTCTTGACACACTGTGGTTGAAAAGAAGAAAATGTAGATAACTGATATGGCATACCAGAGGATAGTAGAATAGAAGTTGAAGAACTGAAGATCAGAAAGGATCAAAATCTGAAAATCAAAATGGAAAGATTATGGCATAAACCAGTCTTGAACTGGCCAACACCAGCTAAAGAACTGGAATATATGATTTCACATTGTTGTATGTAATAATAACTACCAGTGAGACACCATCATGATATAGCTGTGGGGCTCGTATGCTCTGAGGAAGATGAGAGCTATGCCAGAGGTTCAACCATACTACAGAGGTCTCATCAGAGGAGTCAGTGGAGGAGTAACTCTCCAATGAACAATATGGTGAGATGTAATTTACTGAAACTCTTATCAGGTCAACAAGGACTACTTTATGTATGTATGTATTTATGTATGTATGTACGTACATACGTATGTATGTATGCACTTACATACGTATGTACGTATTTATTTATTTGCTGTCCATCTTTTATCTAATGATTCTAGGTAGCTTACAACATAAAATATATTGAAAACATTAAAATTATCCATTATAAAACATACCAGATAAAAATATTAACAGATAAAAGCAGGGGGACAAGTTAGCAAAGAAGGGAGCCAGACACTTGGGGGGAGGTGGCATTACCTTTTAATTAGTCAGCTACCTCCAGACTTAATCTCCCCCATTGGTTCCCCAAGCCATCTGGCAGAACCAAGTCTTAAGGCTCTTTCAAAACATCAGGAGAGTGGGAGCCAATCTCACCTCAGGTGTAAGATGCTAGAGAGCAGGAGATAGTAGACACAGCAGAGACAATTTGTCTCATGGAGCCCACCAGCTGAAGTTCCTTGGCTGAGAACATATGCAGTATACTAGAATGTTGGAGTTTCTGGACATCTGATGAAAATGTTCTGCAGCAGGGGTCCCCAAACTATGGGCCCACTATCGGTCCATGGCCTCTTTGTAACCAGGCCATGTGAGTGGTTGGCTATGTGTGTGCATACACGCATGTGAACAGCTACACTAGCACAAGCATTGTGGGTGCTCATGTCCCTACTTGCACTAGTGTCATGGTTGTTCGCGGCTTCAGTCATGCAAGTGTTTGGGACCTCACTCGCACGAACAATGGGTGCTTGTGCCCATGCATGTACACACATGTGCTCCTGCCCCTCCCACAAAACCATCCCCTCTTTTCCCCCCTCCTCTCAGTCACCAACCTGAAAGGTTGGGGAACTCTGATCTACAGGATTCCTGACTGTTGGCTAAATAAACACGGCCAGATAACTTATGAAAAAGATACCTGTCTATTTGGATCTTAAAGTCCCATAAGATCTTAACCCACTGATTTCCCAAAATCTTTTAAACATGATGGTCCAAATAGTTTTTATAACATCCAAATCAAAATCTCTGGCAAGGTTTCCAATGAATAATTCTGGCAACTTAATCATGACACTGCTTGAAGTTAATTTGTGAAATTTTACTGCAACCATTGGTGTCTCAAAGGTACTTTTTCAAGAGGGGACTTCCTTGTTTTACTTTTTTTCTTTGAAGACATTTAGCTCCAACTAAGGTTGTGCTTCAGCTGCTAAAATAAAGTGTTCATTTCTTTTTTTAACACTCTTGATTTTAATCAACTCTGTGTGGGATTTTTATTAGCTTCTCGTACAGGACTTAGGAGTATTGGCTAAATAACCAAGGCCAGCTGCATCAGGATTACTGGAAGAAAAGGTATTTATCCAAAGCAAATATACAAAGATTGAAAAAAAACACAATGATTTTTAAAAAACATTTTTACTAATCTCACCGGTGTTAAATGCCATCTATATAACATTTTGTATAAGTTTTCTTTATATGTTGCCGCTTTTGTTTTTTTAGAGTTTCTTTCCCATAAGCTTCGCCACTTTTCTAATTCTATATTATATCCTAAGTTCTTTGCCTGTATTATCATTGTTTCTTTTACTTGTTCCTCTTCCATCTTTAAGCTTAGCAAATATTTGTAGTTTTTTGATAAGTTTTTCATCTGTTTTCAGCAATATCTGGTCAAATTCTGTCTGTTCTTCATAAAATCCCATTGTTTTAACAACTTTTTCATATCTCGTTTGAATTTGCAAATATGACCACCATGATAAATCAATATCCTGCTCTTTTAAATCTTATCTATACTTCAATTTCCCTTCATTGTCCAGAATATCTTTAGAGGTCACAACTTTCTCATTAATTAATCAAGTTTGGGTAAGCAAATGCTTCCATTGTTGAAAGCCATTCAGGTATTTTAATATAAATTTTCGCTTTTATTTTTTCCCATTTTAAGAAAAATGCATTTCTTATATAATGATTTTGAAAATATCTATGTATTTTATTCTTCCCATACCACAGAAAGGCATGCCATCCCAGTTGTAGCATATCTTTTTTAACTATTTGGAGATTTGGGGTTTTTTTGCTAGTTGATGTTTTTGTTTTTCTGTAAGATTTTTAGTTAACACTTTAGTCTTTTCTCTATTTATTTTCAACCCTGCCATTTCTCCAAATTCTTCTGTTTTCTTCATAAGCTTGATGCTTGTTTTAAGCAGTTCTTCTAATATAAAAACCAAGTCATCTGCAAATGCTTGTAGTTTATATTTTTCATCTTAAATAGTCCTTTAATTTCTATATCTTGTGTGATGTTTCTATTCAATACTTCCAGTGTTGATATAAATAGTAATGGGGATAATGGGCATCCTGTCTTGTGTCTTTTTTAATATTAAAATTTTCTGTAAAATCTCCATTTACAATTACTTTAGCTATTTATTTATTGTAAATTGTTTTGATTATGTTTATAATTTTTTTTCCAAAGTCCATTTCTTCTAGTTGCTAGAACATAAATTACCAATTTACGTCATCAACGTCTTCTGTGCATCTAGAAATATTAATGCTGTTTCCCTGAGTGGGTTTCATAGTACTCCAAAACATCCAGAATCATTCTTAAGTTATTTTTTTATTTGTCTTTTAGGTAAAAAACCATTTTGGTCTGTATGTATAAATTCAGTCAGAAATGTCTTTAATCTTTCTGCTATTATTGAGGCAAAAATTTTATAATCTATGTTTAATAACAATATCAGTCCATAATTTTTTATTTGCGAATCTTTGCGAGTCAGAATCTTATTTAGGTATTAAAGTAATATTAGCTTCTGTCCATGTATTTGGTATTTTAGCCTCCAAAAGAATTTCATTACACAGTTCTTTTATTATTGGGCTTAATATATTTTGCAAGGATTTGTAAAGTTCTGCAGGTAGTCCATCTGGACCAAGGGTCTTGTCATTTTTTTTGCCTTTTTATGGCCTCTGTTATCTCCATCATTGATATTTTTCCATTTAATATGGTTTGGATATTCTCTGGAATTTTTGGTAGATCTGCTTTTTTTAAGTACTGCTATATTTTTTTTTGAAGTTTCCTCTGTATCATAAAGTGTCTCATAAAAATCTTTGATGATTTTTTATTGTGTTATTATGAAACTGTAATTCACCTTTTGAATCTTGCAACTTGTTTATCAATTTTTTCTCTTTTTCTTTTTTCAATTTATGTGGTAACCATCTCCCCAGTTTGTTAGCATTTTCAAAGAAGTTCTGTTTAGCCCTTTTAATTTGTTAAGCCATTGTTTCTGCCTCTACAAGGTTTAATTTATGTGTTATTATTTCTATTTTCTTAAGTGTTTTCTTTTGTGGTTCTATTTGTAATTCTAATTCTAATTTCCTAAATTCTTCCTTCAGCTTTAACTGTTGTTTTCTTTCTTTGTTCTTTTTAGCAGTATAAGTTATAGCCAACCCTCTAAAATATGCTTTAGCTATAACCCACACATTTTGAAGTGATGTCTCTTCTTTCTTATTTTTTTTAAAAAAGTCCATTTCCTTTGTCGCTAGTTGTATAAATTCTTTTTCTTTCACTATAGATTTGTTCAGGGACTATCTTAATTTTTTCTTGGTTCCTCTCCAAGTCATCTTTATTGGATTATGATCTGCCCAGATATTAGTTTCTATCTCTATTTCATGTATCATAGTGCTAAGTTCAGAGGATAGCCATATCGTATTGATTCTAGACCATGATTTGTGTCTATTTGAATAAAATGTATATTGCATTTTTTTGGATTTTTTCTCTCTCCATATCTCTTGAATACAAATTTCTTCTGCCATTTTAGATAATCCTTTCTTCCCTATTTTAGTGCTTTTCTAGACCAAAGTTCCATCAGCTACTGCATTAAAGTCTCCCATTATACAAAGATTTTGATATTCCAATTCTAATATTTTTAATGTAATTTTTGATAAAAATTTTCTTGTTTATCATTTGGTGCATATATTGCTACCATCAGTATCTTTTTTTGTTCCATCATTATTTTCACCATTAATATTCTCCCCTCTTCATCTGCATAAATTTGTTTAGGGTTCATTGTTTCTTTAATATACTGTATAAAGCTATTCCTCTTTTCTTTTGTTGTGCTAATGCAAAATGGAGTTTGCCAATTTTTGGGTGCTCTAACAATTTATAGTGTTGTCTCTTGATATGTGTTTCTTGAAGGTAAATTATATCAATTTTTAATTTTTGTAGTCGTGTAAAAAGTGTCCTTTTTGAGGGGGAGTTCAATCCATTTATATTCATTGAAAGGATCCCATTTTCTTTCTCCATCTCTTTCAGTTATATCTAGGTTTTAATCTTTTAGGCCATCTTATTTGTCTCTGTTCTCTTGGTCTTGTCCCTTCTTCTGTATATGTATTTTTAGTTTCTCCTTCTTCTCTAGCCTCCTGTTTCCAGTTCTGCCCAGTCCACTGTCTAGACTTTTTTTGTCTTTCTTATCAACAGTTGGCTTGTTATATGGCAGGTGCCTGTCTTTTTGGATTCTAAACTCCCAGAACACTTTAGCTTCTTCATTTTCTATATTTTATGGTCCCACCAGTTCTTGCTTGCAGACAAATGGATCTTTCAATGCACTTGTGTGGCTACTTTGTAGTGCCATTCTTTGTAGTTGGTTTGTGTGACCTTCTTTGGTTGGGCTGTTTACTGTTAGCTTGTTTGGCAGTTCCTTAACTGGAACATTGTTTACTCTTTGATTGTTGGTTTGATGTTAATCTTCTTCATGTAAATGTTGATTGTTGGTAAGGAGGTATTTTGATCATTTTGCTTTCTTTGATTCTTAATTGAATTCTCAGAAAAAAGAAAACTGGAAAAAATCAGAGAGAAAATTTTTCTTATTATTTTTTTGCATGATTCCTATGTAAATCTCCTATGAAACAACATCCTGTCATTATGATTATTTCACTTTTGTCGTATAAACATGGCATCTCATTTTTATCTATGTTGGTCGAACGTTTGTGAATAGGTGTACCTGGGAGCTCATCTCTTCTTCCTCCTCCATTGCCTCCATCTCCTATTGCCTCAGCCACTCTATTATTGTTGCAGTGTAAGGGGTCAGCTGGGCAAGCCCTGGGGAAAAATAATAAAATAACTTGTACTCGTGAACTTATTAAACTTTACATAAAACCAATCACTCTCATTTTCAAAATGAAAATGAAAATTAATTAAAATAATTAAAATAATACTCACTCTCTTCAGCTTTTTGGAGTTTCTTTTTAATCTCATTGTTTTCCTCCATAATACATGCTAAATTGCTGGCATTTATTTTCTTCTTCCAACTAAGACATAAAAATGACCAGAAGCATACGTCAGTCATAGAATAGAAATAAGCAGACCAAAAGAGAAGCTTAAGGCAGGCTTGTAAGGGAAACGACTGATTCACAGCCATTATTCTGGCATTCTTTTCCTCCAGCTCCTCCTGATGTCTTGCTATTATTTCATGGACGTGCTCCCTCTGCTTTCTTTGTTACTCTTGGTATTTCCAGACACACTTGCCAAAAGAAGACATTTTGAACCCTTTGAACAGAGGAGGCACATTTACTAATCAAATCATAGTGTGGTACTGTCTCAAGACTCTATTGCTATTAAAGGAAAAACTACAAGACCGAATAAGCTATCCTGTCTTCCCTCAGTCCTTCTCACTAACCACTGTTAACCATTGTTAAGCAACAAACCTCATGACATTACCTGAATTTTTGCCTCTAGCCAGCTGCAGAGACAGCTGAAGTTGCCTTTAGCTGCTCTGCTGTTAAAGTGATGTTATAATGGACCTTTTGTTCCAATTTAAACCTTGCTGTATGAACAATTGACACTGCCTCCAAGATAGCATTGATGACAACATGGTCAGAGGCTAGGATCCTCCCATCTCTAGTTTAGAGTAAGGTGACTCTGAGCCTCCTGACTTAATTAGGAATTAGGGATTTGAGGGCTCTAGCCAGCCCCACAACTGTGCTTTTCTCTACATCCCAAGCAAAGCCACAGAGCCATGTTTCCCAGCCTTTCTGGAAGGCTGTCTTGTGGATGCGTTTAAACTGAAGATATTAACACAGTTCAGAAGAAAGTGCCTGAAAGAAGGTGTGCAAATATTTTTAAAATATTTTGGTTCAAAAGTTATTCTAAAAATTATTCTAAAATGTTTTTGCTTGTTCCTAGATTCTTTTGATTCCTGTTTTACTTCATCATTATCATTACTTATATCATGTTATCTGTCATATTACCTCTTTGAATTCTAAATCCTACAGTCAGACATGCAAATTGACAAGTAAATAAAACCAAAGATCTCTTACCTCAAACAGGAGTTTCCTTGCATAATACAGGAATGTTTCCATTATAAATGAAATGTGCGAAACTAAGCTAAACTAAACTAATCCTAACTAAACTAATTCAACAAATATATGAAATATGATAAAGGAATAAACAAATAAAGAGTATGTGTAAATAGGTATATTAAGTAAAATGAATAAACAAATAAATACTGTAAAATAAAACAAACCTAAGCTACATAAATACAGATAAATAAAAGCACAAGAAAATATAAGCAACCAAATAAAAGCAAATGAACCTAACTAAGCACCCACATAAGATAAAACTCTTGAGTGTTTTCACTCAGCCCACCAAAAAGTTTTATTTGTTTCTCCTTTGTGAGGTCATGCCCCTGTCAGCACCATTATGAGGCATGACCTCACAAAGAAAAAGCAAAGCAAACTGAGTGGCTGAGTGAATGCTACTCAGAGTTTTATCTATTTTTCAAGGGAAGGGAGAGCAGGAAAGAAGTTCACTGTAGCTTGAATTCACACAAGATTCTCTCAGAGTATATCTAGTAAGTTAGAAGGTTATTGCTTGAATTTGGCAAGATTCTGTCAATTAGGTTTAAGCAAATAAAGGATTGAACTTAATTGGATTTCGTTGTGCCATTCCTGATCTTGGGCCTGACATTTCCTTCAACTAAGGGATTTCTAGTTTTTTTAGGATATCTATTATTATGGTCTTTTATATCTGTATTTGCTATTTTTCTCTCCCTAGTTTTTGAGAGGGTAAAAGTGAGGGATGGGAGGGATAGTTTCAGGCTTGCATGATTCTGTTAATGTAACCTCTAAAGTAGGTAGAACTAGCATTTCTAGTTCTGCTTCTTTCTAGACACTAGAAATGTTACGTTAATGTCAGGCCCATCATACATCTTGCAAATCAATTTAATGTCAGTTTTTGATGAAAGGATATTATACATTCTTATTGGAAAGTTTATTTGATTTTCACCTTGGAAAAAAGGTTAAGCAAGCTGAGGAAGTTTGCTTTGATGTACAGAATAACTTTCTACCTTACAAGTAAATCTGATGTAGAATTCAGTTCTCACTGGAAACCATCCTTGGAGTATTCTATTACTGAACACATGGATTTATGCCTCATCCAAAATTTAACAGAATAACAGAGTTGGAAGGGACCTGGGTCAGGCAGGAAACTCTATGCTATTTCAGACAAATGGTTGTCCAATCTCGTCTTAAAAACTTCCGGTGTTGGAGCATTCACAACTTCTGGAGGCAAGTTGTTCCACCGATTGTTCTAAGTGACAGGAAATTTCTCCTTTGTTCTAGGTTGCTTCCCTCTTTCATTAGTTTCCATCTGTTGTGTCTTGTCTTGCCTTCAGGTGCTTTGGAGAATAGCTTGACTCCCTCTTTGTGGCAACCCCTGAAATATTGGTTTTCATTAAACTAAACATACCTAATTCCAGCAAACTTTCTTTATACGTTTTAGCCTCCAGTCCCATAAAATTTTCCAAGGATAGAGTCCCCAGTAATTCTGCACATAAATGCAGCTCTCTACTATTCTTTGCCAAAGCATGGTATATGACGTTAAGTTTATCAATAAATGATTTGAATCTATTCATTCCTGAAGTTTTCTTGATAGCATCACCTACTGATAATTCTAGTCTGTGATAAGCACAGTGCCAAACTATAAGAGAAGGAAAACGTTCTGACAGCAATTTTTTCACTCCACTTTTATACCCTAACATCACAGCAGCGCCATCGCATGCCAGAGAAACCAAATATTTTTTAAAATAAACTTCTGTCATCCCATAAGAGTGAAGACATTAGAGTAAGGAATCAAATACTCCTTCTGCTGTTACTTTTTCAAGTTCTGCCAAATCAAAAAACAATTTTTTTGGTGAATTCATTCCAACACCTTTGATACAGCATTGAACATATTCTATTAGGGTAGTTTTTTTGCTTATTGTGGTTGATTCATCAATTATCAATGAAATTTAATTATTGGATTGAACAATTTCTTTAACCACAGTTTTCCTCATTTCTTCACTTATATGATTAACAGTGTTAATACATGCATTTGTAGCATGAAGAATACGACCCATTTCAACTCCGTTCAGTTCTTGAAGATCAATTTCAGTTTCAAAATGATGGAATGATTGATTTTCCTTTGCAGTTATTATTTTTTCATGAGATAATGAGGTTAAAAAACATTCTCAAGAGTCATTTTTTTTGCTTTCAGCAACTATTTTTAATGATGCTTTATGTGCAGCAGATTCTCTGTGATCAATTTTTTTTTTTTTTTGAAGTGAGTTCAACTGTTGCTTCCTATCTTTGCCACAATAGGTTATCTTATTGTTGGTCCATTCTTTGGAAAGTTTCATTTCCATTTTATTTCAATTCCAAGAGTTCCAACTTTTCTACAACTTTCATTTTGTAAACACAAAGCCATTCATTTTTCAAACAAAAATCATTTTTTTTAATCACAGGTCCAGCAGTCCAGCCACTCATTTGTAGTTTGGCATTGCTTCTCAAGATCAGATTCAGAAATATCAACAGGCGTCATTATTTTCGTGTGTTCTGTCATTGTGTCGGTTAATATTCTGGCCTTTTTATTAGCAGGACCGGTGGCTGAGAAATAATTAGTATTTTTTTTTTCATTTTTAAATTTGGGGTCACACCTTTACACTAAAAATTAAAAAAAATTCACCAATGATTTTTTAAAATAAAAAAAATGATTTACCTTTTGCACGTAGTCAATCACTGTATATACACCCACACATGTCAGTTGTACAGCAAAACATTTGCCACCCTCAGTGAGCACTCAGCATGTGACCACATGACCAGTCACAAGCCCAGCAGTGACCACCTCCCAACAAATCCCGCAAAAGTTGATGTAACCCTTAAGGCCTTTGTCTTGGAACTGGGTTTGTCTAAAACCAATAAACACTTAATCTATGTTTCACCCGCAAATGCAGCAGATGCCACCTGAGGGTTCCCCTTGCAGTTCTTTCTAGACCGAGATTTACGCAAAATTAAGCGCTGCTCCCCCACCTCCCACCCCCGGTCCTCTCTTACTCACAAGAAGATGGTGCGGTTGGGCAGTAGGGTGGGGTGCAAAGATTCCGCCAACTCACCTCCGCGGCAGACAACTTTAATGCGCAGCATTTGCCAGCCATTCCTTGGAGTTCTTAGAGGTGCAGAGACAGCTGTTAATGACCAGGTCCGGGCAATTCCTGTTGGCTTTCAAAAGCCAACAGAGGGAATAGCTGCCTCTGAGGAATACTCCCCTTCCCCTTAGAAGACAGCATCCGAGTCTGGTGGTGTGAGCACATGAGTCGTGCCCGAGGACTAACTATGCCCCAAAGCAGCATGAGCTGAGTGAAGAGCCACCTTCACTAGTGTTTCTGTGGAAGCTGAAAATCCGTTGAAAAAAGGTGCCGGAATGCCATTCTGTCCATTCTATAACAAAAAAAGCCCTGGTTATTACAAATCAAGTCTAACAAGAAGGGGATATCTGAAAAGGATGCACCATTTCTAGAAAGAACAACACCCAGAATCAGAAATAAAAACAGAGGCTAGCAGATCAATGAAATAAGCATTCACAGAGGTAAAATTGGAAGTGCTTCAAAGGTCTACACAGAGCAAAGAAATCAAAGCTTTGCCAGAAATAGATCAGACCATAAAGGGAAATTAGGGAGCACTATATAAAGTCAGCATACATATTGAATTGTTTTCATTCCCAACCCAGGTATAGTCTCCTTCACTTTCTTTCAGAAAAAACCAAGCCCCCTAACTAAAAAACAGGAGGAATTAATATAAAGAATAATTGAATATCAGAGCAGCACAAAAATAACAAAAAAGGTTGCCTGTATTGAAACTTCTTGCAAAAAACAGCTGACAAAATATTAAAAAATGCTAACTGCAAGAAACAAACCAATGTGCAACATAACTGTGGCTATAACTGAATAACTTGGAAGCAAAATCAACAAACCAGAAAAACAGCTATCCATTCATAACCACAAAGTTGAAGTAAGTCTGGTTTATTGATATTATTTTTGGTGATGCTATGGTTTAGGACAAACAGTTTCCATTAAAAAAAAATGAAATGCCAGGACTTGCAGATCAAAACTGAAAGCTTATAGGAAATGAAATCCATCGTTATACTAATCATGATTGAAGCCTCAGAGTGATATCTAAGGACTTGCTCAATATCAGGAAAATCAGACCTGAATATCGCAATTGTACAAAAAACCCACCTTGCTTGGAAGTGTCTATATTCTTAAATGCTATCTTAATAATTCTTAGGTGCTTAGGTAGGACTTGAATCCACTAGTCTTAAACTGTGAATGTAATCTAACCTAAAAATAACTTTTAACACCATAAAAAATAGAATCTATCTATTCCAAGACCTTTGGAAGAATTCAACGGGTAGATAAAAATGCCAAATCCAGTCTAAACATCTGGCTGACTGTGCAATCAAACATAATAATAAACAGGAAGTGCTAGGTTCTGACATTTGTTTTCTGTGGTTATGAGAAACAGTCACTGAGCGAGATTCCTAAGCATATTGTTTGCTGAATATATGTTTGTGCAATTAAGAATATCAAGATCCTTGGGGAGTCTAGAGTTCGTAAATTTTAGTATGCCATTAGTATACAGTATATGTTCTCAATCAATTTTAGTGGTTTATCACCCTAATTCTCAGAGCCCGTACTGTACATTTATCTATATCTGCAAAATCTTGATCTTATTTTTTTATTTTATATATTGATTTGATTTGATATATTTTTAGTCAATCATGTCCAGATATGTGGCTCTTTGACCATTTTTGAATACAAAGCTTTCTTGGTCTATTACTGTTGTTTTAGAGAAAACATCATTTTTTCACTAGTACTTATGTTTTCCCCCCAAATACATCTTTCAGCAATGACATCTGATTTTCATCCTATTTAAATGTGAAAAAAGAAGTAATAGCTGCCATGTCAGCTAATAAAATATTGGATGTTGTCACTATTGGAGTCACTTGTAATGGATATAAGAGTTTGGCAATGTTCTTTCAGAAGAGCTTTGAATATCACTGATTTATGTTATCTATGAAGCATGCTGCTATTTTGCAATCCAGTTTAAAATTGTCTGTCAGCACATTAAAAGGCAGCAAAGGGATATGAAGAAATGCAGCCCAAGCAAACCTTTACTTAGCCTTATTAATACTTTATTGAAGTGAGACTACAAAAATATAGGCATTCCAGTGACTTGTTAACTTGTTAACATTGAATATTTTGTATAAATATAGTGAATATTATATTTATATCTTGTAACTAATCTTAGAATTTATTATGTTTCATTTAAGTGACTGACCTGCCTTCAAAACAAGTATATAAAACTATAAAGTGTAAAGATGAGAACTTGTTCAATTTCCACTCATCCCTGTTGGATCTTATAAGTTTCCTCAGTGTTACATAATAAATTGTCTCAATCCATTGTCATATCATCAAAACTATCTCATTATCTTATCACACCTAAGTTTCCACAAGGAATAAAAAAGCACATTTGTGATTTCCCTTTGATTTACACTCTATCATTCCCGAGATAAAAACACATTTCTTCTGAGCTCAGTGGTCTTGTCTTTCATTAACGTTGTAGCTGTATTTTGCAATATAGTCTGCAATGTCCTAAAGCTGCCACAATTTTTTTTTTAAAAAAAGGAATGCATTTGCTTGAATTGGTCTCAGGTGTTGCAATAAGTATTGACCCCCGGGGGTAGTAACATCTTTCTGCTTCACCTTTATTGCTATTCCCATCACAGCATTCTATCAATGTCCATATTGACTGGCCAGTTATATCCCCTAAGGTGTGAAGCTCTTAGTGTACCAACCAATAGTGTATAGTTTACTGAGTGTTCTTAATTAGGCCTCCAATTCTTATTGCCCAAACCAAATTTAAACCAAAGGCTTTAAATGAATTTCAGATCCTATCATGAATTGCTATTGGGTATTCTTGACATGAAAATATAGCAACAGAGGTCATTTTGGATCTATATGTATTACAATGACATTGCTTTATTCATTTGTTATTAAAGTTTCTAAAGGCCTTTTGGTGAGATTATTTCATTTGTTTCATAAATCATAGAAAAAAACAGAGGCTGATAAATATTCTGAGGGCATCTGTTTTACGTATGCTCTAGCATTATATTAGGTATAATAGTATTAGATATATTATTCTGGGTATAAAGGTATTCTTTGCTCTTTCTACATTTTGATAATATAAAATAATAATAAGAAATGAACAAGAATTCTTAACACATTCCTTAACTGTGATGTCCCAACAATTTACATGTGGATTCATATATACTGTATAGAGAGAAATGCAACATTTAATGGAAATTATTCTATTTAGTATACATTAAATATCATGTAAGTATATGATTTAATGCTTACCTATAAGGTAAACAAGAATGAAATCAGAAAATATTTCTGCAAATAAATATCAAATATCTTGGCCAGACAGAAAATCTGTTTGGGTGTCAAGTACAAAATTCTTATTCGCTTGTCAGTGTACTGGTTCCATTTTCCTTCAGGGCTGTCCGAAGTAGCACAGACTGAAAATCTTCAGCATGCAGCGTTTCTCCCATATTTTATGAAAATCATCAACCATATGTACACACACACACACACACACACACACACACAAAATTTTGGATGAATGATATTATTTGTAAAAGGGATTCCAATCTGCTACCAAGAAGTTTAATACTTGTGTTCAGGTGCCTGGCATATTGAATATATATATATTCTGGTTGTGTGTGATTTTGCCAAGTAGCAAGACTTTGTTTTATTTTTTTTTCTAGGAAAAGTCAGATAATGTAATCATCTGTCCCCTTGACAATAGAACAATAGAGGTGGTGACTGCATTGTCTCTTAAATAGTCGTTCAACAAATACCCAATTACAGAAATTTCAACAGAGGAAGTGAATGAAATTTCTTTGGAAAAATAGCCTCAAATAAAGTCTTAATCTTAAAATGAACTGATAGAATATAATTTCATAATATAGAATGATCTTTTATTATATCTTACTTGATGATGTGAAGTACCTGATAATATTTTACCTCATATTGCACATATATGGTTATGAAATGTTGCCTCTTGACATTTTCATGGAACAACCATCAACCCGTGCTTTTCTTTTGTGCATCAGCACGTAATAGCAGGTCATAAATTGTGATTAAAATTCACAAGATGTTCCTCTGAATAAAATGGATGGCAGCATATGTTACCAAAGTGATCATTTGGACATGATATATAGCAGAAGATCCCATGAGAGCAATGGCTGCAGAGTGTAATCTCGTGCATGCTGATCGGAAATGCAAGGCTGGCTGATGTCATTGGACTGAATGATACAGAAGTTTGGTTGAAGTAGTTAATTGTGATAGAGATGTTCTTTGGTTGTTCTGCTATAGCATGTCTGTCATTTGAATTATTTAAGGGGAAAAATAGCAAACTGACTTTTTGCTGAGAAAATGAGTCCATTAGGTTTCACCCATAAATAAAAATCTGAAAAAGACCTACAATTAATATTTAAAATGCATGCTTCCTTTATATGTGGGCAAGGTTTGCAAAATATATCTTATTAATTTGTATCATATTCAAATATTATATTGTATGCTAGTTTAAACTGATAGAGATACCGACTATTTGAAACACTGTTCTGAATAGATAGGCATTACACTGTACTATACTATTGTACATTAGAAGAAGCCTTAGCTTTGTATGTTGTTTGCTCACAATATTACCATCCGGCAAAATATGTGTATAATTTCTACCTTGTTAGTAATAAATGTTCTACTGTATGGAATATAAATTACTGAAGTGATAAGTATTAATTGTGTATAGCATCTTGAAAACATCACCTAATATGTCATGGTATCAGAAAAAGCTGACCATCTCTATCTTTATGAATTATATTCTAGCCATGTAATTTCTCCAATTCTAGGGAAATAAGAATGGAGTATGAAAAAAATAAAGAATCCAAATAAGTTATTTTTCTTTTTAAAAAGAAAACAGTGAACTAAGAGGGCAATTGTGGGCATTTTGTAGTTGTGCACTACTTGGCTAATCATCTGCCTGCCATCTACAAATCCTTACACACTAAATATAAAATAAGTATGACTTGGTTTTTTTTTGTCTCTTCTATAGTGAATAAAATAGACTGATGTCTTTGCTAGATATGCAAGGCCAGAATTTGCTTCTAATTAGTTTCAGATGTTACCATGTAGTCAAATATTTACTGTCTTCCATTTCTCACTGTCTTTGGAAAAGATGGATGGATAACTTGTAAGTATAATTATGTCTGCTTACAAGTATAATTAACAGAGTTGAAGAAAATGCATACAAAGGCTGTGAGGGAGTGTGCCTCTAATTGGCTACTATTAATCTAATGGTGAAAGGCAAGCATGATAGAATGCCTCAAGTAATCATTGTCTGCTTATCATTTATGATAAATGATAAAAATCTTGGATACCTGAGTTTTCTAAAAGAAAGAAATGTATAGCAGCCATGATAACTGGGTAGAAAAAAAAATCTCAATTTTTCCATGTTTCTGACTTTCATTTCCTACTGCCTGAGTTGGAAACAATGACAATGAAACTTATATTCAACAACCTTTAACTATAAAGGCAATGTGTTGTCAGGTCCATCACAACAGGTAACTGTCATCCCTGTATGTTCCCTCCACAAACAATAGAAATTTTCTATTAGCATGGCAGAAATTTGGTCATAAAAATGTAACATACTGGAACTGGGAAAGACATGTACAATTTTATTTAACTTATTTTATTCTGAAAGCAAAGTAAAATGATCAAATGCATGATGAGGAATCATCAGAAAAGGGTGTGGAATCCAATTCAAATTTCATTGTTGCCAGATGTACTCTACTAGAGATAGTCCTCGACTTACAACAGTTCATTTAGTGACCGTTCAAAGTTACAACAGCATTGAAAAAAGTGACTTATTACTGTTTTTCACAATTATGACCATTGCAGTATCTCCATGGTCATGTGATTTATATTCAGATGCTTGACAACAGACTCATATTTATGATGGTTGCAGTGTCCTGGAGTCATGTGATCACCTTTTGTTACCTTCTGACAAACAAAGTTAATGGGAAAAACCCGATTCACTTAACAACCATTCTATTAACTTAACAATTGCAGTGATTCACTTAACAAATGTGGCAAGAAAAGTCATAAAATAGGACAAAACTCACTTAGCAACATAAATTTTGGGCTCAGTTGTGGTTGTAAGTTGAGGACTGCCTGTATTATTATAGACTAGAAAGAGGGGTCCTTGGTGCTCTCTGAGTTTTCTTGCAGATGTTTCATTACTCGAACTAGGTAACATCATCAGTGCTAGTGTAGAATGGAATAGAATAGAAATATAAAACATTATTTAGCATAAATGCAGTATTGATATTCCCTTTTCTTAGCTGTAAGATGAATATTCTAATAGCTTAGACCCAATATAGATTTTGGAAAAATAAAGGAATTAGACCATCTCTGGTTTTTGGTAGCACTGGATATTGTCTTGTTTACTGTTTACATCTATTCACATTTGGGAAGACATTTTACCCTGAGTTTTTTAATTGCAATTCAGCAGGATGTTGTGTTCTATTGTTATTACTTATTGCAATAGTAGTATTTTGTCGTTTGGTACTATTATCTTTTTTTCTCTATCTTTTGTTATATTCTGCCATCCAGTTATCATCTTGCCCTTCCATAGGGTGGCATTTAATCCAGTGAACCATACATAGAACTCTCCTACTTTGGATAGTTTCCCATCACTTGTCAGAATCTACATGACTTTTGATAGTCTGGACTATTTTTCTTATTTCTTGTTCACAATGCTAATCTCTGTTCACTTTCTTTCTTTCTTTCTTTCTTTCTTTCTTTCTTTCTTTCTTTCTTTCTCTCTCTCTCTCTCTCTCTCTCTCTTTCTTTCTTTCTTTCTTTCTTTTTTTCACCAGATTCTCATCAAGTTAAATTTTCACCAAGTCTTCTATTTATATCCTTAAAATACAGCAGTGACTTAGAGCTATAGTTAGCATAATTTTCTTAATTCCCTAAAAGGTGAATTAAGAATGCCCTAGTATAAATTTTTCTAATTTTTTTCCAAAGAGAAAGTTGTACACATGTCCAGCAAATCAGTTTTGTTCAACACATTTTGGTCAGTTTTACATGACAATGAAAAATGAATTTTAATCCCATCTTGAGCATGAAAGAGAGCTAGTTACAGCTTTGAGTTTATAAAAATAATAAAGGCAGGATTTAAAAAATCTAAAAAAATATCCTCACATCTCTAACTCACATGTGATATGAACAGCAGAGTAGTGTACATACCAGCAGGGTCAATGAGCATTGCTGTCTATGCTGTTGAATGTATCTGTCCATCCTTTATGATGAATGGTATTGAATCCCCTAGACCTTATTTGGTGGTTCTGCACCAATCATCTGTGATTAGTATCAGGTGATTATGAACTTAATGTATCATAATACAATTTCTGATATACCCTAACATACAAGAAGAAATTGTTTGTGTCAGATAAGGTTAAAGGATGAGCTTTAGGCTGACTGGTAGCAATGTCATGGGAGCATCAATTACACTGTGCTGAGCATCAGTTCAAGCTTTGTGCAGATTCTGCTGTTATAAAAATGGGGGAAGACAGAGATAAGACTTTGTTTTAAGGTACATACCCACTGAAATACAGCACAATGATGCAGTATATTTTCTGTATTTATTTTGTTGTGCCGCTTGTCAGCATTTTCCCCACAACATTTATGTCTCTTCATACCACTTCATTATTTCTTTTCATTGCAATTCAGCAAAAACACTGTCATTGCTCACAGTTTTTTTTAACTAAGGTAGAGTATAGATTTATATTATTTTCACTATGGAAACCAGGCAAAACACATAAAAAACAGTTATGGCAACTGACTCACCAATCACAATACAACAACCAAACAGCTTTATTTAAAATAAAAATCTATTACAAAAGCAATTTCTAGACCTTTGCAGGAAAAAAATAATAGTGAAAACAAAGAAGTTTTAATTAACTATTTATGAAGCAACAGGAACATGGCTTAAAATATTCTATTTTCTAAAATTTGGTAAATGCAAGTCTATGGATTTCATGATTTTGCAATTAATTTATATCTTTCATAATGAATTTTATTATTTATTCAAGCTACATGGGTTACACTTATGAAAATTTAATGGTTTAATGTAACCATCTGACAATCATATATTATATTTAGATTGAATATTTTTTCTTGGGATTATGCCTGGTTTTTGAAATGTTAATGCAGAGAAGTTGGTCCATATAACATATGCCTATAATAGCAGGTAGACCTCTGTGATTTCAGATTCATAGTTTGTAAGAGGAAATGATAAATAAATCAAGAAAAGAAAGAATAAATAAAAATAACAGAAAAAACTATTTTGGAAGATTTCCAACCAAATTCAATGAAAATAATTAAAGATACGTTTGCATTTTTGAGCTTAAGTAATGCAAGATACTTCCTTTCCTTTCCCTAATATGCTGTAGCACAATGCTAGAAAGCATGAATTGTTCCTATGTTGCCTAGGCAACCAGCTGCTTCTCTTGATCATTGTGCTCTGTGCTGCATTAAATACTGAAAGACAGGGATGCAAGTCTGCATTGCCTAGACAATTTGGTAACCCTTTAATTTTCCTGGTATTCTTCTGTATTACAGAAGATGAATAACAGAGTTGTAAGGGATCTTGGAGGTCTTCTAGTCCAACCCTCAGCTTAAGTAGGTAAGCCTATACCATTTCAGACAAATGGTCATCCAATTTCTCCTTCAAAACCTACAGTGTTCCCAGAAAGATGGGAACAAAGGGAATTCAATTTGTATGTAGTACGCATTTGTGAAGAATCCAATTTTCACAAAGAGATTGAAATGACAATTTCAGCTGCCAGAGGTTTGAAGAATTATAGTTAATTCCTCCTGATAAATACTTTCTACAAGTTTTGAGATATGGAGATGATTTCATTTTTTCCACTCTTATCAAAATCATGCAAACTCAAGCTGCATGCTTTTGAAACTGATCTGGATAGAGAACATCATATTTCAACTTAACTCTACCAAAATTAAGTGGTTGTAAATTTGGGACCCTTTTGAATCTCAATCTAGAAGTTCAAACTATTGCTTCTGGAGGAGCTTCACATTCCTCCATTCAGAAGTAGTGAACAGTTTAGAAGTTCTGCATTCCTAGCTCCTGCTCATGCAGCAAGTGGTAGTAGCTGTAGCCAAGAATTATGCTTATTTGTGGATAGGGATGCTTTGCTTATACTCACATGTCTTCCAAGTTGGACTAATGCAGCACATTCTCCATGGGTCTAGGATGGCTCTGGCACAATTTCATATGGTGCATCAGCAGTGCCCAAAACATTCCTGGATGAAGACTCTCTGCTCATTCCCTGGTTACCTCCTTCTACATGGGGCTGACCTAGAGGAGTACCTGGAAGCTTCAGCTGGTATAGAATATGCTGGTGTGGGCAGTTATGATATCTTAGCACAGTGGTGGCGAACCTATGGCATGTGTGCCAGAGGCAGCACTCAGAGCCCTCTCTGTGGACACATGTGCCATACCCCAGAGATGGCAACCATCCCTCTTCAACCACCCACCCACTAACTCACTGAAGTCCCACATGGCTGGATGCATCCCAGCACAGCTGGTTTCCCTCCCCCCCATCCCATCTTTCCTGGCCTTGAATGGTCTTCTTTCCCCTGGCACGATGCACTGTATTGCCTCCTCACCTGTCAGCTGGCCATCCAGTTCAGAGGCGGTTTCTCTGAACTGCTGGTGATGGGCTGCAGAGCTCCAGAGTGTGCCAGTCGAGGGGCTGGCAGGCTGTGGCTGCTGATGGACACTGTTGGCCCCCCATGTGCTCACTGGCCTCTGTGTGCAGGGGATGATGGTGTCAGGCAGCAGCTGCCCCAGCCCCTGCCTCACCTTGCCCTGCAACAATGGCACCCCCACCCTGCCTCGCCTTGCCTCACCTCACCCTGCAGGATGAGCCTCCTGCCCACCGCCCCACCTTCCAGAGACCTCCTGGATCTCCCCCAACCCTGCCCAGCCCTCACAGGCATCCCTCCTCACAAGCAACATCAAGGTGACCGTGCCTACTTGGCCACACCCACCCAGTCTGCCATGACCACCACAGCCATGACCACCCAGTGGGCCATGCCCACCTGGCACCCAGCGATAAATAAGTGGGGTTGGGGTTGCAGTTTGAGCACTCGGTCTCTAAAAGGTTCGCTATCACTGCCTTAGCAGCTTTCCATATCATCAATGCTATTGCCAGCCCTTCAAGGTCAGGAAACACACTCAATATGTTGAACTGGAACTCTATTAATATAGACCATAATAACAAAACATTGAAAACCTATATTTTTTTCTTCCCTTTCTCTTATTCACCCTGTGAATTAAGGCATGGACAATCTTAGATTCTGTCTTATATTTTCTGTTACCCAACCTTAACACATCCTTTTGTTTTCAAGATTGTTTCTGTATATTTGCTCTAAGGTCATCTCTGTAACTTTCCAAACATCTTTTTGGATTTCCTGGGAGATCTGGGATTTGTTCCATTCCTTTGATTGATTCATCTTGAGATAGTTCTCTTCAAAGTTATATTTATTATATGATGTCTCTCAGGACTCTCTTCAGTATTTAAAACTACATCTCTTCTGAAATTGATATTTACATAAAACCATGTGGGGATATTATCAAAAAGGTATCAGATGGGTATTATGCTAATAATACCAAAATCTATTTTTCTAAAACATTATCTAATAACGGCTTAAAATTTAATTCATAGAAGATGCTGATTATTTTGCTCCCCCCCCTTCCATTTAGTTGTCAGCTATACATAGTTTTGGCAGATCACTCTTGAATATCTCAAAGTGAGATAATAGTTAGAAACATATTTTATTTTACCAACAGAACTTGAAATCCAAGTGCATTTTCTCACCATTTGTATCACTAGAAGGTAGAAATTTCACTACTGTAAACATATATTATTTTTCCTTTCATTTTGTTAGTCTTCTCAGTTATTGAAAAATTTAAACTTTACAATAGTGGCGAATATCTGTAGCTCAGGTGTAGGATGAAGGTGAAGGATCATTCTCCAAGCTTGTGGGTTGGTTTCTGAACATTTCATTACCATGCTAGATAAATATGTACAGTGGTGTTTAGGGGATGTCTGTGTCAGTGCTCTTCTATTAATAAGGGCTTCAGGTGTGGGTGTGTCAAGTGAGGATCTTGTAATGAGTCATCAATGATAGGCTGATGATGGGTCTAGTGATGGGGAAATTACGGTACATCAGATCAGGGTCATTGGAAGATGAACTGCTGCCTCCAACTGGGAGTTGAAATTGAAGAAACACACCACATACTAAACAACATATTCCCTGGGATCAAATTTACGTATGTAGAGGAAACAGACAACACTCCCATTTCTCGACATTGAGGTAAGGAGACTAGACAATGGAGAACTGGAAATCTGCATCTACTGCAAACTTATGCACACAGACTAGATCCTCAGCTTCGCAAGCAACCACTCCATTGCTGGGGCATATCCCAGACCCTCTTCAGAAGGGCCAGGAAACACTGCAGCACCAAACACTAAGAAAAGCAGAAGAGAAATAGCTGCTTGACATCTTTCTCTATAATGGCTATTTGAAAAACTTCATATTCCAATACACAGCACCCAGACCACAACACACCACACGTCCAACTGCCACACAAAACCTAACCCTACCACACATAAAAGGAGTGTCAGAAATGACAGCCAGAATTCTCTAACCCCTAGGAATAATGATATCCCACAAACCACAGTCACACTCCTCCAGGAATTATCCAGAACCAAAAACAAGACACAGAAGGATGAAAGAAACAATGTTATCTACAAAATCAACTGTAATGATTGCAACCACTTCTATGTGGGGCAAACCTCATGTCAATTAAAAACCAGGATCCCCATCACAAGACCATCACCAGCCTCTCACTGATGACTCACCCCTGACTCCTGATAATTCATACCCTCCAACAACCATGATCTGAAGTAACCTCCCTCTTATAAGACCCATCACAAGCCTCTCTCTGATGACTTATCACAAGACCCTCACTTGACACACCCACACCTGAAGCCCTTATAAATAGAAAAGCACTGACACAGACATCCCCTAAACACTGCTGAAGATGTTACCTAGCCTGGTAACAAATTTTTTGGAAACCAGCCCACAAGCTCAGAGAATGAACTTTTGCCTCATTTTAAACTTTAATCAGATTCTATTGGGAAACTATAATGGTTCCATATCTTCCCCACTTTGATCATAGTTGGTTCATGAGTTCTGTTTCAATCTTATAAATTACCAACATTTTTCTCTATATCCAACAGAGAAAGGGATTTGGTATCTGCTTTTTTGTACAAGGAAAAGAACATTTTTATAGTTTTATTAAAGCTTACTATAGCATAAAATACAATGAAATAAAGATTAAAAAGGGGAAGGGTGCAAAATGACAGAAAAAAAGAGACAAAAGTGCTGATTTTTACTCTTTCCAACTACATTAGCATTCCAAAAATTACAGCTTCAACTTTTTACATTACCTATAATTATCTATAATTATCACAAGCCTGTTCTATAACTACACAATTGTAAAATCTTCAATTAAATTCCAGATTTCATTTTTTTTCTATTTTAAGCATAAAAAACAGAAGCAATGTTCCACAAGACTAAATATGTCTTTGTTTAAAACAGTTTACACTGCCACGTTAACCAAATTCATTTCCCCCTGTTGTGAGAAATGATATATATTTCTATTTATACTTATTAATCTTTTTAAATTATCATCACCTGGTTTAATAAAAATCACTATACTCTTTCAAATACTTTGACATTAAAGGGAAAACTGTTATATTTATTTTAAGATTCAACATTTCTTTAAAAATGTCATCTTTATAACTAAAATTAATTAATTCTAATGTTTCTTTTTAGCTTCTTTTTTAACATACATAGTTTCAAATTCACTTTCAGTAACATTTTGCAAACTTTAGGAATTACTTAAGTATTATATATAAAAATAGAAGAAAAAGAAAGATCAATAACTTTATTTTCTTTCCCTCTTTTTCTTGAACATAAATATTTGCTAAACTTAATTTCAGTACTTTTTTTAAAACCAATTTTATTAACCTAAAACCATGCATTGGAACTTTATTTTAATTATGTATACCAGATCAACAGAAAATCTATTCTAATTCCAATTAACTTATTAAATTTGAGTCTCTTCTTCCAGCATATAAAATAAAGTCTTTTTCTTCTTTGGAAGAAAATATATTTAGATATATTAAACATAAAGTATGCTTTTCTGGCAGTAAGCGTGATTAAATTCAGTGAAGAAACATGGATCAAATTGCACTACCGGTAGTTATAACTTAATTCCACAATAAATATTCAATAATAGGTTTATTTGTTTATTGTTTCTGTTTAACAATGTTTTTGGCCAGCTTTTAGTTATGTCAAGGTAGAGATTGTTTGAATGGACAGTGTTATTACACTGAAAGTGGAACAGAGGTGTGTGTTCTGATGTCTCCTCCAAAGTTGTATTCAATGTTGTCTCGACTACCAATTTTTATGCACTGAGCTTTGGCTTGACTTAATATGCCACATGACCAATTCTCAGTCATTTTACTAGAAAGCCATTTTACTGGAAAGCAGTGCAAGGCTGGGATTAATCAAATAGCTGCTTTAGGCAGGAGCCAAGAGGAATAATTTTTCTCCATTGTGAGTCCAATAATTACAGACTATAAATTTCCGGTAACCACCCATATAGATTCAGTGGCTACTTGATGTTTTAGACAGAAACTGGTATGAATCATATCAGGTTATTTGAAAAATCATATTGTCCCTACAACATTATTTTATCTTCAAGCAAGATATTATTTTTTACCCAACTGGAGAGAAATCCTGATTTCTTTTACATCCTCTGTGACAGACATCCGCATTTTATTTATAGATTATGCTTAATATATATTTAACAATTTGTTTAATTGACTGTTTCAAGTAAATATTTCAGTTCCCTGTTCTGTGTTTTTGATTACTATTTTATACTTGCATTTTTACCATTGATTGTTATCATAAAGGACAAGTATAAAAAGTGGAATGAGGGGCACATAACTAAGGCAGAATATCAGCAAATAGCCCGAGCCTGCTGAGGAGAGGCTCAAAATGAACTAAGGCTTGTGACAAAAGTTAAAAATAACAAAAAAAAGTTTCTTTCAACATGTAAAAAACAAGAAAAAAGTTAAGGAAATGATTGGCCCATTAGTGGGAGTAAGTGGCAAGAAGGTGGCAAGCAACAGGGAGAAAGCAGAACTACATAACTTGTTTTTTGCCTCCATCTTTACACAAAGGGAAAAAACAGTCTAACCTATCAAAAACAGTACCATAAAAAACAGACTAGAAACACAAGTTAAGATAGGCAAGAAAATGGTAAGTGAGCACCTGTCTACCCTTGATAAGTTCAAATCACTAGGGCTAAATGGATTACACCTCAAGGATTACACCAAAGATGTGATCTCAGAACTACGGAACTATATCTTTCAAATATTCTGGAGCACTAGGGAACCACCAGAAGACTGGAAAAGAGCTGATGTAGTTCCTACCTTCAAAAGAGGGGAAAAATGGATCCAGGAAACTACAGACCTATCATCCTGACCTCAATATCTGAGAAGATTCTGAAAAAGATAATCAAGCAATGAATCAGCGAACACCTAGAGGCAAACAAAGTCATTACCAAAAGCCAACATGGGTTTGTCAAAAACAGATCCTGCCAGACAAATCTTATTTCATTCTTTGACCAAGTGACAAAATTAGTGGAGCAGAGCAAAGCTGTGGATATAATTTACTTGGACTTCAGTAAGGCATTTGATAAAGTAGACCACAAACTACTACTTGATAAGATAAAAAAATGTGGGTTAGACAGCATCACCCCCAGATGGATTCATAACTGGCTGACTGGTCATACTCAGCATGTGGTCCTCTACATGTAGGGAAGTGTGTAGTGGGGTGCCCCAGGCTCTATTCTGGGCCTAGTGCTCTTCAACATCTTCATCAATGATTTGGATGAGGGGACAGATGGGGACTCATCAAATTTGCAGATAGCACCAAGCTGGCAGGAATTGCCAACCCTCCAAAAGATAGACTTAAGATACAGAAGGATCTTGACAGACTTGAGCATTGGGTGCTATCTAACAAAATGAAATTCAATAGTGAAAAAAGTAAGGTTCTACATTTAGGCAAATGCACAGTTACAGTATAGGTGGTACCTTGCTCAATAGTAGTAACTGTGAGAGGGATCTTGGAGTTGTAGTGGACAATCACTTAAATATGAGCCAACAGTGTGCTGCAGCTGCAAAAAAGCCAACACAGTGCTAGGCTGCATTAACAGCAAGATAGAATTAAGATCATGTGAAGTGTTAATACCACATTATAACACCTTAGTAAGGCCACATTTAGAATACTGCATTCAGTTTTGTCACATGATGTAAAAAAGAGACTCTAGAAAGAGTACAGAGAAGAGCAACAAAGATGATTAGGGAACTGGAGGCTAAAACATATAAGGAACAGTTACTGGAATCGGGTATGTCTAGTTTAATGAAGAAAAGGACTAGGGGTGACATAATAGCAGTGTTCCAATATCTCAGGGATTGCCCCAAAGAAGAGGGAGTCAAGTTATTTTCCAAAGCACTCGAAGACAGGATATGAAGCAATGGATGGAACCTAATCAAAGAGAGAAGCAACCTAGAACTAAGGAGAAATTTCCTTACAGTTAGAACAATTAATCAGTGGAACAACCTGCCTCCAAATGTTGTGAAACAGCCATTTGTCTGAAATAGTATAGGGTTTCCTGCCTGAACAGAGGGTTGGACTAGATTACCTCCAAGATCCCTTCCAACTTTTTATTGTTATTGTTATATAACTGTTTTGTTAAGTGCTGTATATATCTTACCATGCTACCAAAGTTAATGTTCTTCTTGCTAAGCTGTCAATTCAGTCTTTTAGGTAAATCACCTATGTTAATTGATTGTAATAATTGAATGCTAATAATCAGGGTATTGAAGTATGTCATCAAAATGATGCATGTAGTATGTAGAGATGTCAAACAAGCTTCAGCCCTTAGGTACAAATATGGAGCACCGCAATAAAAAAATGATGGAGAAGAAGAAGAAGAGGAAGAGGAAGAAGAAGAAGAAGAAGAAGAAGAAGAAGAAGAAGAAGAAGAAGAAGAAGAAGAAGAAGAAGAAGAAGAAGAAGAAGAAGAAGAAGAAGTAGTAGTAGTAGTAGTAGTAGTAGTAGTAGTAGTAGTAGTGGTATTTTATATATACAAGAATAAAAAATAATATAATGTTTAGCCAGGATCAGCTAAGGATGGAAATCTGAACTGCAAAGTTATATCCTGAATATAGGAATGCTTTATTTTTTAAATATGATCCATATACAAATTCATATTAAAAATATTTTTCAAGGTGGTAGTGTTCTTAAGGAAATCAGACTAAGAACATCTGCCCTAGGAATGTCTCATCAATGTAGTTCTTTCACTTTTCCTATAATTGTAATTTATTTTATCTCTTTTCTATTTTTTAAAAAAATGATAATTGATACATGTTGTTCTTGACATTGATAATCTAGTTATGTTATTTGTGCTTAAATTAATCAAACAAAATTGTGACTCAACATGTTTAGAATTTTGCTTCCATTGCTTCTACTGCCCTTGCTGTAACCTAATGCTGATAACTGTGCATTTTTTGAAGCTAGCCATTTTGTAATAAGATATTCTTTCTCCAACA